>NC_056073.1:20000000-20312272 GCF_016772045.2 Ovis aries | reverse complement strand
ATCAGCTGACAGCTCTAAGACCTTGGACAAATCCATTCACCCCTGTGAGCTAAATTTTCCTAACTGTAAAGTGAGCTGGTTAAATTAGATGGGTTCTAAGGTCACTTTCAGTTCTGAAATTCAATGATTCTAAGGCATGCATGGTCCAGTGTGTGACCCCTCTCCAACCCTTGTTATCTGATTCTTGTTTCCCACTCTTCTTACTCATCCACCTTTCTTTCTGTTCTGTTTTTGACCCATGCCAGTACCTGCTATAGTTCCTGACTGAGCAAGCTGTCTTCTGGCCTTGTTTATTTACCTGCATTGGGTCTTAGTTGCAACATGTGGGATCTAGTTCCCTAACCAGGGATGGAACCTGGGCCCCTGCCTTGGGAGTGTGAATCTTAGCCACTGGACCACCAGGGAAGTCTCTTGGCACTGTTGTAAGACCTCCATATCCCATTCCAAATAAGCCTATAAACCATATATCCAGGCTGCTTGAGACACAATCTTCTCATAGGCCCTGTAAATTGACTTGTTTTGATGACTTCTGCCCGGTGGAGATTAAAAATGAAAGATGGTGCTTGGTAGCTCACATAATCAGTGCAGAAGTCATTTCATCTAAATCTCTGCTATCCTTTCCAAGTCCCTCCTGGCTTGGAGGGAATTCTAGTTGGTAAACTCCAAGGCCCATCACACATGCTTTTAATTCCCAAATAGTAATGCCTAACACGTATTTGACCCTGACAAAGAAGGACAGTTTCCAGCAATTTTCTTAAATAAGATCAGAGTAAGCTCTCCTGAGTATTGGCAGATTTCAAGATGGCAGTGTGATCGAAGGGGAGGAGGTAGAAATGACTAACACAACTGGACAATTTATAACGTCAGAACTCCAGGGAAAATGAAGTTCACTAAATGAGGTACAGGCCTGGCTCCAAGACGTGAAGTCCAGATCTTCACAAGATGTTGTAGTGATCATGAGCAGGTAACAATTGAGTAGAACTACCCTTCCAAAGGAACGGGAAAGGAGGTGTGACTTATTTCAATAATGGATGATTTCGGTAGACCCAGAACTCATGGAAGTTAGATCTTCCACTATGGGGGACTTCCACTGGAAAATCTGGAAAAGTATGATAGGAAAACAAATATTTTGGCCCCAAATAAAAATGAAATGGCAGTGGGTGTACAAGTATATTTGCCGAAGGAACCAAGAACACCTGAATTATGTTCTAGACCAGAGTCATATTTTTCTATAAGAGTGCTGAAAGAAATACAACAATAAGGAATTTTATGTAACACTTCCTCTTGTTCTAGGTACTGTTCTAAGCTCTTTGGACTTAAGCTTATTCAGTCCTCATAACTGATGCCATGTAAAGGGAAGATTAGTGTTTTGGATGGGTCATCCACTTGGGAATTGAAGTTAACCTACACTATTTCAAGATATGAGGCAGAGAGGAAAATGGTGGTCCAGGGATTTAAAAAATCCATGATTATGGAAAAGTCAGAATATACTTGCATTTTCAAGGTGTCAAACCAATTTAGAGATCTCTCAATACAGGTTATTAGAGGATTGCCCTTTTTTTTCAGCCAGATTTATTCTCTGATAAAAGTGTACAATCAGGGTTTGTTTTTTTTTCTTAACTTAGTAGGACTCTCTTTCACTGATTCTCTAATTGAGCCATTCACATGATTTGTCAGTTTCCGGTTACCTAATGATGACTACCAGTTATTGCTCAGTCTCTCATTCAGTAACTATTTCTGACAATACTTTTCTAAAAGTTGTATGTATGAAACATAAAATTTATAGTAGCAAGGCACTTAATATGTCATCAGTAGACATTCATGTTGTTACTAAGTACAATTGGAAATGGCAATCCACTCCAGTACTATTGCCTGGAAAATCCCCATGGACAAAGGAGCCTGGTAGGCTACATGTAGTCCATGGGGTCGCAAAGAGTCGGACACGACTGAGTGACTTCACTTCACATATGGAATTAGAAAGTACTTATAAATGATTATCATGGACCACTGTTACCAAGAATTTTACAAGTTTCCCCACTCCAGCTGTGAAACTATTTGTCCTGAAGTGGCAGAAATTGTGAAATAAAAGAAAAGGAGTCACACAGAGTTTAGTTTGAGATTAGGGAGACTGGATAGAAAAATAAAGAGTTCCCTGAGAATATGTTGAAAACTATCTTCTTTCCTATTTCTCTTTCTCATGAGTTGCCCACTTTGGGCACAGAAGGTGCTCCAGGGGAATGATCATTCATTGATGTGGATGGAGGAGTCTCTGAAAAAAGTCTTGGTGGATGTCAGGGTGAGTTCTTTTGACTATCATAATCATTTCTACCCTGTTGAAATGTTGTCTTATTATCCTGGTGATGGACAAGGAGGCCTGGTGTGCTGTGATTCATGGGGTCGCAGAGTCAGACACGACTAAGTGACTGAACTGAACTGAACTGACCCTGCATCTTAGTGAGCCTAAGATACAACAGGAAAATGCTCCTATATTCCTTCAAAATGGATCTTAGGCTTGTGACAAAAGAACCAAAGTGTCTATCCTTCCTTTCCCGCTTTGAAGACTTCAATCTCAGGGGCAAGAGCCTGAAATCTTTGCTTTGTTTAAACTGCCCTGCCCCCACCCCCAACTCTGACCTCATTTATAGCCCCCTGGTGCTCTCTTCTGCAACTTTCCCATGTGAAGTTATTTATCTTCCTTAACTGTCTACTTAATTTATTCTGGGAGAATGTTCCCCCAAGCTCTGTTGATAATTTATTCCAGTGCTGAATTACTACTGGAATCGCAAACTTAAAATAGCTAAGATTTCTCATGCAGCTGCAATCACCCCATACTCTGCTCAAAATTCCTCCATGTCCTCCCATTGCTCTGAGCTAACGTCCTCAATAGGGCCTTGGAAGCTTAATATGACCCAGCTTCTGTATGCCCCTCCAACCTAAATTTGGGCCCTTGCACATTATACTTGTTCCACATTGTCACTCTCAAGACTCCAGGCTATTTCGCTTTAAGTAATTCTTGTTCTTGTTTGGTCTCATCTTGGCAAATTACCAAGGAGCACAATTACTAGATTGTATAGTAGGAGTATGTTTACGTTTGTAGGAAACCATCAAACTATCTTACACAGTGGCCGTATCATTTTGCATTCCCACCAACCATGAATGAGAGTTCCCGTTGCTCCATGTTCTCCAAAGCAGCATTTGGTGTTGTCAGTGGTTTGAATTCACATCATTCTAATAATTGTGCCATTGTATCTCATTGGATTATGCCTTTGGTGTTGTATCTAAAAAGTCATCGCCGTACCCAAGGTCATTCGGGTTTTTTCCTGTGTTATCTTCTAGGTATATTTTTCATTTTCTGATAAGGAAATTGAGGGACAGAGAAAGAGTGACTTTACCCATCACTTAGTAGCTGAGGAAGAGAAGGTCAAAATCTTTGTCTCCTGAATCTTCATATGGTGCATTTCCTACAGCTTACCTTGCTGACTCCGCAAGCTTTCTTCAATTTAATCTGCAGTTTTTTGGTTTTTTTTTAACCCAACAGTACTTTTCTGGGCACATGGCCTTCTACTGCCACTGTTCAAAGTTGGTTCTCTAAAGCTTTTTGGACCTCGTTAGTTACCCCATCTCCTTACGCAATGAAGAAAGTGGCTGGTGTGAATGCTGCAATGTGTCATCTAGGTCCCTTGTTAACACTAAAGGACCCTCTTCCTCAAGCTTCAGGGAGCAATGTCCACAGAGCCCTCAGTTTTTTAAGAAGGGTTACCTTGCTCACATTGAAGACCTTCTTCCTGAATCAGCCTGTATCCAATGTCTAGTTGATGTGGATGCAATGCCCGACCCCTCACCCCAACTCTGCACAGCCTTCCAGGTCATCTCAGATTCTGAGCTGCCCAGCGGGTCAACAGATGCTTTGTCAAAACTGCCTTCTAGCCCAGCTTCTCCTTCTGCACAGTCTTGCTTCTGAACTCTTTTCTTCCACAGGTGTCATGCTCAGGACCAATCTGGAATAGATTTCCTGCATTCTACTCTCTGTCTCCCATCTGCTTCCTGGGAACTCAGCCCATGACAGTTGGTGCTGAGAGTGGTTTGAGAAGCAAAATCTAAGGTGAGAGTTTGGATCTGGGTCACTTGCCACTCAGTTGGCAATGGGGATTTGCCCTGACCACCAGACAGTGTCCGGCACAAAACAGCAGTGCACTTATCAATATTTAGACCAGAGGCGAGCTGGCAGGTATTCTTGTGGGAGAGAATATTCTCACAGGTGCCATATGTGGAAATATGGGAAATTCTTGTAACTCTGAAGATAGTGAAATTGGGTAGTTCTTGGTAAGCACAATGTTCACTCAATGTCCACCATGTGGACTCAGTCCGGAATCTTTCTTCCAGTCTCTAGTGTATAATTGGAGAAGATATATTTGGTAATAGGTTGACATTGCTCGACATTGGTTCTTGACCTAGTGTAATGGGGAAGACTGGATGGAAGGAAGCCTCTGAAATGTCACCTTCTTCCCCTCAGTTCAGTTAAGCTCGGTCAATCAGTCGTGTCCAACTCTTTGCGACCCTGTGGACTGCAGCTCCCCTAGCGGGGTAGTAAGAGAAAAAGAATATTATGTCCTGGGGGAACAAAGGAAATGAGTGTTATCCTTGAAATTCTTTCCCTTTCCATCTCCTTTTTAAAAATTATTTTTTAATTAAAAAAAATTTTTTTTGACTGTGCTGTGAGGCAGTGATGGAATGACTGATCAGGAGACACCAAAGATGGTGGAGTCAGAACTGTCCATTATGGTCAGAGTCTTGTTAGACCCACCGAGTCACAAAGCTGGATAGGTCCAATAACCATCGACTGTAGGATACAAGACGGATGGAGCATGAGCAGGGCCAGTGCTATAGAAAAATAACAATTTTTTCTGAGCAATCAAAATAGTCAAGATTTCTTGACAAGCAAGATTTCTCAGCAAGTAGTACAGGTAGAAGAGATGAGGCATACTGTTGCAGCAGGACCTCTCTCTTAGCTCACACAGATGACCATGCAGAGAATCCCTAACAACCGTCTGATGAATGAGGGAGAAACCTGAGCATGATTCAAGGGTCAGTGGCTGTATATGCTAGCTCATGTCACAGTCCCAAAGGGGTAATTAACCCTCATATTAGGATCAAATATGGCTTCTGTTATACAATGTGTGTGTGTGCTCAGTTATGTCTAACTCTCTGCGATCCCATGGACTGTGAGTGAAGTCGCTCAGTTGTGTCCGACTCTTTGCGACCTCATGGGCTGTAGCCTATCAGGCTCCTCCATCCATGGGATTTTCCAGGCAAGAGTGCTGGAGTGGATTGCCATTTCCTTCTCCAGGGGATCTTCCTGACCCAGGAGTTGAACCCAGGTCTCCTGCATTGCAGGCAGACGCTTTACCATCTGAGCCACCAGGGAAGCCATGGACGGTAGCCTGCCAGGAATTTTCCAGGCAAGAACACTGGAGTCGGTTGCCATTTCCTACTCCAGGGGATCTTCCTGACCCAGAGATGGAGCCTGTGTCTCTTGCATCTCCTGGGTTGGCAGGTGGATTCTTTACCACTGAGCCACCTGGGAAGCCCCTCTGTTATACAATGGAGAAACCTAAGTAATTCACCTAGGCACCTCTCAAACTTCCCTTGTTTGATGATGAAAGAGTGCAGAAGCCACAATCTGATAAAGGCGGGATGATTAGAGCTGAGATTCCTCAGGGGTGAGGACGTGGGTGATGCCATGACCCCAGAAGTGCTGACCAGGAAGTAGAACAATGGCTGAAGAGAAAGGAGATCACGACCCTCAGTTTTGACCCTGAAACCAGCTGCAGTGCCCAGGGCTAACATTCCTTTTCTGAGTTTCCCTCAAAAGAATCTTTCCATCCCTCACCACCCTCCCTGGAATTCTAGAGGAGATGCTTCCAGAACTGAAAGGCATGGACTTCAGTGGTATAAAGGAAAGACTAGTGTATGCAGGGACGCCCTGCCTCATTTCCCCGTCAGCACTAAAGGTCTGCTTCTTCTACCTGCTGGGAGTGCTGCACGCGGATTCCCTCAGCTGTCAGCGCTCTGGAATATTTACCCTGGCTAAAGAGAATTGCTTTGCTCAAAGCCACATGGCTCCTTCCTGCAGCAGCCCGCATCCAAAGACTGAAAGCAAGTGTCGTTCAAGAATGCTTTCTTCAATGCTTTCTTCGCTAATGGTTTCTCAGTGACTGCGGTGTCCTCAAAAGACAGGAAGTACTTTGCACGTGGTCGTTTATTAATACATGTCTGTTTATTTGGACTGGAGGCTAGTAAGTGATGAATGGCTGAAGTCTTTATGGTTAATACCAAAGCAAAGTGCCAACTGGCCTGGCATGAAAGCCTCAAAGCTTGGAGTTGGCCTTGCGGAAGGGGTAGATTCGGGTTAAGGAATTTAATGAATTCTCCTTCTCTATGAAATCTTAAAGCACTTGCACTACATGCCAGAAAGTATAAGAATTTAATGCTTAATTGGCTCACTCTTGCTTCATTTGTGATCATCTTTTTCCATAAAAGTATATGAACTCTTTCAGCATAGGGACCATTAAAAAAATATTTGTTTGGCTACATGGGGTCTTAGTTGCAGCATGCAGGATCTTTCCTTGAGATGCACAGACTCTAGTTGTGGCACATGGGTTCATCAGTTGTGGTGTACAAATAGTGCTCTGTGGCTTGAGGAATCTTCATTTCCTGACCGGGATCAAACCTTTGCTCCCTGTATTGCAAGGTGTTTCTTAACCACTGGATCACCAGGGAAGTCCTTGGACCAGTTTTTAAACATCTCAGTTTTCTATAGCATTTGGCATGCTGCTAAGGACTTAGAAGAAGCACCTTTGCCCATCAGTTGACCTCAAACCCACCTAGCAGGTAGTTTATAGCCCCAAATTTCTAAATACAGTGGCAGAGCAGTTTTCACTATTGTTTGCCAAGAATCTGTCATACTGAAGACTAGGTGAGAAAGATGAAGGGGGAAAAAACAACACAATAATCCCAAAGGTGGCATACTTCTCTCTTTCCATCTCCCTCTGAATTTCATCACCAGGAATAAAAAATTGCTTTTTTGCTTTTCTAGGTCTGCAGTGAATCAGCATTAGTATTTTTGTTTGTTTAACAGAAACATCTTCCATATTCCTCAGTTCAGTCACTCAGTCATGTCTGACTTTTTGTAAGCCTACGGACGGTAGCACACCAGACTTCCCTGTCCATCACCAACTCCCAGAGCTCACTCAGACTCATGTCCATCGAGTCACTGAAGCCATCCAAGCATCTCATCCTCTGTCGTCCCCTTCTCCTCCCACCTTCAATCTTTCCCAGCATCGGGGTCTTTTCAAATGAGTCAGCTGTTTGCATCATGTGGACAAAGTATTGGAGTTTCAGCTTCAACTTCAGTCCTTCCAAGGAATATTCAGGACTGATTTCCTTTAGGATGGACAGGTTGGATCTCCTTTCAGTCCAAGGGATTCTCAAGAGTCTTCTCCAACACCACAGTTCAAAAGCATCAATTCTTCTGCGCTCAGCTTTCTTTCTAGTCCAACTGTCACATCCATACATGACTACTGGAAAAACCATAGCTCTGACTAGACAGACCTTTGTTGGTAAAGTAATGTCTCTGCTTTTTAATATGCTGTCTAGGTTGGTCATAGCTTTTCTTTCAAGAAGCAAGCGTCTTTTGATTTCATGGCTGTAGTCACCATCTGCAGTGATTTTGGAGCCCAAGGAAATAAAGTCTCTTGCTATTTCCATTGTTTTCTCATCTATTTGCCATGAAGTGATGGGACCAGATGCCATGATCTTAGTTTTCTGAATGTTGAGTTTTAAACCAACTTTTTCACTCTCTTGTTTCACTTTCATCAAGAGGCTCTTTAGTTCTTCCTCACCTTCTGCCACAAGGGTGGTATCATGGACACATCTGAGGTTATTGATAGTTCTCCCAGCAATATTGATTCTAGCTTGTGCTTCATCCAGCCCAGCATTTCCCATGATGTTCCATATTCCTAGAATCACTCAATTGAAAAAAAAAGGAAAAAGCAAGGCTTCCTTCTCTATTTGCTTCACAGACCTTTGAAACGGATTCAGTGCATAATATTGGGTTGTTGTGGTAGCTTTAAAAATCCCTGGTTTATGCAAATAGGGATAACACTTGGAATTTTGGGGGCAGAACTCTGGAATTCCCTGTGTTTTCTAGCTGCAGGCTTTTCATTTATAGGCCACTAAAAAATCTGCCTCAAAGACAGGCCTGAGAGTGTGAGGATTGTGCTAGCTTCATTTTGCTCCACGTTTTAAGGCCATCCAAAACTGAATGCTATTTTCCTGTTGCATTTTGCTAGTAATGTCACTGTGAGATATATTAAGATGAATGAGATATGTCTGTGCCTGAATCTCTAGGCTTGTCAGCTAAGGAAATAATTTTTGTGAGTGACTGCATGAAATAAGGAAGGTTGCGTCCTTAAGGAAGTATCGACATTTTTCAAAATGCTCCAAAACAAAAACAAACACTCTGGACTTTAAAAGACAAAATTCTCATTCACCTGCATTTTATTAGATTGTGTGTGCCCCAAGAAGGCAAGTCTTGCTCAAAAGTTTCATTTTACTGTGGTATAAATTTGGGGGTCAAAAGTTTTAAGTTCGGTAAAGAAGAAGTGGTATGGATATCCTCAGTCTTAAAAAGAAAGAACTAATGCCATTTGCAGCAACGCGGATGCAACTAGAGATGTCATACTAAGTGAAGTAAGTCAGAAGAAGGAAAAGAAATACAATATGATATCACTTGCATGTCACATCTAAAATATGGCACAAATGAACCCATTTACAAAACAGAAATGGACTCCCAGACATGGAGGGCAGACTTGTGGTTGCCAAAGGGAGAAGGGAGAGGAGGAGGGATGGACTGGGAGTTTAAGGTTAGTAGATGTGAACTGTTACATTTAGGATGGATAAACAAAAAGGTCCTGCTTAAGAGCACAGGGAACTATATTCAATATCCTAGGAAAAACCGTAATGGAACATTCTGTATAAAAAAGAATGTATATATGTGTATAACAGTCACTTTGCTGTATAGCAGAAACTAACACAGCATTGTCAATCAACCGTACTTCAGTGAAGAATAATTCTTTTTTGTTTTGTAAATAAGTTCATTTGTGCCCTTTTAAAAAAGATTCCGCATATAAGCATTACCATATTTGTCTTTCTGTGTCTGACTTCACTCAATCTGACAATCTCTATGACAGTCCATCCATCTTGCTGCAAACAGCATTGCCTATGTGCTCAGCTGCTCAGTTGTGTCTGACTGTAGCCTGCCAGACTCCACTGTCCATGACATTTTCCAGGCAAGAATACTGGAGTTGTCCTACTCCAGGGGATCTTGCCGACCCAGAGATTGAACCCATCTCTTGTGTCTCTTGCGAATGGCATTATTTGGTTCTTTTTACCATGTTCTTTCCAACAAGGTTTCAGCTGCTAATATTCCTAAGAACTGCACAAGCCATTGATGGATTCCTGCTTTCTTGAGGGTAACTGTGCCTAGTTAGAGCCCCTTTTGCCAGATTTCCTTTATGAAAGAAGGTGAGAATTCTTCCCACCCCACTCCCCAACCCCTTTACAAATACAAAAGGACAGGAAGTCTCTCTTTTCCTCATCTGCTCTTTTTTCTCCAGGGCAGGGGAGAAAGCATATGCTGTTACTCACAGGCCCTTGAGGCAGGCCCCGTTGGACTATTTTTAGAGCAGAGCAATAGCATCTGTGAAAACACCAGTTCTGTATGGAGTGGTGTGGCCTCACTGAGCTGCTGCTGACAGCAGGATCTTGGAAGCAATGGGAAGTTCTTTCTAGAAAGCCCCATTAAAACAGCTTTTCCTGTTTGAAGGAGAAGAGAGGCATGAAAAGTAGTAAACGTAGGTTTAGAAGCCCTTCATCAAATAACCTGGAGAATGACTGGCCTTATGCACTGGTTCTCAAACTTTGGTGTATTTCAGACTCACCTGGATGAGTGACTAAGACTCGGGTAAACTCCCTGGGCCCACCCTCAGAGGATCTGATTCAGTAGGTCTGGAGTGGAGCCTGAGAAGCTATAGTGTTTCTTTTTGAAAAATTTTGCTGAAGTATAATTGATTTACAATGTGTGAATTTCTGCTGTACAGCAAAGTGATTCAGTTATACATATATAGACATTCTTTTTCATATTCTTTTCCATTATGGTTTATCACAGGATATTGAATATACTTCACTGATATGGCTGGTCTGAGGACCTTACTTGGGGAATCACTGGCCTGGAGCCTCATTCCCCCAACATGCATTGGCCACACACTATCTTGGGAAGACTGTGGGGTCTGGAACCAGAGAGCTGTGAGCACAAAGTTTGTTCCTAAACCAATACAATATTGTAAAGTAATTAGCCTCCAATTAAAATAAATAAATTTATATTAAAAGAAAAAACCCAAAGTTTGTTCCTGTTCCTTATTACCTGAATGACCTTGAGCAAGCTACTTAACCATGTTGAGAATGAATTCCCTCCTAGACGCAAATACACCCACCTGTGAGGTCATTTCTGTAGTGCCGAGGCACAGCGCTTGGCAAATGATACGTATTTAAAGAACAATCACTCCTTCTCTCCCACTGGCCTTACTGATACCCTTGGAAAAGTCACTTGAAGTATGAGGCCAGACTGACGGGTCTGAATCCTGACTGTGCACGAGAGCCCCTGGGGAAAGTTTACAATTATACAGGCTCCTGTCTCCTGTTCACGAAGTGACTCACAAGTGGTGGGGATAATGCCCTCCTCATGGTCTCCCCTACTTCCTCTCCCACCCCCAACAAGGAGAGAATCTCAGAGCTCTGCATGGGAGTCTAAAGGGGGTAGTCCTGCCCACCTCTCCAGTCTTCTTTAAATAGACAGACAGATAGATATAGTTAAATTGGTTTTTTTTTTTTAAGCTCTACCTTGCGGCCCATGGGACCTCAGCTCTTACCCATACCCTCCGTACTGCAATGCAGTCTTAACCACTGGACTGCCGGGGAAGCCCCTTCTCTAGTGTTCTTACCGCCAGATTTCCACCCACTTGACCTGGGGACTTCTCTTTTAGTCCCTCCTGAGGTTCCTGGCTCCTTCCTGAGAAGGGCCTTTGCTCAAATCCTCCCCTCTGCCTCTTATGCTTTTTTCTCACTTTGAGTCGGATAAATGCCCCCATCCTACACTTTCTTCAGAACTCAACTCAATTAACACTTCCTCAGGGAACATTTGACCATCTGCCTAGGCCTGAACATTCTCAGCCCTCACAGAACTGTGTATAGTCCCTTATACACTCATATCTGATAAAATTCTGATTAATATCAGTATCTCTATTGAACTACAAAGCTCCACAAGAGTAAGGGCCTTTTCCCTTACAGTAGGAGGTAGATGCTTATCATGGGTGTAGTCACTGGGTATGTTCAAACTGCCTTTTAAAATTTGGCCAGTTTTCTTCATTGTGAGTCTTACATCTTGAAGAAAGCAGGCAGAAGTCACATATCTTCCCTTTCGACTTGAGTTCAGGCAAGTGGTCCAGGCTCTGCCACTCACACTAGCCTGCTTGAAGCTGATTGAGAAGCACCAGTATGAAGAAGCAGGATCCGTGAGGAACACACATCTTAGCCAGGATGGTGGTGAAGGCCTCAAGTGTTTAAAAGACAAGAGTGGTGAAGGTTCTGGCATCTGACATTCAGCCATGTGGGACCGGTCTGTGCTCATGTCGTCATGGGGCTGTGAGCTCTGCCTGAAGTAGGTTTGCATTTGGACCGTGGATTGTTCATGCCTTGACAGTCTGAAAGTCAAATTCTCTGGCTGTCCTGCAGATTCTGAGAAACAGATAATACAGATAAATCATTCAATTCTTCAGATTGAATTGGCTAGGATAAATTTGTAACTGAGAACCCCTGTACTTACAGTCTATCCCTGGCATCGTGCATAGGCTATAAGAGGTGTTCTGTGATATTTGATGAATTGAAACATTTAGTGAGTCTTTACTATGGTTGCATATGTGCATGCATGCTCAGTTGGGACTGTAGTCACCAGGTTCCTCTGTCCATGGGATTTTCCAGGCGAGAATACTGGAGTGGGTTGCCACTATTTTTCTTCAGGGGATCTTCCCAACCCAGGGTTTGAACCCAAGTCTCCTGGGTCTCCCACATTAGCAGGTGGATAGTGCCACCTGAGAAGTCCTTACTATGCTTAGGCATCTGCATAGGAAGTTGTGTGGACTGACCCAACAAATTTATTAATATCATCTACCCCAGGAGACTGTAGAATCCCTCAAGATATTTGATGTCCCTCCTTGGAAAGGATTAAACTGATCTGCCTCGTTGATGCAGGCTTGGCCATGCCTTGCTTTTGCCAGTGAAATCTAAGCAGAAGTGGTGTAATATATCACTTCTGAACAGAAGTTTTAAGAACCGGCATCTGAGCCTCTGTGTTCTTTTCTTTCCCTTCTCTGCTAAGAGTCAGGCAAGATTCCAAAAAGAGGCAGCTCTGCTAGCTGGGGTCCTACAGAGAAAGCGACACAATGAAAGGATGAGCATGACCTGCAGTGAACATGGGGAACAGTGGAGGGCGAGTCAGGGAGATGTTGGTGAGGTTGTTTCCATGACATAACCTAATTTGCTCTAATGGATACACTCATTTATAGATGCAGACGCTAAGGACAAGTAGTAATTGAGACAGTATTTGAATCGAGGTATTCTTACAAGGGAGCCCATTTCATCTTAACCATGTGCTAACCCCAACCCAGCTTAATGAAGAAGACAAAAGGAAAAACCATCACCAATCATGAATATAATTATAAAAGAGAAATTAGAAAAAAACACACATTCTGAAGATATTTGTTGTTCTTGTTCAGTTACTCAGTTGTATGTGACCCCATGGACTGCAGACCAGGCTTCCCTGCCCTTCAGCATCTCCCAAGCTTGTTTAAACTCATGTCCATTGAGCTGGTGATGCCATTCAACCATCTCATCCTCTGTCATACCCTTCTCCTTGTCTTCAGTCTTTCCCAGCATCAGGGTTTTTTGCAACGAGTCAGCTCTTTGCATCAAGTAGCCAAAGTCTTGGAGCTTCAGCCTCAGCATCAGTCCTTCAAATGAACATTTAAGATTGATTTTCTTTAGGACTGACTGGTTAGATCTCCTTGCAGTCCATGGGACTCTCAAGAGTTTTCTCCAAAACCACAGTTCAAAAGCATCAATTTTTTGGCACTCAGGTTTCCTCGTGGTCCAACTCTCATGTCCATACATGACTACTGAAAAAACCATAGTTTTGGCTATATGGATCTTTGTCAGCAAAGTGATGTCTCTGCTTTTTAATATGCTGTCTAGATTTGTCATAGCTTTTCTTCGAAGGAGCAAGCGTCTTTTAATTTCATGGCTGCAGTCACTATCCGCAGGAATTTTGAAGCCCAAGAAAATAAAGTCTGTCACTTTTTCTGTTGTTTTCTCGTCTATTTGCCAGGAGTGATGGGACTGGATGCAATGACCTTTGCTTTTGAATGTTGAGTTTTAAGTCGTCTTTTTTCACTCTCCTCTTTCACTTTTATCAAGAGGCTTTTTAATTCCTCTTTGCTTTCTGCCATAAGGGTGGTGTCATCTGTGTATCTGAGGTTATTGATATTTCTCCTGGCAATCTTGATTCCAGCTTTTGCTTCATCCAGCATGGCGATTTCGCATGATGCACTCTGCATATAAGTCAAATAAACAGGGTGACAATATACAGCCTTGATGTACTCCTTTCCCAATTTTGAACCAGTCCGTTGTTCCATGTCTGGTTCTAACTGTTGCTTCTTGACCTACCTTTGGCTACTTGATGCAAAGAGCTGACTCGTTGGAAAAGACCTTGATCTGGAATTCCCATCTCTTTAAGAATTTTCTACAATTTGTTGTGATCCACACAGTCAAGGGCTTTAGTGTAGTCACTGAAGCAAAAGTAGATGTTTTTCTTGAAATATTTAATATTAAAGCACTATTAAATATGTCTTTAAATGTATTTGGAGACTTGAATGAGATCATTTTCTAAGTAACAGAACTAATTCCAGAAGATACAAAGATATGAAAGAGAACAACCACCACAAAAGAAATGGAAAAGATTATTAAAGATCTACCACCCACCTCCTTGACTTCTGTACCCACTGGCCACTACTGAAAATACAGCCTAGATTGCTTCATGGATGAGTTGCTTCAAATTTTTAAGTAACAGATAATTCCAGTGCTATTTAACTTGTTGCAGAGCACAGAGAAATAAACAAAGATTTCAAATTATTTTTAGAAAACCAAAACATTGTATCAAAATCTTACAAAGATAGCACTAAAGAAGAAACCTAACATCCAATCTCACTTAAGAATAAAGCTGAAAAATATTGTATTAAATATTAAAAACATATAATTCAACAAGACATTAAAATACAGCAAATGAAGTTTATCTTGAAAGCTAAGTATTTGATATATATTATCATAATGCACTGTACTAATATCAATCAAAGGAAAAAATCTTCATGGCCTAAAGACAGTTAATAAATTTTAGTAATTAGTTCTGATTTAGAAACACAGACAAACACGCAAACTCATAGGAAGACTTTAACAGTAGGATACTCTTAACCAAACAACAATAAAGACCAACATCCTGGTGAAAGGAGCAGTTCAAGATGTGAAGAATTCTTAGAAATTTAAAATATGAGAGAAGGAAAATAAAGGAAAGCTTGAAAATAAAGTTAGAAAAAATATTCTTGGATGTAGAACAAAGAGTAAAAGAAGCCCTGAAAAACAGAGAAAAATTAAGAATCTTGGGCAATCAACTTAGTAGATAAAAAGAATTCCAGAAATAGAAATTTTAAAAAAAAATCTGAGGGCAGGGAGAAGAGTATCAAAATATCAGTAATAGTAATACAAGTAAACATTTCACAAGAGTAGAATTTTAGCTTTTTTGACAGAAAAAATACACCAAGGCCCCAGTACAATGAAAGAAAAAAAGGTGATTCATACCAATATGATTCATCATGAAATATCCATAAATGGGAATAAAGATAAACAACTGAAATGTTTACAGGAGGAAAAATGATCTTCTAGATCATTTCTAGAAGAATAAAAATGGTATTTATCTTCTCAGTATACAAATAGGAGGCAAAAAAAAAAAAAGGAAAAACATTCACAATTTTAAAGAAATAATTACACTTATTTCTGTACATAGCAGGGGAGCTGTATTCTATACCCAGTCAAACTAGCAAAACAGGGGTAACAGTTGAATACGTCTGTGTTTTAAGGCTAGCAAGGTGTTGAGAAATTTATTCCCTGTAAACTCTTTCTCAAATGATACTGTAGGATATGCCTCTCAAAAATAAGAGGTTAAACAAAGTAAGAGGAAAACTTGGGACCAGAAATACGGGAATAGAAAGGAAAATCTCAGGACCACAGTAGAATAAATCACTCTCAGTAGAAGTGGAGAAAGGATGGCCCAGGTGAATTTTTTCTTTAGGGAAAAAATTGAACTGATAGATTTTTTTGAGGAAAATAACCAGATGGAAATGGACTGAGAGGGATTTTACAGTTCTTTGGGAGGACTTGATAAGAATTATCATCAGTAAATCTATCCACTGACATGTATTAAAGAAGTCACGCTCTAATTTTTTGCTCATTCTTTAAAGTACAGAACTAGCTATCAATAATTTTTATCCCTTTCCAGTGATAAAGCATTTCAAAATGGTAAAATTATGACTCTCCTAAAACTGTAAAGTGAACACATGTCAAACATTTTACGTAAGTCATCAATTAATGAGTAAACCAGTAAGATGTCACAACCAGTTCAAAGAAAACTCCATAGAGCAGACATTTAAATAGGCAATCAGTAATACTGAAGTGGATTTTCTAATAAATCCAAAACCGGTGTCTTCCACTAGGGAGAAACTGAATGAATTTCCACTGGACAGTTTTCACTTACATCTTCAGTAACAAGATTCACTTGCATTGCTGTCAGTTTTCTGTAATTTATAAAGTTGTAAAGTGGCTCAAAGACAATGGAAGTCACAGATCCTATGGCATTGAATAACTCGAAAAGGTCCACTATGAAATATTTCATTGGAAGAATATTTAGTATTTTTTCCCTTTTCCAAGTTTTCTACATTTTTTCTGACATGCTATTAAAATTTAACTTTTAAGTTCTATTTTTATTTAAAAGCAGAGTGGAGGAAAATGTGTGCTATCGTCCTATGAAAAGGATATGTAGCTTTTTGGATAATCGATCTGAGTTCTTAGAGCAGTTTATCGAAACTGTAGGCAGAATTCTAAGAGGGGCAAAGTTTTGAACTACTTTAGCATACCTGAGCCTGTGACATGAAGTCTGTTGAAATTAATCCTTACTGCATATTCTAAATGTTATGTGCTAGAACCCTGAGGTCAAACATTTTAGTTCTTATTGACAATGATCTTTTCCAGAATAGCTAAATGGTAACTCTTTGAGACCTCATGGACTGTAGAGACTAGCAGGCTCCTCCATCCATGGGATTTTCCAGGCAAGAGTGCTGGAGTGGACTGCCATTTCCTTCTCCAGGGGATCTTCCCGACCCAGGAATCGAACCCGGGTCTGCCGCTTTGCAGGCAGATGCTTTACCGTCTGAGCCACCAGGGAAGCCAATGGTATAAAAGGAGGATACCTAAAAGCTCGGGGGACAGAAACCAGTTCTTAGTCCACAAATCTTGTGTCTGAGACATAAAACCTAAGTACAGTGCTCAGTACTTTCATATGGGTGTATAGCCATGAAATTTTCTTCTTCTTCAACATCACCATCTCCCTTTCATCTGAGCTTTAGGATCTGTCCATGGAAACAAATAAGAATGCAGATTTGTTTGAGAACCCTAACTGTATGGAGGAGAATGCCTCTTAAAAGCATCACTGCTTTTGGGTAATAATGATCAAGAATGAGGGGAAATTGCTAGACTTGGAGGAGGAATTACTAGAACTCAACTCTAAGAAATAATCAATGCTGTTGCAGTTATTAGACTAAATGGAATATTGAGGGTGAGGGAAGACAGAGACCACAGCTACACAGATCTTAATTTGCTAACAATACTCTCATTTGTAGAGTGCTAACAGAGCCGGACACTACTGGAGCGACTTAGCAGCAGCAGCAGCAGCAACTCAGACATAGAGAATGTCCTCCGTTCCAGGTACACATAAAATGTCTGTTTTCTATGTTACTCCCAATAGTGGTTTTTCTTTAAACAACCTAAAAGATGTTCTAACCCTATACATTAAGAGTCCTCATTTCACTCTTCCAAAGACAGTTTACAGCACTGAGTTATAGATCAAGTTAGACAGGAACCTATGATGAATGTCCTTTCTCTTCCTAGCTTCTTGGGGAAGGGTGTGTGTGTGTGTGTGTGTGTGTAAGGATCTGAATGTCAGGGAAAGGAACTGAGCTCATGTGATGATATTACCATGAGTCAGGCTCACGGCTATGTCTCTTATCCCATGAGATAGAGGTTTTATCCCAAAATTACAAACAAGGGCATCATGGCACTGCCTTGAACCCAACACAAGACAGCTATTAATCTGACTCGCGGCTGTCCTGATAACAAGCCCGCTGTTTCTGCTTTACCAGACTGCCTCACTAGGCATGGTGGCTGGGTTGTGCTGGCCTGATTCCCAGCTGTGAACCCTCTTGTGGAGCTCTTCTCCTTGCTCCAAGTTTCATTTTCCTGTGTTGTGTGTCTTTATCCTCTAGCTACCCACTTTCAGGGTTCCTTCCTGGCCCCAGTCCCAACATCCTCTTTTGCATTGTCTGTGCTTCTTGAAATATCCTATTCAGGACCCTTCTTGGGGTAGCTTTGAGCCTCTTCAAAGCTCTACTCTCTCCTCTGACTTCTTGAATCACTTAGAATCAATTTTACTTTTCACTGAGCATCATGTCTTGCCTTCTGGTAAGTGTTCTCTTTTCTATAGGTTAGGACTTACTTAGATCTCAAGTTGTGCTATCAGACCCTGAGGGCAGTGATGTGGTCTTAAGCTTCTTTGAAGGTCTCCACTTCAAGTCTAGGACTTTGCACAGAGAGGGTGCTCAGTAAACATTTGTTTGTAAAAACTTTTAAAAATTATTAATTAATTTTTATTGGCGTAGAGTTGCTTTACAATGTTCTGTTAGTTTCTGCTGTGCAGCAAATAATTTTTATTTTTTATTGAAGTATAGTTGATTTGCAGTGTTACGCTACTTTCAGGTACACAGAAAAGTGGTTCAGTTATACATACACATAAATCTAGTTTTTTTCAGATTCTTTTCTCATGTAGGTTATTACAGAATGTTGAGTAGAGTTCCTTGCGCTATATAGTAGGTCCTTGTTGACTAGCTATTGTACATATAGCACTGTGTATATGTTAATTCCTACCCCCCTCTTCCCTTTCAGTAACCATAAGTTTGTTTTCTAAGTCTATGAATCTGTTTCTGTTTTGTAAATAAGTTCATTTGTACCAATTTTTTTTTTTTTTTTTAGATTCCACATATAAGTGATATCATATGGTATTTGTCTTTGACTGACTTACTTCACTCTCTAGGTCCATCCAATCCATGTTGCTGCAATAAACACTTGTTAATTACATTAATGAATGACACCCTTTGCAAGCATTTCCCATCGCATTTTCTCCACTGTTGCTGTGGAAATAACTATACCTATTTCATCAGAATTCATGCAAAAAAGGATAGCTTCTGGTAAATACAGATTTTCCAGGACTACTCTTTTCCAGGACTACTCATGAGTAATTAAGGTTTAATTTATTCCAACATTCCCAAGAACTACTCATTTGCTTTTGTACCAGGATCTGCATTTTTGCTCTTAGGGAGATAGCGGGGATTTCAGGGCAAGCTGAAGGGGTAATTGTTTATTCCCCTTGTTGGGGAGGCTGAGAGAGACCCTGAAGCTCAGACTTACACAGAGCAGGACCGTTGTAACTGATGTGCTGGACTTAACTATACTTCTCCTTCCTTTGTCCCCTCCAATTGGGTTCCCAGGACACCTCTGTTCTTCCTAACTACCATCTTTTTTCCCCTGGTTTCTGCAAAGTGAGGACACGTGAGGCTGGCCTGATCCCAGCTCTGTGACTCTTTCCAGAGTGTTCACCAAAGAGAGATACAGTCAATCCTGCCTTTCTTCTGCGTGCCTCCAGTGATGACGAGGTTGGCCCAGCCACTTCCAGGGTATTTCCCCACAGTAGAAATCTTCAGGGTAACCCCATAAAATCCAGGTCAGCCTCTGTAATGGAGACCATCCACTCCAGTCATCTTTATTTCGTTCCCGTGGTTTCCAATAAATTTCTTTCCAAAGTACCTCTTACAAGACACGTAGCCATCTATCAGTTTCTAAACGTTTTCTGGTCCATTTGGTTCCAGGAATTGGATTTCTTCACAGGAATCATTGCCCAACTTCTTGTTTAAATTATTTAAGACAAAGCTTTTCAATCTAACATGATAGACTTCAAGAGAATAGGCTCCAATTTTCTGTGCAAAGAATCTGAGATACCCAGGCGGAACCACTTTTGTTGATTCCAACAGAATGGGAAAACCAGTCTGAACCTCAGGACCCACTCTTCTGGGCTCAGTTCCCCTCCCCACCATCAACAGCTTTGTAAACTTGCATTTGCATTTTTACAGTCTCAATTCATAGAAACATCCCACTTTGCCTTTTAAAGGCCAAGTAATAATGTTAGAATAATTTGGCAGTGAAATGACATTCTCAGATATAAACAAGGGAGGGGAGGGAAGCCATTAGTCTCCTATCCATCCTGGGGGAAGGGATGGGAAATGCATCTTTAAGAAATTAAGTGAGAAAATAATTCCATTTAGAAACCATTCAAATTTCTTTCTGACGTATCATGCTTAATATCAGTTACCCATTTTCCTTTCTCTTTGTGCTTGCTTTAGAATTCTTCCTGACTCAGACGCTAACTTTAATCTTCTGCTTTATTATTAAATTAACCTCTTTTTTTTCTTTTCATTGGAAATGACTGATTACCAAGCAGACATTAAATTTAAAAATTCCACTCTGTGAAGTGGATTTTCCCAAACTCACTAGACCTTGCTGGTAATAGGAACAGTATCTCCAGTAAAACCTGGGTTGTGGTTGCCTGAAAGACGAATATGTCTTGGACCACACCTGGAATAACAGATACCAGGAGCTATTAATCTAGTCTTCTCTCCCTGGAGGGTGAGATTTCAGTTTTCTTAAACTCCAGGGTCTTAGAAAGAGGATAAGAAAATTTCAAAGTCCTGAGGACAAAGGAATTTGGTATGAAAGAATTCTGATAGTTGTAGAATTCAGAACTAAAAGGGTCCAAGTATATAACCAACTTCTTCATTTTAAAGATTAAGAAAATGAGATGCAAAGTTGTTATGGCTGCAGCCCACAGGTATATACAGGTCTGGCTAGGTTTCCCATAAGTACTTTCTCTAATGCACTGTCCTCTGAATGCAGGCACTGGAATGTATAATCCAGTTTTATTCAGCTTGTTCGGAATGTCAATTAATTGCTCTTCCTTACTGGGTGTTCTATTAAGTGTCTCCTAATGCCACAGTCTATTCCTTTCTGACCTCTGTTTTTCATATCTTCCTTTCCCTCTTTTATGCTTTTTTTTCCTCTCATTCTTTTTTTTTTTTTTTTTTTTTCTTTTTTGGGCCTTTGTGCAGGGCTTGAAGGGTCTCAGTTCCCTGAGCAGAGATCAAATTTGTGCCTCCTGCAGTGGAAGCATGGAATCCTAACCACTGGGCCACCAGGGAATTCCTCCTATTTTTTCATTTCTGATTACTTTTACTTATTAAAACAGCTAAATCCTGAATAAAGAACCAGGTAATAGATTTACTGGTGGTGCTAGTGATAAAGAACTTGCCTGTCAATGCAGGAGACATAAGAGATGCGGGTTTGATCTCTAGGCTGGGAAGATCCCCTAGAAGAGGAAATGACAACCTACTCCAGTATTCTTGCCTGGAGAATCCCACAGATAGAGAAGTCTGATGAGTTTCAGTCCATGGGGATGCAAAGGGTCAGACATGACTGAAACGACTTAGCACGATAGATTTAAGGTTCGTGATAAGGAAGATGATGTTGGTACTGTTAACAATACCTTCCATTGTTCTTTCCAGCTTGCAAAGCTCTCTCAATTCCATTTTCTCCTCCCATTATAACCTAGGAGATGAGTTAGGTCAATACTATCTTTGTTATTTCATAAGGACCCCAAGGCTAAGGTGAGTGAACCTGTATGCCTGAGGACCCTACCTCAGGAAAGGAGACGAACTCAGGCAAGTCTGTGGTTTAGGACTCTGAACCCAGGAGTCCTAAATTATTTAGAACTTTAGAACTCTGCCTCTCTGGAATGTGGTTCATTTAGAGAGCAAGTCAAAAAACACAGCCAGGAAGTACAAGATGATAAAACTATCGCAAAGGTTCTGGGTAAACATAAGGGAAAAACAAATTGTTGACCAGTCAATAAAATATGGGAATCATTTACAAAAGGAGACTGTGTAGCATCTCCCTTAATAGAGGGTTTACCTGACGAAGCAGGTTCCTAGTTATTCCCTGAAGCACTCCAAAGTGTGTTTTCAGAAGATGTTTTGGCAATATGTATCAAAAACAGTAAAGACGTGACTAACAGCAGTTTCTCTCAGGCAAATTACTCATTATCTTCTAAATTGTTTCTTCATCTAGTAATAACAGGGTTTGAGGGAGGATTAAATAAAGTAACGTTAAACATCCTGGCATAGTGAGGGCATTCGATAAATACTGGCAATGTTTAATCATGATAATATTTTCACTTGTATGAGGAAATAACAGGCATAAAGATTTAGTGATAAAGACATTCTTAGCTATGTTTTTATAAATAATAGTGAAAAGTTGGAAAGAACCTAATGTCCAGCAATAGGGAATTGGTAAAGCAGGGCCTCCTGGTACAGCTACAAGCTAAACTGTTAGACAGTCACTTAAATGATTACAAAATGTAATATTACATAGTAAGATGTTCATGGTTTATTGTATTTTTTAAAAGCAAATTATAAAACATTAAGGACATTGATTTTTTGTTAAAGTATATATACACATACATATATATGTATACACATATATATACATATATATATATGAAAGATGTTTTGTTTAGTTGCTAAGCTGTGTCTGACCCTTTTGTGACCTCATGGACTGTAGGGGAGTCTGCCAGGCTCCTCTGTCCATGGAATTTCCCAGGCAAGAATACTGGAGTGAGTTGTCATTTCCTTCTCCAGGGGTTCTTTTCAACCCAGGAATCAAACCAGCATCTCCTGCATTGGCAGGCAAATTCTTTACCACTGAGCCACCTGGGAATCCATGAGAGATGTAGACACAGATAAAAATCTGGATGGGTTAATGATAATTGACTGGGGACAGGATTATGAATGCTTTCAGCTTTCTTATTTTTACTTATCTGTTTAAAATGTTTTTTCCAACAATGAACACGTAGTGTATGTGAAAAAATGTTATGTTTATTTGAAATTTTTCAGGTTTTCTTGCCTTCCATCCTCTTCCTCATTTTTGGTGCTAGGGACTAGAGACAGACAATATTTATTAAACCTTCACTTAACAAGTTTCAGTTCAGTTCAGTTGCTTAGTCATGTCTGACTCTTTGGGACCCCATGAACCACAGCACACCAGGACTCCCTGTCCATCACCAACTCCCAGCATCTATCCAAACTCATGTCCATTGAGTCGGTGATGCCATCCAATCATCTCATCCTCTCTCATCCGCTTCTCCTCCTGCCCTCAGTCTTTCCTAGCATCAGGGTCTTTTCAAATGAGTCAGCTCTTTACATCAGGTGGCCAAAGTACTGGAGTATCAGCTTCAACACCAGTCCTTCCAATGAATATTGAGGACTGATCTCCTTTAGGATGGGCTGGTTGAATCTCCTTGCAGTCCAAGGGACTCTCAAGAGTCTTCTTCAACACCACAGTTCCAAAGCATCAATTCTTCGGTGCTCAGCTTTCTTTATGTGGCTTCCCTGGTGGCTCAGAGGTTAAAACGTCTGCCTGCAATGTAGGCGAGCTGGGTTCGATCCCCTGGAGAAGGAATGGCAACCCACTCCAGTATTCTTGCCTGGAGAATCCCATGGATGGAGGAGCGTTCTGGGCTAGAGTCCAGGGGATCATAAAGAGTTGGACACCACTGAGCGACTTCACTTTCACTTTCAGCTTTCTTTATAGTCCAACTCTCACATCCATACATGACTACTGGGAAAACCATAGCCTTGACCAGACGGACCTTTGCTGGCAAAGTAATGTCTCTGCTTTTTAATATGCTGTCTAGGTTGGTCATAACTTTCCTTCCAGGGAGTAAGCGTCTTTTAATTTCATGGCTGCCGTCACCATCTGCAGTGATTTTGGAGCCCAGAAAAATTAAGTCTGACACTGTTTCCACTATTTCCCCATCTATTTCCCCATCATGAAGTGATGGGACCGGATGCCATGATCTTCATTTTCTGAATATTGAGCTTTAAGCCAACTTTTTCACTCTCCTCTTTCACTTTCATCAAGAGGCTTTTCAGTTCTTCACTTTCTGCCATAAGGGTGGTGTCATCTGCATATCTGAGGTTATTGATATTTCTCCCAGCAATCTTGATTCCAGCTTGTGCTTCCTCCAGCCCAGAGTTTCTCATGATGTACTCTGCATATAAGTTAAATACGCAGGGTGACAATATACAGCCTTGACGTACTCCTTTTCCTATTTGGAACCAGTCTGTTGTTCCATGTCCAGTTCTAACTGTGGTTTCCTGACCTGCACACAGGTTTCTCAAGTGGCAGATCGGGTGGTCTGGTATTCCCATGTCTTTCAGAATTTTCCACAGTTTATTGTGATCCACACAGTTAAAGGCTTTGGCATAGTCAATAAAGCAGAAATAGATGTTTTTCTGAAAGTCTCTTGTTTTTTCAGTGATCCAGCAGATGTTGGCAATTTGATCTCTGGTTCCTCTGCCTTTTCTAACAAGTTTAGCCCTCATTTGACCATTCTAAGTCAGGCACTATTCTAGCCATCGGTTGTAGAGGTAAAAAGATGGGCAGAGCTGTCCTCAAAGAGCACTTGAATAGAGGGAGACTCTAAAATAAGCCCTAAAGAATGGGGAGCAGACCCCACATTCGGATGGGATGCGAGTTGCTGGGGAAGCTGCCCCTCCTAGCCCTTCTAGCAGTTCACTCCTTCCTCTTGCAAGCAGCCTGCAGGTTGAGGCCTGACATCATTTACTTGGATAAAAACAGCTAATCTCTCATTAAAGTGTGTGATCCCCTTGCGGGGAATGTGCTGTGTCAATATTGGTAACTTACACCTCAGTCTGAGTCATTTCCTGAGAGCAGATTATCTGACTCTGTGGGGAGGAGGGGAGGAGGGGAGGAGGGGATGAGGTGAACGTACACTGAAGACCAGGTGGTACAGCCGCTACACCCAGGTGGGGTTGAAGGTGTCTGACTGCACAGCCCCTCCATCTTCACAAGAGGAAGAGGAAGAAGATGGGGTGGGGAGGGCCTGGTATGTTGTATGAACAAAAATGGGTAGGTGAGCGGGGTCCGACTTCATGTCCTCTTTAGTTTCCCATGGATTGACTTTGGTCCCCGACAGCTTCCCCTCAGATCTGAAAGCAAATGTCGCCTTTTCTTCTCTTTTCTCCCCACTTTGTTCCCCTTCCATTTTTCAGAAATGAATTCATGTTTTAAGTATACTTCGAATACTCTCTCTTCCATAGGTTTGATCCGCTGGGTTCCCTGATCTCATTTTATCAGATGATATTTGTCCCCATTTCTCCTATGCAAGGATTAATTTTTACATTGTGTTGTAATTACAAACGGAGGCATTCCACTTCTCTTCTAAAGATAGATGATCATTATGGACAGAGTTTGTGTCTATGAATCTTTGTAAGCTTCAATGACACCTTTCAGCCGAAATAAAACTAAATACTCTCCTCATGGTGGCACAGGTTGGGGTATGTATCAGGGGTCAGATAAGTATTTGTTGGAAGAGTTGAGTGAAGGAACAGACAAACGCAAAAGTTACTATACACGGGTACCACTCAGCCATCTGCAATGTGATTTCATGAAAGAGCAAGTTGCCATGGCAACGGGACTCTTTGCCATTGTATCCCATTCCCACTCTCCCCTCTGGGACAAAATATGTGGAAAAAGGCAACAAAGCCTCGATCTGAAAATATATGAGCCATGAGGCTGGTCCTTGGCTATATGGTGAAACAGAGGATATAGCTACCAATCTGACTGGCTCAGTGGGGCCAGTACTGTGATAACATAGGTGATGATGTTACACAGATCAAAGGGATCTTTGATTTTTCTGAGGGAAAGGAAGAGCCGGGGGAAGAGAAATAGGCTGGGATGGAAATAAATTTCAAATACTAGCTAGGTGTTTAAAAACTCAGTTGAATTTCATATAATTTAGTTGAATGCCTGGCAGTCTTTCCCCACTAGCCAGATCCAATGGTCTTGTCGGGCTCTTGAACTCCAGCAAATAGAGAGGGGCTTGAACTACTGGCACCTATATTTATAGACCATTAGCGACATGAGAGCAATCACAATCATTCCTGGAGTGTTCGTACTTCCCTCTCGTAACTTAAACAAACTCCACCTGGCAGTGTGGACATCTGGATCCCTCCTCAACCTAACTGCATCCCTGCCCTCTACTGTTTCCCTAGCAACTGAGATGGGAGGCTGTAAAAGGAGCCGCAGCAAACACGATGAATAGTAGCAAAGGTGTGTGCCTGGCAGCCTTGGTGCAGGAGAGGGTGCAGAGGTTGATTTTCTGTGGGCTTTTTCTGTGTTTCTCCTCTTCATCTCCTCCAATCCTCTTGGCTGTGTTAGTTCTCACATCTCCATGAGGCAGGCAGAGCCGAGCGTTGATAGCTTCCAATTTTCAGATAGATCACTCAAAGGAGAATAAAGAATGAAGAGTGGCTTTTCTTAGATCGTGAGGTTTGACCAAAACTATTCTTAGAAACTTTGCATCTTTATTCTGTTGTTATTATTTGTTGCCAGTATTCAGATGACACCAGTGAGACCGCTGGTACCAGGCAACACTCCAGAGAAAGTGCTGTTTATTATGTTTTAATAGGTCCATCTTTTATTATTGTTATTACTATTATTGAAGTCATCTTCCCTGATGGCTCAATGGTAAAGAATCCACCTGCCAATGCAGGAGACTTGGGTTCAACCCCTGGATCTAGAAGATCCCCTGGAGAAGGAAATGGCAATCTCTTCAGTATTCTTGCCTGGAAAATCCCATGGACAGAGAAGCCTGGTGGGCTACAGTCTGTGGGTCGCAAAAGAGTCAGACAAGACTTGGTGACTAAATAACATTATTGAAGTGTAGCTGATTTACAACGGTTTGTCAGTTTCAGTTTTACAGCAAAGTAGTTCAATTATATATATACACATATATTCTTTTTAGTATTCTTTTCCATTATAGGTTATTACAAGATATTAAATGGAGTTCTCTGTGCTATACAGTAGGACCTTGTTCTTTATCTGTTTTATAAAAAGGTTCAGTCTTAATATATGACATGTTTGAAGCCTCTGGTCCTGCTTTCCACAATTTCCTTGTTCTATTCCATGATCATAGTTTATTTCTTGGTCAAAATCCTTTTGTTGTTGTTTGTGTTGTTTAGTTCCTCATCAAGCGTGACTCACTGAGAGAACACACCCCTATGGAGTGTCATGCAATAATTTCCAACAAGTATGCAGAAGTAATTTTCTTTTATGGTTCCACATTGACTGTTCATAAATTGTGCTCCAGATACTGATCCAGGCCTTTGGAAAACTGAACAGACAGATGGAAACCGCTGCATACACTCTAGTTGGGGGGAGCAACGGTAGCTATTAGATGCTATAAATTAGGAAAGTTATGCTAGAAGGTAACAAATGCTTTGAATCAAGTCAAGTGGAGGTAAGAAGGATGTAGAGTGGGCGATAGCATTATAACATTAAGATAGGGTTTGCAGCTCAGGCCACACTGAGAAGGTGATGTTCGATCAAAGGGTTGGAGGAAGTGAGGAACTGAGCCATTCTGAGATCTGAGCAAGGACGTTTGGAATAGGTGAAGCCAGGTGTGGGAAGGTCGGCGGCCGTGTCACTGGTACATTTGGAGGGGGTCAGGCTCAGGCTGGGATACAGAAGGTACTGGAAAAGGAGGAGGAGGTGAGGACTCAGATGAAGAAATGGATCAGGACTTGTGGGGAGGGGGCGGAGGCGGGGGAAGCCCCTTAGCTTTGATTTCGGGGAGATTGGAAACGTTTAGAGAATCTAGGCCCCAAAGGGACATACATCTTCTGTTTCACCAAATCCTAAAGGGAACAAGAAGGCCATTTAGGAGGCTATGACAGCAAGCCAGGGCAGAGATGGCGTTGCCCAGACCAGCGTGCTGACCATGAAGGAGGTGCATGGTCAGATTCTAGATTTTTTAATATATATATTTATTTGGCTATACGGAGTCTTGGTTGTGGCATATGGAATCTAGTTTCCTGACCAGGGGTTGAACTCCAGCCCCTTACGCTGGGAGCAGTCTTAGCCACTGGACCATCAGGGAAGTCCCTAGATGTTTTATGAAAATATTGCTGATAGGATTTCCTGATGGGTTAGAGTAAAAGAAAAAATCTTGCTATGTTATGCATGTGTGTGCTTGCTTGGTTATACTGAAGCATGGTGCATGGAATACATACTAAACAGTTAATAATATAATAGTTACCTGGAGGGCAGGAAGGGATGGGAGGGAAGAAGGATCTTGGCTTTAGGCATGTGCTTTGCAGTGTTGCTTGGCTGGTTGTAAATCACGCTGCTGCTTTTTTGTGCTTTCAAAGCAAAACCCAACAACTTATTTGTCCAAAGAGCACCGTGATGCTCCTCTGGCTTGCCCTCACCTGATTTTCCACATTCGTGGGGCTCACAGAGCGATTTGTCCCTGGCCCGTTTCCCAATCCTAAAAGCGGGGCTTTGGCTGTCTGCGTTGGTTTTTCTCACCATCTGCCAAGTGCTTTGGAACTGCAGGGGATGACATGTACCCTTCGGCTCCACATATATTAAACACAAATAGAAAAAAGAAAATATCATCTCTGAACACTTTTGCTGTCTCTGACAGAGGAGCCATAGAAGAACCCCTCAGGCCGTTAGGGTGGCTTTATGCTCCTGGATACAAGTTGCTTCTTCATAGCTGGTGGCATTAACACAGAAAAGAAAATATACCCTAGCCTCTAAGCCAAGAGATGGGGCAGGGGGTGGGGTGTGGATGGGCTGCTAATATTACTTTTCCTTGAGATTTCTTTCTTCTTTCTCGCTCTTTTTAATAATTTGATTTATTTATTTGGTTGCGCTGGATCTTCATTGCTTCGGGGGCTTTTCTCTAGTTACGGCAACCTGAGGCTACTCTTTAGTTGGCGGTATGCTGGCTTCTCATTGCGGCGGCTTCTCTCGTTGGGGAGCGTGGTCTCTAGAACATCTGGGCTCAGTAGTTGCAGCTCCCAGTCTCCAGAGCACAGGCTCTGTAGTTGAGGTACACGGGCATAATTGTCCCTCAACATGTGGGATCTTCCCAGACCAGGGATCAAACCCGTGTCTCCTGCACTGGCAGACAGATTCTTTACCATTGATCCATGAGGGAAGTCCTGAGGTTTCTTTCTTTTTCTTTTCTCTCCCTTTCTTTTTAGCTATTGCAGGTTTTAGGAGGCAGAGATAACAGTCACAGGAGACAGCTGCGGCTTTGTCCCTGGCCGGCCCTTCACCCACATCCTTGCTTGGCTCACGGAAATATTATCCTAGTGAAAGGAAGGAATGCTTTCTCCTGTGCAAGGAGTTATGTAGCCTTTGTTTATCCTGTTCCATGGTCGGGAGAAGGAGGGTGGGCACGCTTCACATTCTTCCTGAAAATATTTCCAGTGTGCTTCAAAATATTTGTCACCCCACACAGAGAATCCTGCAAATCCTCACCATAGAGCCTTGGAAAGGAGAACACAGACAAGCCTCCTGAGGGGACTTCCTCTCACCTGGGTCTTCCATCAGCCATTCTGGAGAGCTAAGGGCTTTATCTTCTAGGCCAAGATCAGGGCTTTCTGCAGCTTTGTATCTGGTTTTGCTGTGTTCTGCTAACTTTGCTAAATGCAAACTTGAATGAAAGCCTCGATATCACTTCCCCACTGCTCCAAGATTCTTCAGGTGGGGGGTGGGGCGGGGTGGATTCAGACCTTGGGACAGTTCCGACCCTCCTGGTCAGGTGTTGCCAGGTCTCCGTCAACCTGGCCGAGGTGTCCCAGGTACCATTCTGTTGGCATCCACTGTCTGGTCTCTGCCAAGGGGCTTGTCATTCGGGTCCTATGTGCACTCCTGATCCTTTTCTCAACTAGCAGGAGTTGAGTTTGTGATGAGTTAAAACACTTCCTTCTATGAGTGTAGATGACTTCTATTTATGCTGCTGCTAAGTCACTTCAGTCATGTCCGACTCTGTGCGACCCCATAGACGGCAGCCCACCAGGCTCCCCCGTCCCTGGGATTCTCCAGGCAAGAACACTGGAGTGGGGTGCCATTTCCTTCTCCAATGCATGCATGCATGCTAAGTTGCTTCAGCCCTGTCTGACTGTGTGCGACCCCATGGACAGCAGCCCACCAGGCTCCTCTGTCCATGGGGTTCTCCAGGCAAGAACACTGGAGTGGGGTGCCATTTCCTTCTCCAGACTTCTATTTATACTCGGGTGCTTTTTCCAAAGATGGTCCCAGTCCTGGTCTGACGTCCTCAGAGCCGGCATCTTCAGACTTGAGAGTACAGAGAGCTGGTGTCACGCACCCTTGGTTGTCTGTGAGACCCACAGCAAAGCTCTGGTTTTCCCTTTTTCTTTTCAACACCTATAAACCTCTAAACTGAACTGAACTGAAATCTCTAAAAGCAACATTTCCCCAACATCTCTTATATGGGATGAGACATCTCTCAGTTCTCTTTGGATGTTGCTTCTGTTTTTATTTATTTTTCTTGTTAATTGTAAACATGAAGAGAAACTGCTGGTTCCGTCTCCCATCCATTCTAACTGAGGGCAGTTTTCTCCTCTGCAAAACTAAAATGAAACTCTGGTCCTGAAGCGGAAGCTGATTGGAGAACTCAGAACCCTCTCATGCTGCCTCAGTTTATCCACTGAAAGACATTGGACTACTTGGGCTTAATTGACTTTGACTCCAATGTTTACTCATTAAACACTCTGTTTGTTAATGATTCAACTCTGAGAACACATCTGCCTCTGGTTCCCTCAGTTAACCGTTTTTAAGCTTAACTCTACAGTTAATGCTTTCAGTTCCCCAGGAAGTAAAATGAGAATTGTCCCTTATTCAGTGGGTATGTAGAAGGTAGATATGAATTGTGACCTGTGTCCTGACCCTCAGAACCAAGGGCCCGGTGAAGTGAAAGCACCACTGTGGTTATTATAATGAATAATAACAGAAATTTGCATCACTGACACACAGATACACAGACTCTCCCCCAGCTTATCTTTTAACTTAGCTTGTGGCCCAATCTTCCTGAGTAGCAAATAAATGTAATACTACTTTGCAACCTGTAGGATCCAGAATCCAGAACCCAAAATAAGGGAGTTATTACTGATACAGATAACTAGGGCCACAGAGAGAGATAATTTCACCTGAGGAGAGATGTAATCATTTTTTTCCTTTCTTTTCTTCCTTATGCTGTGTCTCGTGCCTTGTGGGATCTTAGCTCCTAGTGCATGCATGCTAAGTCACTTCAGTTATGTCCAACTCTTTTCGACCCCATGCACTGTAGTTCTGTCCGTGGGATCCTCTAGGCAAGAATACTGGAGTGAGTTGCCATGCCTTCCTCCAGGAGAACTTCCTGACCCAGGGATCAAACGTGCATCTCTTACGTCTCCTGTATTGGCAGGCAGGTTTTTTTTTTTTACCACTAGCGCTACCTGGGAAGTTCCCAGATCAGGGATCAAGCCCAGGCCCTTGGCAGTGATAGTAGAGTCCTAACCACTGTTTGCTCAGGGAATTCCCTGAGAAATGTTCTCTTTTGAGAGATCTGAAGGCAAATTATCCATATGTATTCTATAATATTTTGTAATTGTCATCTCATTCTTTTTTTTAAAACAGTATTGCTAAGATCAGCACTAAGTAATAGTAAATTTATTTATAATTGTTTCTGGAAAACCCTCAAAAGAACTTAAATGGCAGAGGATTATTGTGCCGTTTGCAAAGACCATTGTGAAGTCTAAAATAAAATTTTGAAAAAGTCTGCCTTACTTGAAGCCTTTATAAATTTCTAGCAAATAAAATCATAACTATAGTGGCTAAAAACATGGGCTCCAAAGTGAGTGTCTAGTTCCAAGCCTGGCGATGCTACCTGGGTGGCTTAATGTCTGTTTTCTCATCTGTAAAATGGGTATGATAACAATAAGTAACTCAAAAGGCAAGTGAGAGGCTTTTGTAACAATCATCATTATTCTGAGCACATTCTGTTTATTGAACACTTTTTATTTCTAAGCCCTTAATCTCTGTAACAACCCCAGAGGTTTGTCCATATTAGTCAGTTAGGCTCTGCATGCAATGCCCTTCAGACTGTGCCCAGCCATCCTAAAATTAAATCAAAGCTACCTAGTGCTATGTTCCCAGTGAGAGTGCAAAGTGAAATCAGCATGCCTTTGGAATGAAATAAATAATTTAACAGGAGGGAGGCCGTTTCAATAGGAGGCAAACTCCATGCATCTTACTTATGAAGTGAGTTCATTTGAATTCGTCAACAAGCTCTTGCTAAATGAAATCAGCCAGAGAGCTATAACTTAAGGCTATAATTAAAGGGTGAGTTGAAAACAGTGCCAGCAGACTGGGTGGTAGGGACAGACCTTGCAGAGTGCCATGAATGCTACCTTTTGACTTACTATTTTCCTTAATGTGACCCGAGAGTGCTGTGGATTAAACGGTGGGAAAGCAGTACCTGGGGATTTGTGGCCAACATGTGAAGCAAGCCGGAGAAAAAGCAAAATGATAAAGGGAAGTAAAACACACTAGAGCAATCATTTTCACACTTCTAAGTTTAGATTCCTCTTGCTGCTGTTTAGTTGCTAAGTCATGTCTGAATCTTTTGCAACCCCATGTACTGTAGCCCTCCAGGTTCCTCTGTCCATGGGATTTCTCCAGGCAAGAATACTGGAGTCAGTTGCCCTTTCTTCCTCCAGGGGATCTTCCCAACCTAGGGATGGAACCTGAGTCTCCTGTGTCTCCTGCCTTGTCAGGCAGGTTTACCACTGAGCCCTCCACACTCTTAAAAAATTATTATAGACCTCAAAAGAGCTTTTGTGTTCTTGGACTGTTTCTTATTTTTACCTTATTAGATGTTAAAATTGGGAACATTAAAAATTTTATTGATTCACTTAAAATTAATAAAATTTATGTCTTGATAATATCAGTTCAGTTCAGTTCAGTTCAGTCGCTCAGTCATGTCTAACTTTTTGCGGCCCCATGAACCGCAGCACACCAGGCCTCCGTGTCCATCACCAACTCCCAGAGTCCACCCAAACCCATGTCCATAGAGTCGTTGATGCCATCCGACCATCTTATCCTCTGTCGTCCCCTTCTCCTCCTGCCCTCAGTCTTTCCCAGCATCAGGGTCTTTTCAAATGAGTCAGCTCTTTTGCATCAGGTGGCCAAACTACTGGAGTTTCAGCTTCAACATCGGCCCTACCAATGAACACCCAGGACAGATCTCCTTTAGGATGGACTGGTTGGATCTCCTTGCAGTCCAAGGGACTCTCAAGAGTCTTCTCCAACACCACAGTTCAAAAGCATCAATTCTTCGTCGCTCAGCTTTCTTCACAGTCCAGCTCTCATATCCATACGTGACTACTGGAAAAACCATAGCCTTGACCAGACGGACCTTTGTTAGCAAAGTAATGTCTCTGCTTCTTAATATGCTGTCTAGGTTGGTCATAACTTTCCTTCCAAGGAGTAAGTGTCTTTTAATTTCATGGCTGCCGTCACCATCTGCAGTGATTTTGGAGCAGATATAGTCAGCCACTGTTTCCCCATCTATTTGTCATGAAGTGATGGGACCAGATGCCATCATCTAGTTTCCTGAATGTTGAGCTTTAAGCCAACTTTTTCACTCTCCTCTTTCACTTTCATCAAGAGGCCCTTCAGTTCCTCTTCATTTTCTGCCATAAGGGTGGTGTCATCTGCATATCTGAGGTTATTGATATTTCTCCCGGTACACTTGATTCCAGCTTGTGCTTCCTCCAGCCCAGAGTTTCTCATGATGTACTGTGCATATAAGTTAAATAAGCAGGGTGACAATATATAGCCTTGATGTACTCCTTTTCCTATTTGGAACCAGTCTGTTGTTCCATGTCCAGTCCTAATTGTGGTTTCCTGACCTGCATGCAGGTTTCTCAAGAGGCAGGTCAGGTGGTCTGGTATTCTTATTTCTTTCAGAATTTCCCACAGTTTATTGTGATCCACACAGTCAAAGGCTTTGGCATAGTCAGTAAAGCAGAAATAGATGTTTTTCTGGAACTCTCTTGCTTTTTCAGTGATCCAGCAGATGTTGGCAATTTGATCTCTGGTTCCTCTAACTTTTCTAAAACCAGCCTGAACATCTGGAAGTTCACGGTTCACATATTGCTGAAGCCTGGCTTGGAGAATTTTGAGCATTACTTTCCTAGCATGTGAGATGAGTGCAATTGTGCAGTAGTCATTTTTAAAATGAAAAACAGCTTTATTTTCCCAAACAAAAAAAGCTTTATTGCTTTACATTTTTGCAGAAGTTGTTAATGTTTGGCTTTTTAGTAAATAACTTGATTCTCATGTCTACTTTTTCATTCAATTTGTTGTGATATTTCATTTTGGTTGAAAATCTAGCTTGTCACATATTTTGTTGGAAAAGGGAGAAGTTTTTTAACAGCTTTCCAGGAGATTATGAATATTCTTCTTTGATAATACACTAACATTTGACAGGTGTTTGATTCTTTTTTTAAATTCACCTTTAGTGCTGTGTCCGAGGAAAATTTTTCTTTTTTATTGCAGTATAGTTGGCTTATCATATTGTGTTTGTTTTAAAGTGTGAAACATAGTGGTTGTATATTTTTGTAGCATATACTCCATACAAAGTTATTATAAAATATTGACTACATCTCTCTGCTGTACATCACATGCTTGTAACTTTTTCACTTTATACATAATACTTTGTACCTCTTAATCCCCTTCACTGATGATTCTGGTGACAACGTGACATTTCAACCTATATCAATGAAATTTTCATATTCTGTACAAATATGAGAAAGTGAAAAGTGTTAGTCACTCAGTCATGTCCAACTCTTTGTGACCCCATGGACTGTAGCCCGCCAAGCTCCTCTGTCCATGGAATTCTACAGGTAAGAATGGGTTGCCTGTCTATCGACAGATGGATGGATAAAGAAGTTGTGATATATCTACATAATGGAATAATTACCCAGCCATAAAAAGGAATGCATGTGAGTCAGTTCTAATGAGGTGGATGAACCTAGAACCTATTATACAGAGTGAAGTGAGTCAGAAAGAGAAAGATAAATACAGTATTCTAATGTGTATACACAGAATCTAGAAAAATGTTACTGAAGAATTTATTTACAGGGCAACATTGAAGAAACAGACATAAAGAATAGATTTACGGATATGGGCAGAGGGGAGGAGAGGGTGAGATATATGGAAAGAGTAACAAGGAAACTTACATTACCATGTAAAATAGATAGCCAACGGGAATTTGCTGCATGGCTCAAGAAACTGAAACAGGGGCTCTGTATCAACCTAGAGGGGTGGGGTGGGCAGGGAGATGGGAGGAAGGTTCAAAAGGGAGGGGATACATGTTAATTAAATGAGAATAAAGAAAGTTGTATTAATAGAAGATTCTTCAAAAAGGGATTTTATGTGTGTTCAAGCTGTGATTGAATGAATTTATTTATAAAGTTTTAAAAAATAAACTCAATAGTTTACTGACTATTAAAAAAAAAAAAAAAAGAATGGGTTGCCATTTCTTTCTCCAAGGGATCCTCCTAACCCAGGGATCGAACCCAGGTCTCCTGCATTGCAGACAGATTCTTTGCCATCTGAGCCACTGGAGGAGCCATATACACAGGTGAGAGAATAAGAGTAGAAAATCATGTCCTCTCCTCCCGCTTCTCTTTCTCCTCCCTCTCCCCTCCCGGCCCCCCTGCTTTCTTCTTCTTCTCTTATTCCCCTCCCCTCCTCCCCCATCTTCTTTTTCTTTTCCTTCATCTACTCCTAATTATTTAAACTTCAAAGACGCCCTGAAAAATTCTGAGGGGTCCCTAGGGGTTCCTAGAACACACTCTAAGAATCTCTGTCCTAGTAGATACTCTTTCTCGCCCTCATTGTCCCCATCAGCTCTTGCAGTTGCATACCATAAAGACTTGCTTCAGTTATCTCAGAAGAGCTGGTTTTACTTATGGCTACAGGTGACTTGAATCGCTACAAGCTGGATTCTCTCAGGTTCACGTTCATGAACTACATATTCTCTTCCTCATGACATCTTATCACCTCCATTCTTTCCTCTCTTTTCTCATACTATACTTTCGGTTCCCTCAACTTTATAAAAAAAGTAGTTTTATTTATTTAGTTTTGGCTGCGCTGGGTCTTCGGTGCTGGGTAGGCTTTTACTCTAGTTGCTGTGAGCAGGGTTACTCTCTAGTTACAGTGTGAGGGCTTCTCATTTCCGTGGCTTCTCTTCTTGCAGAGCGCACGGGCTTCAATAGCTGAGGCTCCTCGGCTCTAGAGCACAGACTCAGCAGCTGTGGCTCATGGACTTAGCTGCTCCACGAGATGGGAGATCCTCCCGGATCAGGGATCAAACCCGTGTCGCCTGCATTGGCAGGCAGATTTTTTACCACTGAGCCACAAGGGAAATCCCCACTCCCTCGACTTTAAACTAGCCCCCTATTGCAGTATCCTTGCCTGGAGAATTCCATGGACAGAGGGGCCTGGCAGGCCACAGTCCCCCGGGTTGCAAAGAGTCGGACATGACAGAACATGTGCGCATGTCCCGTCATCTTACTAAGCAAGACGTTTTAGCTTATGTTTCTGTGGATAACTGTACATTCCCTTGATGTTTTCAAGCTCAACTTTATAAGGGAATAACTCAAATTGGTCATATTTTGGTCCCAATCATAGCATATTCATGGGCAACAGTAAGATCAGCTGCCCTTGGGCCAAGTGCCCCCTCAGAGCTCATCAGCTGCGAGTGGTTGAGTGGGTCACCTGGATCACAGCATATTTCCTGTGTTCTTTAAGGTGGCTGAAAATTTGCCGTTATGACCAAAACTGCACTTTCTTTTGAAACTTTCAGGAATTCTCAATGTTCTCCAGGAATTCCTCCTGAGACACCAACACATTAGGAAGTGTAGTGGGGCATGGCAGCTACTGAGCAGCTGATTGGATTTGGGTCCACTTGTTGCCCATGTGACTGCGGGTAAATAATTCAACTTCTTAGTCCCGGAATGTAGCGTGAGGATGATAATGGGACCTACTCAAAGGGTCATCGTAGGATTAAGTGGGGGCCCCGATGTAAAGTACTCATCATATACTAAGAACCCAGAAAAGCTGGTGCTCATCACTAACTTTTTTCTTCAACCTCAGACAGATGGAGGCAGTTCTGCCTGAGAGGATGGAGACCAGCCCTTGGACCAGCTCACTAATAATGCCTCTTTTTCTCTTGCCTGATTCAGGCCATCTTTTCCTCAATCACCAGATTTGCTTATTTGGAAACAGTGCTACCATCAGCCACGTAAGCACTAGAAGCTTAAACAGCTTTTCTGTTTTCTTCTCAGTTCTTTCTCCCCCAGCTTCCACAGGTCTTCCTTTCTCTTTCTCACCCTCCCACTTCCTTTCCCCTTTCAACATTGTCCCCTTCCTCTGTCTTTCTCTTACTTAGTGTACATGATAAGCTGCTCTAAAAAAAAATGATGCCCAAGATCTTGTGGCTTACAAAAGAGCAAAGAGTTTGTTTCCCTTTTTGAACTGGTCCAGAAGCAGTGATCCAAGGAGTCTATTTTCCATCAGGCCATTTGAGGTCCAGATTCCCCCCTTCATGTGGTCCTTCCGTCTCCTAGGAAACAGAGTTCACCTGCATGGTTGAAACTGGTTCACTCCACATCCACACAGTCCAGCCCATAGGAAGCAGGGTAGAGGAAGTGGACGGCAAGAGATTTCCTTTTATAAAAACTGTATTCTGAAAGTTGGCATATTGGCCAATTAGATCCCACTCTTTGTGACCCCATGGACTGTAGCCCACCAGGCTCCTGCATCTGTGTAATTCTGCAGGCAAGAATACTGGAGTGGGTAGCCATTCCCTTCTCCAAGGGATCCTCCCAACTCAGGGATCAAACTCAGGTCTCCTGCATTGCAGGCAGATTCTTTACCATCTGAACCACCAGGAAAGCCCTAAATTCATGGGAATCTTGGAGGCTATGTGCTCAGCTAAAACCCAAAGAGATCAGAGTCCTACTCCTAATAGGAAGATAGGGACCATTCTTAGTCTTTTCCACGGCCCTTGGTATATCAGTGGAACTCCTATGACATGGAATTTAAGGTTTTAGCAGCATATTTCCCAAACTTTACAGCAATCAAGAATGCTAACTGTTCTCTCTGCCTGAAACACTTCCACCATTCTCCTCCTCATCTTTGCCTAACACCCTAGTGTGAGGTTTCTGGACCTGAATTGGAAGCAGTCCTGACACATTCAGTTCCACGTGGACCCGAGAAGGGAGAAGAGTAGTTGACCTGCTGTGGGTTCCCCACCCAGCTCTCAGCCCTCTTTCAGAGGCTATTTCCAGCTTTCTCTCTTCCCTTTTCAGGGCACATGGCCTCTGATGCCCTGACAGTGAGAGGACCTTCCCATAAGCCTACTGGCGTGGGAAGGTCAGAGCAGGGCTAGGATAACATCAGTCTTAACAACCAAAACTTCTGATTGCAAACAAGCACACTGTTTCTATGGACACCAGAAAAGATAAGAGTGTGGATTGGGCGGGAGATTGTGTCCCTGAGGAACTGTGATTACCCTTCAGGAGTTCATGGCTGGCAAGAAACTTGATTTAATTCATTTAAAACATTTTTGTTAGGTGAATATTGACATATGAACCCTGTTTGCCTCTGTGCTGTTTATAATCATGTCAAAATCTGCCACTCAGTTACTGTGACTCTTCAGCTTACACTCAATGGGAAGCATCATTCTAAGAGGGAAATGGTATTTTAAATGGCCTTTCTTTATGACTCTACTTACGGCAAGCCCCAGGGTGACTCACATGCCTGGGCAACCATAAAGTAATTGTGACATCACCATACTGGGGAGTGACCTCTGCTAGCCCGTGGTCAACACATATTTTATGGATTCTCAACTCTCCCTGTGGCCTTAATCTTTGATCTCAGGCTAGAAAGTTTTTATGTCTTGAAATCTAATGGAAGCCTCAAGTTGAATACCTTATCATTTTTTTTGGTATTCCAATTTAATAACACAGACATGTTTTTTCTTATAATGAGATCACTACTTATCTGTCTCTTCATTCCAATGAAGTCCATAACACAGGCATTGCAAATAGAATTTTTTAAATGTCCAATTACTTTTATAATGGCTTACTTTTTATGTGTGAAGCTTATATCAACCATGTAGCCCTAATGGATGAACCTAGAGATTATCATACCAGGTGGAGTAAGTCAGAGAAAGACAAATGTCACATAATATGACTTATATGTGCAATTTAAAAAATGATACACATGAACTCATCAACCAAACAGAAACAGACTCACAGACATAGAAACAAAAACTTACGGTTACTAAAGGGAAAGTGGCAGGGAAGAGGGATAAATTGGGAGTATGGGATTAACAGATACTATTATATATAAAACAGATAAACAACAAGGACCTACTGCATAGCACACGAAACTATATTCAATATAATGGGAAAGAATCTGAAAAAGAATGTATATTATATATTATATATTATATACACATACACATATATAGCAGAATTACTTTGCTGTACATCTGAAACTAACACAATATTGTAAATCAAATATACCTCAATTAAGAAAAACAACCGCAATGTGATCCTGATGTGGAATTCACTCAGTCATGTCTGATGCTTTGAGACCCCATGGACTGTATCCCACCAGGCTCCTCTCTCTCCATGGAATTCCCCAGGCAAGAATACTGGAGTGGGTAGCCTTTCCCTTCTCCAAGTTATCTTCCCTACCCAGGGATCAAACCTGGGTCTCCTGCACTAAGTCACCAGGGAAACCTATGAGACCCTGAAGAACCCGCTTAAGAAGGAGGAAAATTTTATCACCTGCCACAGTGTCCTTGGTTTCCTTCCTTCCAATTCGATATTTTAATCAAACATTTGAAAGAAGTCTTAAGTGACCTGATTATTAATTTGGAAATAAAACAAAGTTGGGAAGGATGGTTAATAAGTCAGAATCCACATTCAAAGAGGTGTCAGTAAATGAGATTGGTAGGCATCTCCCATCTTTACCATATAGTTTAACATGGGTAAATGTTTGCCTTTAGTCAGACAAAAACAAAACAAAACAACCCAAACAACTAAATGCATATGAAAAAGCAGTTTTTCTGAAAAAACTAAACTGACATTAACTGACCAAAAGGCAATACAAAGTCAACTGTGACTACCATATTGCTGCTAAAAATTCAGTGTAGTCTTAGGCTGCACCGGATGGGTAATAGGTCTGTTAATCTTTTTTTTTTTTTTTTCCAGTTCATTTTGAATTTAGAGACTTTTTGAAAATTCTGAATATGAATCTGAATCATCTTCAGAGGCACAGTAACAAACTAGAATGTATTCAGAGGAGAGTATGTGTCAAGAGTTTTGAAAGCAGTCATATATGAACTGGGAATTGTCTACTCAAAATAGATGGCTTTGGGGAGACTCGAGAACTATTCTCAAATCCCAAGATTAGCAGAGAACTCAGGGTTGACTTTGGGAGAGGGAACATTATTTGCTCCCCTATAATTTTCCTTTTCACCAGAGATTTTACTGGAAATAGAAGAATGCTATTATTTTATTATATATATAAATGTGAAGTGATTTCTAGTGTTGTCTTGCAGAGAAGGCAATGGCAACTCACTCCAGTACTCCTATGGGCGGAGGAGCCTGGTAGGCTGCAGTCCATAGGGTCGCAAAGAGTCAGACACAACTGAGCGACTTTATTTTCACTTTTCACTTTCATGCGTTGGAGAAGGAAATGGCACCCCACTCCAGTGTTTTTGCCTGGATAATCCCAGGGACGGGGAACCTGGTGGGCTGCCGTCTATGGGGTCGCACAGAGTCAACTGAAGTGACTTAACAGCAGCAGCAGCAGCAATGTTATCTTATGGGCTTCCCTTGTAGCTTAGCTGGTAAAGAATCTGCCTGCAATACAGGAGACCCTGGCTTGATTTTTGGGTCAGGAAGATACCCTGGAGAAGGAATAGACTACCCGCTCTTATGTTCTTGGGCTTCCCTAGTGGCTTAGATGGTAAAGAGTCTGCTTGCAATGTAGGAAACCTGGGTTCAATCTTTGGGTTGGGAAGATCCCCTGGAGAAGGGAATGGCTACCCATTCCAGCATTCTTGCCTGGAGAATCCCATGGACAGAGGAGCCCAGCAGGACACAGAGCATGAAGTCTCAAAGAATTGGACACGACTGAGTGACTAAGCATAGCACACACAGCACAGAGCTATCTTATAGGGCCCTCTTCTTGTTTTCCTAGCTATCTCTTGTGACAAATAATAGCACAATTAACCCTACCTTAAGTCTTCAGAAATAGTTCCATTTACCTATTGAGATCCATCCTTTCTGGATTCAGAATGAAGGTCTAAACACCCTCTAAAATGACTCCGTGAATCTGCTCTCTTGTAATCCCCACACCACCTTTCTTCCACTTCTTTTGTTTTCCCTTTTAATTAATTTATTTTTTAGTTAAAAGACAATTACTTTACAGAATTTTGTTGTTTTCTGTCAGACCTCAATGTGAATCAGCAACAGGTATACTGACTTGCTAATTGTATCAGAGAGAACACCTTGGTCATTCAGGTTCAAAACTAGAGTCACCTCTAACTCACTCTTAGTTCTGAGATGCAACTTGATTTTGTCCTTCATGGAGGGATCTGGCCCAACCCAGGGACATGACCAGAACCTTGTGGTCTCCACCGTATGTGACAATGGCACATGTGTTATCAAAGGCCCCTGTTAAGTGTAAAATCAAGATTCTGCACATGAGTGGGAGGCTGGGGGAACTTGAAGGAGCATCTTGGACTCTGCTTCAGGATGGCCAACCCTGAAAACTTCATTCTGGAAAGGGTCTGGTGGATTTAAAGATGACCCTGTTCACAAAGCCACAAGGATATCTCATGATTTGAGTGTAATTCCTAAGAGGTAGGGGGACGGCATGGATGCTCCCTAGAGTCCTTTCCAGTCAGAGGGATGTGACTTGCATCTGGTGAAGCCCCAGCATGGTGAACAGCTGTGGATATGACAGGAAATGGAAGATGAGAATTCAGCATGAGGCAAAATGTCTTTGTTGTTCTCAGCCTCCTGGGTCTCCAGGGCTCAGGGCCAAAACGCTGGAGGCTGAGAAATGCCAGGGGAATGTCTTTAGCTAAATTTCTTCAGATGGAGACTTAGATAATCAGCTTTTAACATGTATATTGCAAAATGTTTACACTTCCAACTAAGCTTGTGAGTTGAGCCAGGAGCCAGAGATCACCATGTACTCTGTTAATCCTTCTAAGGGTTAAGGTGAGTTTCCCTGGTGGCTCAGTGGTAAAGAATCTGACTGCCAGTGCAGGAGATGCAGGTTCAATCCCTGGGTTGGAAAGATCTCCTGGAGGAAGAAATGGCAACCCACTCCAGTATTCCTGCCTGGGAAATCCCATGGACAGGGAAGCCTGGCAGGCTATGGTGCATGGGGTCACAAAAGAGGTAGACATGATTGAAGTGACTAAACAACAACAACACATGGGTAAAGTACACCCCAGGGTACTGAAAAGAGCAGAGGGTTGGCCTTAGGGACATCTGAGTTGCTCCCTCCCCGTTAATGGTCTACTTTGAGCATCTCAGCCAGGAAGTTATCTTTTCAATAAGTCAGGTCAACTAGGGACCAGCTTTCATACCTCCTTAAGGGCCTGCAAAGAATTCCCAACCACTAAGAAGCCTGGCAGGAAGCCCTGGGAGCTGGGGACATGTGTGACCCCATATTCTCAGCACTCCTGCTCCCAACTCGTGGTTCTAGGACATAAGGTCAAAGTTGTGGCATCTGGGGAATTCTGGGTAACATTGCAAAACACAAGCTGAAGCTCATCCTCCTTATCCTGCCTCAGATTATCTGCTCCCCAAATCTGTGTCGTGGGAACCTTCCCCCAACCAATGTGGGGAATCATCAGGAATGCACCTCCACTTAACCCCATTCCATCACGACAGTATGCTTTTCAGGGACTGTCTGTCAGGAAGAGCAGGGAACTCCTAGGACCCCTTGGCCCTGGGGCGTCGGTTTGGAACAGCCAACCGCTTGTTTCTGAAGGTTTTGACGATCTGTCATAGGACACTCACAAGGTCACGTCTTCTTCCTGGGAGTCCTTCCTACAGCTTCTGGTCACAGGACGGGCTATTCATTGGTGATTAATCCTTTTTTTTTTTTTTTTCTAAATTTAATGTGTTTATTTCTAATTGAGGGATAATTGCTTTACAATATTGTGTTGATTTCTGCCAAACACCAACATGAATCAGCCACAAGTATATCTATGTCCCCTCCCTCTTGAACCTCCCGTCCCCACCCCTGTAGGTGGGAAATTCTCTATGAGACCGGAAGTAGTTTCCCCTCTGTTACGTTGCTGGATCCTCTTTCTAGCCTGGATTATGGGCTCTGGCTTTTGTGGAATTTTGGTTTGTTTGTTTTGGTTTTTTGCTTGTTTGTTTTCTGCCATTTCTACTTCTCAATTAGAAAAAATAATTTAAAAAACATATCTATTAATAGTCTGTTTGGTTTCTAGCAGAGACAGATGTTATTGGTGCCCCATCCATATTTGCACTCTACTGTTTTAAGCTTTTTTGAGATGTAATTAACATTTTAAGAAACTGCATGTATTCAATGTATGCAGTTTGATGGGTTTGAATATATACACTCACCTGTGAAATTGTCACCACAACCAAGATAATAAACAAATATTTTATCACCACCACACGTTTCCTCCTGTAGGGGGTCTGACTGGATGAGAACTCCTATGGCAAGAATAATAATAATTATTATTATTATGGATGGTGTGCTTGCCTGGGACCAGTGTTGTGATTATCTTCACAACAATGATGTGAGTCACATGCTTTTTATTACTAGCCTCATTTTTCTGATAACAAAAGCTGAGGCATTTAGAGTAAGGAAACTTTCTGGAGCCATACAGCTACCAAATAACAAAGAGAAGGACCAGGTAATTGGCCTTTTAATTACTGCTCTACAGAAAATGTCCTGTTCTCCTCATCTCACCTCTGGGACTCAGCTATGAACACATCAGGTGTGATGAAATCTTAAACACAAGTTTCTTGAAATTTTAGAGGGAGAAGAGTATAGTTTTCTCTTAAGCAATTAAAAAAATATTCCTCTCCTCATAATTCATTGAAGAAAAGGTAGAATATTCAGCAAAGCAGAAAGAAGGAATGAAGAAAGAAATTAAGGAAGGAAGGAAGAAGGGAAGAAACAGAAAGAAAGGGAGGAAGAAAGAGAAAGAGGTAACAGTATAACACTAATATTTTTTAGCGTTTTCTGTGTAGCATTTATCTCAGGTATCATGCTGGAAGGATAAAGATTCAAGTAAAAATTTAAAAACTTGAAACTCAAATAGCTTCCCTAAACTGGCTGAGTGTAGCTTGTTAAAAATTGTGCTAGGGGCAAAGGCCAACAGGTTATAAGGGACTAAGATTAGAAAATGTGTGTGAAATAGGAAAAGAGGCTGAGGACTTGGATTTCTGCTGGTTGGGCTGGTCTGGCTCAGAATGGTGGGTAGTAGAATGTGCTGGAAGTACAGGGTGGCCCTGAAATGCAGATAGAGTCCTGTAGCAGGAATTTGCCTTCAAGTCTCAGAGCCTCAATCTAGAGTCCTTATGGTCAGAATTCTGATTAAGACACCTGGCAAAAACAGTAGGTATTGGCTGTGTTTCTGTCAGTGACAGAGGAAATCATAATCTAGAACATTAAGAAGAATGTAGATACAGGAAGAAGAGTTAGAACAGAACATCTTGATGATAAGTCATTGGCATTCAGGCTTTCAGCAATTTCATTAGCAGTGTGGTATAGAGTAGGTAGAGAAAGGAACCAGGACTGATCATGGTTTTTTTTTCCCCTTTTTTTTTTTTCATATATATTTTGCTTAGTATCACTTCTCAGGGAGAGGGGAGGAGATAAATTAGAATTTTGGGGAATAACAGATACTCAACTGCTATATTCAGGCTTCCCAGATGTCTCAGAGGTAAATAACTCGCCTGCCAATGCAGGAGACACCAGTTCAACCCCTGTGTCAGGAAGATCCCCTAGAGTAGGAAATGGCAGCCCACTCCAAAATTCTTGCCTGGAAAATCCCATGGATAGAGGAGCCTGGTGGACTGCAGTCCATGAAGTCAAAAAGAGTCGGACACAACTGATTGACTGAGCATGTACGCACACTATAAAATTGATAGCCAATGATGACCTACAGTGTAGCGCAGGGAACTATACTCAGTATTTTGTAAAAACCTATAAGTGAAAAGAAACTGAAAAAGGAATATACATGTATACCTGCATCACACTTGAAGCTAACACAATATGGTCAATCTATACTACTTCAAATTCCTTCTATGAGCAAATTTCACATCCCAGGGTAGACCACACTAGACAGACAATTTTGGTATCTTCCATAATTTGAGTTATAAAATTTCCTGTGGAAGACAGAAAAATCTGTTTCTTAAATTTTCAGAAACATAAATTCATTTGCACCTAAAAACAATCTTTGAGAACTCTTTTGTTTCCATCCCTCCAAAAGAAAATTGTGCAATATTCTAAGAAAGCAAACAACTTTGTTTTGACTTCAAAAGATATAATTAAGGATGCAAGACATAGAAACATAAAACAAATCATCATGGGAGGTGTTATAAGTCTCGCAACTGCCAAAAATGTTAGAAACAGGAGACATTCATGCCTCAGGACTCAAAGGCAATGGTTCTCCGGAGTGTGTTTTTTCAAACTGTGGATCTTGACCCCTCAGTGGGTGGTAAATTTGAGTGTATTATGTCCACCGTTTAAGCAAATAGAAAACATCAAATTGTATTGCATATAGGAAGGTTATACACACCATGAGCATTTTTTTTTTTCCACTGCAAACACACACACAAGTGTACATAATTGGTTCTATCATAAAATCTATTTCTTCTCACGGATTCAAACAAACAGTTCCAAAGATGCTCCATTTGCCAAAGTAGTCTACAACCTAGATCTTTATTACCATTTGTTAAATGCTTAAAAATTTCCAGGACCATTAATAACAATGTGCTGGAAAACTTTTTAGAAAATGACAATGATGTGCTCTTTGTACATTAGTTAGCCAGAAGATTGTCTTCATGATGATAACATTCACTGAACACTATTTGTATGTGTTGTGAATTGTGCCAAATATTTTGTTTGGTACAATATCTAATCTCCTTCTCATAATGACCCTATATGGAGGCTACTATTTTTCTTCCTATTTTTCAGATGACTCAAGAGAAGTTTCCAGAACTACAGTAACTTGCCCCGGTCCCTCAGTCAATAGAACTCAAGCCCATGGCTGCCTGATTCCAAAGACTAAGCCTTGCACTATCCTGTTGCATTGTTTTTCAAGAACAAATCCCTCACAGAAAAGTTGTCCATGGATTAAACCTTCCTTTGTGGTCTAACTCTTGTAAAATGTTCCCCAGTTAGCAATAGGATGATTCAAGCCCCTTCAGGTCCCCACAGAAGATTGATAAGAGGGTGTTTCTACAGTTATGGTTTTGGGTGTGGAGGATGGGAAGCTCTTGGAGGAAGTTGATTTCTGATCTGGCTTTAAGAAACTGGTTTATCCTCCCCCTACAGACTCTGTCCCAACAGGCCTGAGGGCTTAGATTCTGGGACAAACCTGCCCCCTCCTACTGAAAGGTAGGCATTCCTCTCATTCCTCCCTTCTACCAAGAATGAAGTTTACTCCACAACCAGAAGATAGCGACAAAGCAGACTAGGAGTCCTCCATTTGGGACTCCCTGCAGCTAGAATGAATTTCTCTAGGGCAGTCATCAGCAAACCTTCTCAAGGAAGGGCCAGATAGTAAATCCTCTAGATTTTGTGAGTCATGTGGTCTCTGCCACCATGCTTCAATCTAGCCACTGTAAGTCAGAAGACAATATAGCAACGCTTAAATGAGTGTGGCTGGATTTGGCCACTGGGCTGTGATTTGCCAACTCCCATTCAAGAGTCTAAATCTGAATCTTCTCTAATGGTCAGTTCAGGAGAAGAAAAGTATAGCTTTCCTTGCATCTTAGTTCTGTATTCACCTGGAATCCTTTCTGTTGTGTGTCTACATCCCCCAGTTCACGCAGCCTTTTACCAGCAGTCCTGCACCAAGACCTAGGAGTCTGCAGAGGACGGAGGATATCTGGTGTTTGTTCCCAAGATCCGCTGGTGTTGGTAGGTTCACGTGCTGTCATGATGGCATGTGCACATGTGGGAGGGTCTCCCCACCTGGCTCTAAAGGAAGGACTCCTGGGAGACACTGTGTCTATCAAGATTCCTGTCTCCTTTACTCAAGGATGAAAAGTTAAAGTGAGAGTCTTTCGCTGTGTCTGATTCTTTGCGACCCCACAGACTATGCAGTCCATGGAATTCTCTAGGCCAGAATACTACAATGGGTAGCCTTTCCCTTCTCCAGGGGATCTTCTCAATCCAGGGATCGAACCCAGGTCTTGCACTTTGCAGGTGGATTCTTTACCAGCTGAGCCACAAGGGAAGCCCAAGAATACAGGAGTGGGTAACCTATCCCTTCTCCGGCAGATCTTCCCAACCCAGGAATCAAACTGGGGTCTCCTGTACTGCAGGTGGATTCTTTACCAACTGAGCTATCAAGGAAGCCCTTACTAAAGAATAGTACTTTAGAATAGTAGTTCTTCAACAAATGAAGCCAACAACTTCCACAGAGAACTGGCAGCAAAAATGACCCCATGTACCTATGTCATGGGTGATGCCCTTGTTAAATAAGGTCTGTCCTGACATGGGGAAACAGTGGAAAAAGTGTCAGACTTTATTTTGGGGGCTCAAAATCACTGCAGTTGGTGACTGCAGTCATGAAATTAAAAGACGCTTACTCCTTGGAAGAAAAGTTATGAGCAACCTAGATAGCATATTGAAAAGCAGAGACATTACTTTGCCAACAAAGGTCTGTCTAGTCAAGGCTATGGTTTTCCAGTGGTCATGTATGAGAGTTGGACTGTGAAGAAAGCTGAGCACCGAAGAATTAATGCTTTTGAACTGTGGTGCTGGAGAAGACTCTTGAGAGTCCTGTGGACTTCGAGGAGATCCAACCAGTCCATTCTGAAGGAGATCAGCCCTGGGATTTCTTTGGAAGGAATGATGCTAAAGCTGAAACTCCAGTACTCTGGCCACCTCACGCGAAGAGGTGACTCATTGGAAAAGACTCTGATGCTGGGAGGGATTGGGGGCAGGAGGAGAAGGGGACGACAGAGGATGAGATGGCTGGATGGCATCACTGACTCGATGGACGTGAGTCTGAGTGAACTCCGGGACATGGTGATGGACAGGGAGGCCTGGCGTGCTGCGATTCATGGGGTCGCAAAGAGTCGGACACGACTGAGTGACTGAACTGAACTGAACTGTCCTGACACAGGAGGTTTCCCTCCACTAAGGAAAGCCTTCCATGCCCAGAGTCCCACCCACACCAGAGAATTGCTATTGGCATTTTCATTCTCTGTGAGTCTTCGGTTCGCTTTCTAATTAAGAAGAGGATAGACACCCTAATATAGTATTGAGTGTGAAAATAAGGGTGCAAAACTATAGGTACTATGACCTAATGGTTTTCTAAAATTATGTATATTTATATTCCTTTTACGTTTCCTTTCTTCTTTCTTTCCCTCCTTTCTCTCTCTCTCTCCTTTTTTCTTTCCCTTGCCACCTTCCTCTTCCCTTCCCTTCCCTTCCCTTCCATATTTCCGTCCTTCTCTTTGCCTCTCTCTCTCTCTCTTTTTTTTTTGTACTAGCAATCTCCTACTACTCTCTAAGATGACATATTCTAGGAACCACAAGGTCTTTCTCCACTTAGAGGACAGGGGTGAGGATATCAGCTTGAAGGAATGGAAGGTGAACTAAGTTGCTCTGTCTAGAAAAGGAAACACAGAGACGCTGGGAGAATGGTCTGTGCGTGCGGAAGCCAGTGCCAGGGAAAATGAACTTGGGCAGAGAGGAAGGCTGAGGTTGAGGTCGGGACAATGATTGTGAGAGCTGTGGGTAAGCAAGGTGACAAGCCTCTTCCACCTCTTCTTTGGAATCTTCAGGAACACTTCAGTCTAATGGTTGTGGGACTGTTGATTCTTTGGGTAGATATAGAAGGAAGTTAGTGCAGCGTGAAGACCGATCTTCCCACATGGAAAGTCAATATGTGCTTTTTCTCTTTCTTTCTCACATATAAACCCGTACTCGTATATACATTATATATATATATATTTTCCTTATATAAATATGCACTATACAACAAAACCACCAAAATCTTAACAGTTGTTAATTTTTCTTGGTGGCAGTACCACTATTTTTATTATTCATGTTTTTTAAAATTTTTCTGAACTTTGTATGAGGATGTGATAATTTTATCACAGGGAAAAAAGAAAGCAAACAGCCCTTTATCACTTATTTTCACCTAAATGTTTATATAGAGGGAGAAGAAAGGGAGAAAGACTGAACACTGAGTATTGGAGTAAGGGGGTGCTGGAGAGGAAGCTGGGGGGTTTCTCAAATATTCCCAGATTTCCTTTTTACTGAGGGATGGTTAGATAAGAACATTAGAAAAGCATAAATATAGCACTGCTTTTCTTCTCTGAAATTCCTCAGGGAAAAGGCATGGACGGGGAGCAGGAGTGCTGGTTGATGAGACATTTTCCCACATTCTGGGTCCAGAAGGAGAGAAGAAATGTTTGAAGGTGGGGAAGTGGATATTTACAATGTGCTCCTTCTCCATTTTTATTTTACCATATTTGAAATACTGTGATCATATTTTATGTCTCCTCCTACCTATGCTGACTCCAGGTGGCCTAATTCTCTAAACCTTCAAGTGGCATTTTACCGAGGTTTTGTTCCTGGTGCCCACCCGCCTTTTTTTTTAGGAGTGAAGATGCTCAGTGAGAAGAGAGAGAAAAGCAGAGGACAGGCAGAGGACCTGGGGCCCTTCATCTAGTTGAGTGAAGGTTTAGAAGGTGCTTACTTGAGGGCTGATCGAGGATCAGAGAATAAGACCAAAGCCCTATCCTACAGGAGCCTTAATACCATGTTTCTCATCCCAGCAGCACATTAGAGTCACCTGGGGGTCTACTGAAAAATGCCAGAGCCCCACCCAAGACCACCCAACCAGAATCTCAGGGGGAAGGATCCGGGCATTAGTATTTTTTAAAATCACATTATTAGAGGTTGCTTTAATACACAGTGAAGATTGAGAACAGTAGTTTGAAAGCCAAGGCTGAGCAGGAAGGCAGGGGCAAATCCATGCGCTAGGAGAGGAATGTATGAGTCCCGGTGGGTCGTGGTGAAAGAGGAAGAGATCAAACTTTCCTCTGGAGGTGATATTGGGTGAAAGAAGAAGAGACGCATCAGTTCCATTTTAAAGGACAAGAGGAAGTTGGCCAAATAGGACAAAGGGGACAGGGTGGGGTGCATGCCATGCAAAGGAATCAGCCAGTGCCAAGGCGTGGAGGGCTGACACGTGGGGGAGACCCTGGAGCCGCCTAGCGAAGCCCGCTGTCACACACCACCAACACCTGGGTGACTTAGCCATCAGGAATGTATTATCTCAAATGTCATGAGCTGCAGCACGGATTAGGCTAGAGACAGAGGTGAGGAGCCTGGGGTAGTGACTTGTTTTTCTAGCGTGTAGGCAATAAAAGAAAACTCTACAAAGAGAGACTTGATAAGGTTTGGGAGCCAACTGATATGCCAGGTGGAAGTCCGAGAGAGGAAGTGGATCCAAAAATAACTCAGAGGTATAACTGGAAGAATCGTAGTGTGTTTAGCTTTAGTTTTTGTTTTTTCTTTCTTTTTAAACAAAAATGGAGAAGTCCATCTTTCAGGGGAGGAGTGAGTTCAGTTTCAGATTTGATGGGAAGCAGGTGATAGAGGATATCCTTCTGGAAACATCAGAAAGCAGAAGAGATATAGCAATGTGCCTCAAGGGAAGACTTAGGGCTGGAGACCTACAGGGAAAGCCAAACCACAGAGGGGGATGGTTGAAAGCTTGAGGTCTTCACGGCCCAGAGGCAACAGCAACAATGACAAAATGGACCCAAGTGAGCTCCTTCATTGTGCTCTTCTTGAACATGAATCCTCTCCTTGCCTTCAGTGCACAGGGGCCACTTCTGAAGGCCAGCGAAAACTGGTATCTTGGCTTCTCCTGGGCCAGCTAGGAGGGCTGTGACCACCCCAGGCCCGGGCTCTCTCAAAGCCTAGGATGGACTGTGTGAAGTGTCTAAACCATTACCAGCTCTGGCAGGTGTGTCGTTCTTGAAGGACTGGAAGTCAGGGCTGCCATCAAAAGCAAGACCCTTTAGGGACTTAGTTGTCTGGTGGCTAAGACTCCTTGATCCCAATGCAAGGGGCCTGGGTTTGATTCCTGGTCAGAGAATTAAATTCCGTATGCCACAACTCACATGCCATAACTAAGACCCAGTGCAGTCAAATAAATATTTTTTTCTTAAAAAGCAAGACCATTTAGTTTACCCTAAAATATACTTCCACATTCTGCTAGGTCTCCAAGAGAAAACCAATGTGACCTCTGGAGGGACTAGGGCCCCCATGAGCACCATGATTTTGAGTCTTTCTTGGGAGGTTCCAGTAAAAGTTGGCATTCCACTGCTCCTCTATTTTCTCCAAGTGGATCTGACCTAAAGACTGTGCTCCATAATTTAGGCTGTTCGGCCAGGAAAGCTTCTTGAGTGACACATGGGAAAAGTATTGGATTCATCATTGGGAGACCTGAGTTCTAATCCTGCCTCAGTTTCTGAAACATTCAGTTAAGTCACTTAACAGACACTGAAGAGAAAAAAACCCTGAATTTACTTCTTCATCTGTAGAAGGAAAGAGTGTAAAGGATTTTGAAAGTTCCTTGAAGCTCCCAAATTCCATCATTTTTATGTCCTAATCGGAGCCCAGATCAAGGGCATTCAATGCCTGCTGTACCTGAAACTGGTCAGTCAATCCCAAACCCATGTATCCGTGAGAATGGAGAGATAAGTAGGTTCCTCTTATGCTTTTTTTGACTCCTTCGGCCTTGAAACTGGTCCTCTTCCCTTCTCTCCTGTCACTTGATGTTTTCTCAGAGAACCATATTCAACAAAAATTGCTAAAAGCAAGCAGTTCTGGCCAGATTGACTTCTCAGCAATTAAACCAAACAGTTGTTCCAAGGATGTATTTGCTCTTTCTCAGCCACTGAGGCACCACAGGCAAACTTCTCCACGGCAAAGGGCCCCGTTTGCCAATCTTTGCAGGTAAAAAGCCGTCTCTCCCTCTGGCAGTGGAGATTTTCGTGTTGTGGCCTGAAAGGAAGGCATTGTCAGTTTTATTATTATTTTTGAATGAAAATGTTTTGAATCATTTGTTTGATGACTCCTCCTCTAGAACTGGGTGGAGTGATGACTAAGTTGAGAGAGGGCCTTACAGGGCAAGCCAGGTCTCTGTAATGAGAGAACATTTTTTTCTTGAACAGCAAATACCTTGCTTGACCATTTCCAGGCAGCCAGGGGCCAGCCATTCCATGTCCCACTGCTTGAGTTTTGGTTCCTGAGATATAAACACGAAGTGAGAATAAGGGGCCTGTGTCTTATGGAGGGACATCTAACACAGAGAGGTGGAGTAACGTGCCTGGGACATCTTAGAGTTTTTACAGAACTTTTAAGAAGATAAGATTGGAGAACAATATGGAGATTCCTTAAAAAACTAGGACTAAGCCTGCCATGTGTGTGCTTAGCTGCTCAGTCGCGTCCGACTCTTTGTGACCACATCGACTACAGCCCGCCAGACTTCTCTGTCCGTGGGATTTCCCAGGCAAGAATACTGGAGTGGGTTGCCATTCTCTTCTCCTGGGGATCTGCCCAACCCAGGGATCGAACCCAAGTCTCCTGCATTGCAGGCAGATTCTTTACGGCCTGAACCACCAGGGAAGCATATGCCCTGGGCATATCCTCTGAGAAAACCATAATTGAAAAAGACTCATGTACCTCAATGTTCATAGCAGCACTATTTACAATAGCTAGGACACATAAGCAGTCTAGATGTCCACCAACAAATGAACGGATAAAGAAAATGTGGTATGTATATACAATGGAATATTACTCGACCAAAAAAAATGAATTTGAGTCTTCTATTAAGATGGATGAACCTAGAGCCTGTTATACAGAGTGAAGTAAGTCAGAAAGAGAAAAGCAAATATAGTATATTAACACATATATGCGGAATTTAGAAAAATGGTATGATGAACCTATTTGCAGGGAAAAAATGGAGACACAGATAAAGAGAACAAACTTGTGGACATAGTAGGGGAAAGAAAGAGTGGGGCAAATGGAGAAATTAGCGTCAACCTATATACACTACCATGTGTGAAACAGACAGCTGGTGAGAAGTTGCTACATAACACAGGAAGTCCAGCCTGGCACACTGTGATGACCTAGAGGGTGGGATCGTGGGAGGGGAGGGAGGTCCAAGAGGGAAGTGATATATGTATAATTATGGCTGATTTGCACTGTTGTACAGCAGGAACCAACGCAACACTGTAAAGCAATTTTCTTCCAATTAAGAAATAAAACTTTTAAAATGAAATTCTAATACTTGAAATTAAAAAAAATAAGAAGAGAACCTCATGGGCCCAAACTGAATCCAAGATGCCATGCTTCTTCATATACAAATATATGCATTTGGTATCTTAGAGCAGATGCCAGTTACTCTGCTAAACCTCATTTCCAGCATGGTTTTCCTCCTAACATTTCATGCATCTTCACTGTATAAGGCAAAGAAGTGTCTCAGATGCTGCTAAGAGGCTGGGACTGGGATAACTGAGCCAGGATGTTTTAGGATACAAGTCCTTCCAAGGACCAGAAATAATACTATTTATTTTTTGGCCATATCTCAAGGCATGTGGGATCTTATAGTTCCCCGTCCAGGGACTGAAGCTGCACCCCCTGAACTAGAAGGTGGAGTCTTAACCACTAGACCACCAGGGAAGCCCCAGTACTACTACATTTAAAAATCCCTGAATTCCATTTCTCCTAGACAGTAGGTAGTTTTATTTCTCTGTAACACTCCAGCAAAGACCAAGCTGTGAAAGAGATTGAACCCAATTGTGAACCTACAGATGACATGCCTTAAACATGCATAAAGTCGTAAGCACAAGGAGCATGAGGGAGGAATTCTTCTGAATTCTGAGGTTATAAGGAAACTGGAGAAGCTTTAGTGTCCACCCCCGTCCCCAGGCAGCAGTACCGGTAAATGAAGTAGGTCATGCTAATTGTAGAGATCACAAGGCCTGGCAGTTCCATAACCCCTTTCAGAAGGGCAACCCAAGAAACCTTCATGCTGCTGCTGCTGCTGCTAAGTCGCTTCAGTCGTGCCCGACTCTGTGCGACCCCATAGACGGCAGCCCACCACGCTCCTCTGTCCCTGGGATTCTCCAGGCAAGAACACTGGAGTGAGTTGCCATTTCCTTCCCCAATGCATGCATGTGTGCTAAGTCACTTCAGTCGTGTCCAACTCTGTTCAACCCTATGGACAGCAGCCCACCAGGCTCCTCTGTCCACAGGATTCTCTAGGCAAGAATACTGGAGTGGGTTGCCATTTCCTTCTCCAAAGAATCCTTCATAGTCACTTTTTTCCTTTATCCACTTGAAGTTTCTCTCTAACTGGAGCTGCATAGTCTCCAAAAGTAACAAATATTCAAAAAAATTAGAAGGGGACAACAGAGGATGAGGTGGTTGGATGGCATCACCGACTCAAAGGACATGGATTTGGGTGGACTCTGGGAGTTGGTGGTGGACAGGGAGGCCTGGCGTGCTGCAGTTCATGGGGTCGCAAAGAGTCAGACATGACTGAGTGACTGAACTGAACTGAATCATTCACCAGACTCATTTTCTAAGTTGGACAGTACACACTTCATCTTTTCTTCAAACCTTTAAAACTGCTTTTAGATATCTGATGAATGATCAGGTTATTGATTCCTAGAATTTTCTCATTTCACAACATTTCTTAAATAGTGAAGAGCCTCCTCAGGTTAATTCCTGCATAACTCAGGGAAGAAACATACATTTGTATAAAATCCCTGAGTGACCCTTCATCTACCCAGAGAGCTCTTTTTGGCAACTTGGATTAAGCCAGCAAAACATAATCAGGAGTGGAGAAGACAGAAAGACTATAGAGTAGATAATAGACCAAGCCAGTGCATCAGGCTGGGGCCAGTTCTCAAGGTTCAAGCAGCTGTATATATCTTCTTGGCTCCTGGGCAGTCAATGGTTTAAAATACCTCAAAACGACTCATTGATTTTCATAATGATGACCATGGATCATTTAGAGAGTATGCTACAAAAGGGATCAGCAGTAGAGTCCATATGAAGAGTTGGAGAAGTTTATCTTTTCCTCTAGAATGTTTTCCAACCAAATTTATTCCAGTAAAGTTAATCTTGGCACAAAAAGAGGTCGATTAGCTAGAGAAGTTACTGGTGTATATTGTCAGAAAAATGGAAACCAAAAGATTTTTCTGTTAGCCACTCAAAAAGATAACAAAAGTAAGGAGCAAAGAGAAAAAAAAAAAAAAAAAAAGATGCATCCTCTTAGGCAATTAGCCACAATCCTAATCCCGAGGACCATATAGGTTCAATTGGTCTGGCGGTAGGAAAGATCTGTCTGAGTATGGGTTATTATTTTGCCTAGAAATTTGTTTTGAACACTCCATTTGAAAATGCATAACAACCTTTGCATCAAAGGTGGCATCATGAGTACTCTGAATAAATTGGGCTTTCAATTCACAAATACCCCTCCATGGCCTCGATTGATGTCTACAGCAACCTCCTGGCTTTTAGCATAAGTCACCCAATGCACACCAGGCTTCAAAGGACAGATGAGGGGAATGAAAGGAAACCCATGAACTTGGTATTAAATGTATATTCAGCAACTCATTCAGCTTTGATGATGAATTCATCTTTATCCGGATCATTTTTTTGTTTAATCCAATATCGTGCTTAATTCATATCCTCTTCAAGGTCACAAACATGAACATATCTAAGCCCTACAAAGTTCTGTGAATGTTCTTAATAAAGTATCCATTCAATGTTCACTTAACAAATACTTAAGTACTAACTCTGTGTCAGGCAATGCTCTAAACAGGAAAAAGATTGGCCAAAATTCTTACCCTGATGAAGATCAGGGACAGAGGACATACATAGTTTCTGTTTGTGCTGTATTTTTTATCACCAAAACAAAATTGAAGAGAGTGAACTGGGAGGTGAGAACAGAAAACCCTGATGATGAAAGAGGGCCCAGCTGTCCCAGAGGCCTCAGAGTGAGCCCTTCCCAGATCTGACCATGCCGCAGAATCAGCAAGGGAGCTGTTAGAAGCACAGTGAGTGTGAGAGAAAGACAGAGAGAGCCAGAGAGAGAGCCAGAGAGGGGAATATTTTTATTTATGTACACATTTTATTAAAATAAAATTTATAAATTTAGAGAAAAAAAGGAGAGACAGGTTGCCAAACCTCACTCGCGATGGCTCTGAGTTCTCCAGGCGTGAGGTCCAGGAATCCATCTTTTCAAAAATCTCCCTAAGCGATTCTGATACGTCCGGCCCAGAGTGGTTCCCAAACTTATGTTTAGAAATCACTGAGCAAGATGTTCTCTTGATGTTTGTATCTGTCAGCCTTCCAGCAGGAAACAAAAGGCACATTCAGTGGGATAAACTAGGAGAAGTTTACAAGTTTACATTTGATTTACAAGTGTGTGGTCAGGCTGTTGGGAAGCCCCTGAAGGATGGTCGGTCCCAGGGCACAACTGTTAGCATCTCTAAGCCTGAAGGAGAGAGAGAGGAGTCGGGTCCCCCCAACTGGAGGCAGACTGAGCTGGGTGGTGAGAGCCTTCAGAGAAGGGCTATATGATCTTCACTTGAGAAAAGCAATCAGTTGGTTCAAACCAACTGGAATCCAGAGGGGCAGGAAGTCTGCTGATAGAGACCACCTAGCCAGCCTCTGAAAGTGCAAAGAGGGATAGAGGAGAGGGTGGAGGGTGTGATTGGAAGGTCAAATGAAAATATTCAGCCCAAGGCTTTTTTCAGCTGTGGAAACACATGGAAATACTGGGTTGGTCAAAAATTTCATTTGGGTTTGTCCACAAGGTGTTATGGAAAAACCAAAAAAAACACCCTTTTAACCAATCCAATAAAGTGTTCACTGTTGTTGTTCAGTTACTGTGGTGCTCAACTCTTTCAGACACCATGGACCTTAGCCCACCAGGCTCCTCTGTCCATAGGATTTCTCAGGCAAGAACACTGGAGTGGATTGTCATTTCTTCTTCCAGGGGCTCTTCCCAGACCAGAGATCGAACCTTTATCTCCTGTATTGGCAGGTGGATTCTTTACCACTGAGTGATTGGGGAAATCCATAATATAACGGCAGTCCAATCAGTCTAAAGCTATATTCTTGATATTTCATGGCACAATTGTTTTCATGAGCAGTCTACCTCTTAACCTCTTATTAACTCCACTTGGTATCTTAGAGACAATAAAATACCATGTTTTCGTTATAGCTTTTTCAGTAACAGTTAATATTTATAGAGTTATCATTATGTTCTATATACTGTCTTAATTTAAAAAAAATTTGTAGACAAGCAATTCAAAGTGAGGATTATTGTTTTACTGAAAAGGAAATTAATGCACAGAGAGGTTAAGACATGTACCATGGGCCATCCAGTGTGTAAGTGTAAAGACATGATTTGAGGTAGGATCTATCTTATATTAATGCCCATGCTGTGAAAATCTAGACAAATCCAGGGAAATGGAAATGCCCATTGTTCTTAGCAACTTGATAGGCTATACTCTGGGCAGTTTTGTCAAGAACAAGAAACCGCGATTCCTTGTTATTGAATATAGTCCCAATACTCATTCATTACTTATCTAATATTTGTGTTTGTTGAATATTATATATCTCTCCATTCATACTCAGGAAGCAACTTGGAACTTGTGGATTGACTGTTTATGACTTCACACGTTCATAAATCATAGGCTTAAGTACAAGACTGTACATTTTCTCTGTGCTCTGTTGGGACTTCTGTGTTCAGAACAGAACTAGGATGACCCACTGTTCTGATGTCTCCTGGGCTGAGGCGTTTCCAGGATGTGGAACTTTCTAAAACCAGGACAATGCCGGACAATGCCAGACATACCAGATTGGTTGGTAAATGCCAAGCTTTTTTTTTTTTTTAATTTTATAGTTGATTTATAATGTTGTGTTAATTTCTGCTGTACAGCAAAGTTATTCATTATGCATATATATATTCTTTTTCATATTCTTTTCTATTATCGTCTATCACTGGACATTCAATATAGTTCCCTGTGCTATACAGTAGGGCCTTGCTGTTTATCCATCTACTAACAGTTTGCATCTACTAATCCGAAACTCCCAGTCCTTCCTTCTCCCACCCTCAGTGAGAAGCTTTTCAAAAGACAGCTTCAGTTCTGTAATGAGATCCTCAATAAATTCTTAAAACACATTAAAAGCATTTAAGTCGAATTTTCTTCACATTTTCCCTCTGTTTTGTTTCTGGTGGATCTACACCTTCAGTATTTTAAGTCTAGATTTTGGCCTTTCCTTAAGACAAATAAGCCGAGGCACAGAGGTTACATGACAGAACGGGAACAGGGAACTCAAAGAAGGTTCAGCCTGGGTGAGTCATCCTGGCAGCGAACATGACAAGTGGGGAAGGCTGTGGGTCATCTTCAATCTAGCCCAGATCTCCATCTCTTTCAGTTCTGTCCTGGACGTGTGATCCTTGGCTCCAAAAGCACAGAGCTTATTGCACGATGCCATGACTGCTTGCTTACTGCTTGTCTTCTCTGATGGGCAGAAATCTCACTGAGGTTAAGGGCCCAGGAGTCTCGGGACTTAGAACCGAGTCCGCTTCACAGCAACAGCTCGGTGGCCCGTTGGGGAGCGTCTGGAGTACTAAGGACGTGTATTTACTCAGAACTTGCTTCTGATCTTCCTCTGTTCATCATGAAACTTGACTTTGGTATCATCCTTGAGACATACAAGGCACTTGAAGTCAGGGGTGGGAAACAGGGAGCCTCAAGTTATCGGAGAATTTTCTGCTAAGTAAGCTTCCAGTCTCATTCCCTAAAGACTGACCTGTCCTGGGGACTCTGCCCACTCCCCTCACCTCCACAGAAGTCAGAGTACAAAAAATGAAGATGATAAGAACATGCTGTATAGTGCAAGGAACTTTACTCAATACTCTGTAATGGCCTATATGGGAGTAGAATCTGAAAAAAAAAAAAAGAGTAAATATACGTATAACTGATTCACTTGGCTGAATACACCTGATACACCTGAAACTAACACAGCATTGCAAATTGACTATACCTCAATAAAATTTTTAAAAAATATTATTAAAAACAAGCAAACAAATCCACAGACCACCCCAGGGCCTCTAGGATGGTTGGCTTTCTGATGGGCACACAGCATCTTCACTCTTCCTTGTTGTTTGAGGGATGCCAGACAAATGAAAAAGTTTATTTTTTAAGGAGACAGAGGTCAGGTTCAAGTAAGAGATTGATGCTTCTGTTGGAAAACTTAGGAATTACCCATCCTATATGGTATCATTAAAGCAGAGAGAAGGATGGTGTCAAAGGAACTAGTATTTACGAAGCACTTACTCTGTGCCAGGCATAGAGCTAGGTTTTTATGTGTCCAAATGAATTTATTCCACGCCAAATTGGCTTTGACAATAAAGAATCAGCCCACAACATGGGAGGCCTGGTTTTAATCCCTGGGTTGGGAATATCCCATGGAGAAGGGAATGGCACCCCACTCCAGTACTCTTGCCTGGAGAATTCCATGGACAAAGGAGCCTGGCGGGCTACAGTCCATGGGATCTCAAAGAGTCGGACACAACTGAAGTGACTAACATTTTCAGTTTCAAAACAATACGAGATGATCATTTCCATTTACAGGTAAGGCTGCTTGTGGTTGCCTGACATCTCCAAAGTCATAGAGTTGCTGAGAGGCACTGGAGGGGTCTGAAACCACTGCCACTAAACTCTAAAACACCCATACCCGTTTACTAACAGTCCTGAGGCATCACTGCTGCCTCCTGGTGGCCCCAAAATACTCTGGACTGGCTCCTGGCCCAACAAGTTTCTTCCAGTTTCTGATGTTGTTACTCATTGTGACCAGGAAATGTTGGGTTCTTTGCAGAGAAACCGGCAAGACGCCTGGACCTAACTCTGAGGAGGTAAGTGACCCTAAAAGACTATGAAACTATGACATTGTGATTTCCTTCTATTATTTGGGGGAAGACAGGTAAGTGCTAATAAAACCTCTGTTTCAATCTCACCAATATCAATTAGTCACAGAGAATTAACCACTGGGGCTCTTCCTTTCCTGTAGGGAGCACAGCTGGTGATCTACAGAACCTGGCCTCTGTGTTGGGCTTTAGTCCTTTGAATATCAGTGCCCTCTGGAGGTTGAACTCAGAGAGGCAAAGGTGAGAGGGAAGCACGCTTGGAGTTTTCTGCCCCTGCTCTTCTTTATGGAAGTCCCTGCCTCCAAGCGCAAAGGCTGGGGGACTTTGAAGGAATGTCTTTCCTAGTGTGACCCTCAAGTGTGAAATATCAAGGAACCACTGGGCCAGTAGGAAATCACTTGGTTCCTCAGATCTATGTCCAAGGTTCTGGTTTGTTCCCCATGATGGATCTTCCTGCATGATCTATCCTGTTTACCTGTCTCAAGGTAAAGGGTTTCCAACAACACCTTTCACCAAGAGGGAGGGATTCCCAGTGAGAAGACAGTATCACTATACACACAGTGTGTCCACATAAAGGGTCACTGTCTGTGTTTTCTTTAAGATACAAGCAGGCCCTGAGAGCAGATGTAGATTCTCTCTATGGCTCTGTTCCTGCCTGGCAGTCCTAAGGATGTGATGGTAGGAGCTGGAAAGAAACCAGCCTAATGTTTGTTGAGCACCTACTGTGTGCTGGCCCCTACTTTAACTTGCTGATTTTCTTAAGAAGACTATCCTTTCCTTTGGTTCTTCTTCTTCTTTTAATTTTCTGACCACACCATGTGACATGTGGGATCTTTTAGTTTCCTGAGCAAGGATCCAACCCACACCCCCTGCATTGGAAGCTCAGAGTTTTAACCAATGGACCACCAGGGAAGTCTTTACTTTGGTTCTTTTAAAGCCCTAGGTTGAGTTAATTTTTAAATGATAGACTTGTCCCTTAGATAGGATGCCCATAGTAGGACTGCTCAAATGACAGCCAGCAGCAAGAAAATAAGGTGATACTACAGTCCCAACAGGGTGAGCCTGGTGAATCTCATGCCTGTGGTTAGGACTGACAAGGAGGAGAAGGATTCCTAGACTCTAAGCTTCCTCTTTTTACCCCAGAAAGTGTGATTTGGGAAGTTTAGGCCTAAGAAGCCTTTGCTATAGTCTGTATTTGATTTATTTGGATAGCTGGGCTTGGACTGTGTTCCTAAGTGTCAGTAACCATCTCGTAGTAATGATTCTCTGTCTTTCTGCTGTGGCCAAGGCCTTGACTTGGTAATGCACCCACATCCTCTCAACCCATATCATTACTGAACTCACTGGTTCAACTTGCATCCATCCTCAGGCACGGGTGTCCACCACCAGCTGTCTTTCTTTGGAGGTAGGAACCCACTCTGGCCACATGCAAAGCAAGCCAGAAATGCCAGGGAATTGATGTCTATCTCATCAGTAGCCTTCAACCTTTAACTGTAGAAAATTCAATATATCATCTACAGAACATAAGGATAAAGTGAACCCTATAATGTAAGATCATGCTCAGAGGCGATGCTCAGAAGATTCTTCCTTTAGAATGCCCACAAGTCTCTTGAAGGCAAAGACTAGAACTTTATTAGGATTCTAAAACCCAGTGCCAATTTCAGTCAATGTGTGTGTGCTCCATTGCTCAGTCTTGTCTGACTCTCTGTGACTCCACGCACTGTAGCCCACTGGGCTCCTCTGTCCATGCAATTTTCCAGGCAAGGATACTGGAGTAGGGTGCCGTTTCCTTCTCCAGAGGGTCTGCCCAACCCCGGGACTGAACTCACATCTCTTGTGTCTCCTACATTGGCAAGTGGGTTCTTTACCATTAGAGCCACCAATTTCAATTTCAGTCAATAATTCTCTAAAAATCACTGGTGTGGTGCTGGGCAAGATGGGATAGCACTTATCAGGATTTAGGGCTCAATCTAAAGAGATTTCAGTCTGGTGGGTTTAGCAGACTGTAGTCTTTTCCATCTTATCCTGATACTTTAGAATAACTTTTGTATTAGTTATCTCTTGCTGTGTAACAGATTGCCTCAAACTTAATAGCTCAAAACAAGAATCATGTATTATCTCTTATAGCGAGTGTGGATCAGGGATTCAGGATTGGCTTCTCTGGGTCTCTCATGAGGTTGCAGGGCCATAGTCACTGGAAGGCTCCACTGGGGGTGAAGATCCACTTCCAAGGTTTCTTACTCACTTGCCTGGCCATGAGTGGAATGCTCTAGCTGCTTTTCACGTGAGCCTCGCTGCAGAGCTGCCTGAGTATCTCCATGGCATGGTGGCTTAGGGGGCCATTCAAGGAGTCAAGCTGTAATGCCTTTTCTGACCTAGTGTTAGTTGCTCAGTCGTGTCCGGCTCTTTACAATTCCACAGACCATAGCCCACCAAGGCGTCTCTGTCCAAGGGATTCTCTAGGCAAGAATACTGGAGTGGATTGCCATTCCCTTCTCTAGAGGATCTTCCCGACCCAGGGATCGAATCCAGGTCTCCTGCGCTGCAGGCAGATTCTTTACCTTTTGAGCTACAGGGAAGATATTTTTCTGACCTGGCCTCTGAAATTACATACTGTCGTTTCGACTTTATCTCATTGGTCACACAAGTCAGTCCTGGTTCACTGTGGAGGAGGCCACAGAGGGAGTGACTAGCAGGTGGTGGTCATCTTGGAGGCTGGTTACTGTGGGTTCCTACAGAAAAGTTCATCCCCTGTAGGGGTTTATGGGAGAAATGCATAGAAAAACAGTTTCAAATTACACTGGGAAGCACCTATTGATGGGACAAGCAGAAATGTTTAAAATGTTCGTATTTGGTAATTTCCCATAATGTTCTCTATGGATAATGGTCTGTAACCTTTTTGTCAAACATTCTCCAACCCACAGGAAAGATTTGCTTTGATATTGAAGTGGAAACTCCTTACAAATGTGTAAATCAAGTCACACTTGAGCACCACTTTTGAGAGCTCTGCTTTTGATGTGGAAGAGTCAGCTCTCAGATGACTGGTTTTCTTCTAAAACCTAAAATCCCCCAACTTCTCAGAGATGTAAGTCAGAACCTTAATCCCCAGAGTCAGGTCAGGCCACAGTGTGGGTATGGCTACATGCCGGGGTTCTCTGATCCGGGATAAGACTACACAGTGGAGCCCTTTGTTGTGCTCCGGGCAGAGGGCGTCCCTTGGCCCGATTGCTTTGAGGCTCGTTTCCTGACCGGGAAGGTTTTACCACCTGGAGGACAGATCGCTCCAAAACAAACAGGCCTCCCCGCCTCCCAGCTTTGAGCTCTGTGCTGAGCCCTGAACTTCAGGCAAAAGAAATGAACTGTGGACTTATCATCAGTAGCAGTAAATACCAGTGCTCCAAAGAAGTTTTTACATTTTTTTAGGTCCTTGCTACCAGAGGTCAAGTTCCCACTGCAGCAATGGCGGTGGGGTGGGGGGAAGCAAATCTGAGGAGATGGCATTGAAAGAAACCAGGAAAAAGGAAATGGAAGCAATTGACATGCTGAACTTTATTTCTCAGCCATGGACATAGCCTGGGAACCCCACTCTTATCTTATGGGAAGTAGTCCTTTAAGCCATTCCAAAAAAATGAAATAAAATTACAGTGCTATGGTATGTTCAAAAATACCAGTGCCATGCACAGGGAACTCTGCTCAATGTTATGTGGCCGCCTGGATGGGAAGAGAGTTTGGGGGAGAATGGATTCATATATACGTATGGCAGAGTCCATTTGCTGTCCACCTGAAATAATCACAGCATTGTTAATTGGCTACGCTGCTGGTGCTGCTAAGCTGTTTCAGTCGTGTCAGACTCTGTGATCCAATGACTGCACCCTGCTAGGCTCCTCTGTCCATGGGATTCTCCAGGCAAGAATACTGGAGTAGGTAGCCATTCCCTCCTCTGAGTTCAGTTCAGTTCAATTGCTCAGTTGTGTCCGACTTTTGCGACTCAATGGGCTGCACCACTTCAGGCCTCCCTGTCCATCATCAGCTCTTGGAGTTTACTCAAACTCATGCCCATTGAGTCGGTGATATCATCCAACCATTTCATCTTCTGTCGTCCCCTTCTTCTCCCGCCTTCAATCTTTCCCAGCATCAGGGTCTCCTCAAATGGGTCAGTTCTTCGCATCAGGTGGCCAAAGTATTGGGGTTTCAACTTCAACATCAGTCCTCCCAATGAATATTCAGGACTGATTTCCTTTAGGATGGACTGGTTGGATCTCCTTGCAGTCCAAGGGACTCTCAAGAGTCTTCTCCAACACCACAGTTCAAAAGCATCAATTCTTCAGTGCTCAGCTTTCTTTATAGTCCAACTCTCATATCCATACATGACACTGGAAAAACCATAGCCTGACTAGACGGACCTTTGTTGGCAAAGTAATGTCTCTGCTTTTTAAGATGCTGTCTAGGTTGGTCATAACTTTTCTTCCAAGGAGTAAGCACCTTTTACTTCCCTCCTCTAATGGGGTATTTTACATTTTTTTATATTTTAAAGTTGCTCAGTCATGTCCAACTCTTTACAACCCTATGGACTATACAGTCCATGGAATCCTCCAGGCCAGAATACTGGAGTGGGTAGCCTCTCCCTTCTCCAGGTGATCTTCCCAATCCAGGGATCGAACGCAGGTCTCCTGCATTACAGGGGGATTCTTTGCCAACTGAGCTATCAGGAAAGCCCCAAATCTGACACTTGAAGTTTGTTTCCTCCTGCCCCTTAAGAGAGAGATAAAAATGTCTGACACTTGCAGCCTCCATTTGGAGACCTCTAACCTTCGTGTCTGTTACCCTCTCATTCCCCGCTTTTCTTTTAGGAGAATTATGCTGCCTAGGGAAAGGGGCTTCGTTTTCATTCCGTAACTGCTTCTGAGCTGATAAGGGGCATCGTCCCTAAATTTGTGAAGCAACATATTCTCCTAACCCTCATATTGAGGGTCTCTGATCCAGGGGCCTCAAGTAGTAGTTGGAGGAAGCTGCCGCAGTGGCAGGAGGTTGAGCAACCATTTGTGACTTAAAAGCCTTCGTGTGGCTAGAAACAAATCCAGTTACACAGTTACAGATGCAGGGAGCAAACAGCAAAAACAGAACAATCAGCAAAGTTAAAAGTCACATTATGTCCACAGTTAAGGTACAAAGTGTTGCACCAGTCCATTTTAGGATTGTTAGATGTCATCGGCTATACTCAATTGGCTATACTCCAACATAAAATTAAAAGTAAAAAGAAAAAAATCATACATTAGTAAAAAAAAAAAATAGCAATGCTATGGTATGTTTGCTTCATGATATAATATGTTAAGATACATTCTCTTTTAGCTTTCTCACAATAACTGTTTGAGGTTGGTGTTATTTGCCTCTAGCCATTCTAATGAAAATGGCAAAACCTCCCCTCTTTATCCTGCTTTATTTTTTCCATAGAGCTTATTACTCTCTGGCATTATATCCCACATCATTATATTTGTTTACTTTCCTATTATCTACTTGCTCGTCTTAACAGGTAAGGTCCATCAAAACAGGGAATGGGTTTGTTTTACTCTTTGCCACATTCCCAGAGCCTGGTTAATGCTCCATACACAATTATTGGCAAATAAATTTTGCACTGAGTTAGGTATGAGAGATTAAATAACTTCCTACAGGCCTTTGGAGTCTAAATTTGATGCCCTTTTCATGCCTGTGTTTTCTGTATCAAGAATCCAAGGAAACTGAGGCCACAAAGTTGCAAAGCTGCAGATTGAAAGTTCTCACATCACACCCCAGGGCTTCTGGAGTTTACTCAGCCTTGTTCTTGCTGCAATAGGCAAGCACAAGATTTTGCCCCAGGATATAAGATTGATACTTAGGCTGGTAAACATTCTCCTGTGCTTTCCAGCATGATTCACTGGCCTCCTGGTTCCTGGGCCTGAAAATGCACTTTGGGTGAAACTCAGCACAATTACCTCCCACCCCCGTGCCCATTCCACCCTTATTATCAAAATGGCCCATAAGAAAATGGCTTGAACACAGTTACCCATGGCTACTCAGATGTATATATGTAAATTTCTACACGGGAAGAGCTTATGTCCAAAGCTCTGAGCAAAACATCTGAATCAGTGCTAGGGTGAAGCCCCATGGAAGTTCAGAGGAGACTTTGTCATGATCATGTATTTTTAGGGTCACTGGACAATTCCTTTTCCACCTTCCGTTTGAAATAGGTTTTCTTCTTTGCTTGCCACTTGGCCTTCCTCTCTGCTTCTCTGCCTTTATGTTTCCCGAGAGGTGAAAGAGGCTGTCAGGATTGAACATGCCCAGTAAATGACCAAGGAGCTTTGGGCGCCAAGCTGGGGAAGCCACAGCAACCACTCCCTTATGGCCATGTGCTTGGAGAGCCAAGAACAACCAAAATGCATCAGCTGGGAGTCGACCCTCACAAGCAAACAGATTGGTCCAGCTTCCATCACTGAAACAGCTTGTTGGAGGAGTCTGGTTCTACTGAGCGGAACCACATGTTTATACTCAATGACTCAGTTCAGTGTGTTCCTCCTGAAAATAGGATTGGAGCCCATGAGCCATTGGCCCTGGTTTGGTGGATTTGTTATACAAAGCCTACCTTGCCCATCACTCCTGGAGTGAACTGCCTTTCCAAGCCCACCCTCTTCTTTGCATCTCAGGAGTAGACAAAAACAGCACTGCTTGATAAACTACTTGCAAACTGCAGCAATCAGGCAGGAAAAAATATTATTTTTTTTTTTTGGTCCCTGAATACATTGCATCATGGGCTTTCCTGGTAGCTCAGCTGGTAAAGAATCCACCTGCAATGCAGAATACCCCAGTTCAATTCCTGGATTGAGAAGATCTACTGGAGAAGAATAGGCTACCCACTCCAGTATTCTTGGACTTTCTTTGTGGCTTAGCTGGTAAAGAATCTGCCTGCAATGTGGGAGACCTGGGTTCGATCCATGGGTTTGGAAGATTCCCTGGAGAAGGGAAAGGCTACCCACTCCAGTATTCTGGCCTGGAGAATTCCATGGATTTTATAGTCCATGGGTTTGCAAAGAGTCGGACACAACTGAACGACTTTCACTCACATCACATCAAGTGGTTGCACGGTGTAAAAATTTCCCAATAATTTGTCATATATCAGCAGTTTTTTTTCCTTTGGAAAGATAGCATAAAGGGAAAAGAACCAATGGAAAGATCACAGGTATTGTGGTGTGGGTTCAAATTCCAGACCTGCCATTTATAGTCTGTAGGCCCTGGATTGAGTGAGCTAACTTTTCAAAATATCCTGTTTGTTGTTTTCATCTATAAACCAAGTACAGGGTGCAGGGTTATTGTTAATGCTTGGAGTATAGAAATTGTCAGAGCCTGGCAGATAGTAGGGTCTTTATGGCACAGAATATTATTACTATCATTTGTTAAATATCTACTGTGGGTCAGGATTAGGGCAGTCACAGTCTGAGAGGTGGTGAAGAGGAAGTAAGGGGGCACTTTTGTCACTGCCAAGTTTTGAGTTCCTTGGACAAATCGGGCCTTTGCTTTTAAATCTTAAAAAATAGGAGAAAATGCTATTCTCATGGACAGAAGAGCCTGGCAGGCTACAGTCCATGGGGTCGCAAGAGTCGGATGTGACTTAGCGACCAAACCGCCGCTGCTGCCTCCTCACTTAAAAACCAACAGATTCTTATTTTGAGGAGCATGCTATACACAGACACTATACTAGGTTTTCCTTAAAATGTACCTTTGCTTTTCCCAACCCTTGATTATTGCTTGCTCAGACTATGCATAAGAAAATGGAACCCCAGAGTGGTGAGGAAATTTGGCCAAAATCCTGACATTAGTGAGTGGCAGAGTTGTCATCTTGAGCCTGAATATTTTTGCCATTTGTTTATACACCATTTATGGAATGAGATATTGTATTGAAACTTGTAAACATTATGTTTATTATGATTATTATTTTTGTCAAGGGCTGATTACATTATAAATACACAGCTGGATGATTGGGAAACAGAGAAAATAGTGGGAAACCTTCCCTGACATTGAGGGACTGAGAATCTCTTTGGGATCTTATGTTCTTTGGCATATAAAAATTGTCTTCCTAAAATAGAAACAATGTTCTGGTTTTTAAAAAAAGACATTAAAAAATGTAATTAGTCTTTCCCTTGGAAAAGGAGAAAGGGAAATGGGAGGGTGACTCCAAAGCATTGTGCGGGTCAAATGCAATAATGACTCAAAAAGAAGCTTGGAAAGTAAAAGACACACTTTAGATGTAAGACATTGCTGTTATGTGTATTATTTATTTGTTATTATTAGAAACCATTGGTCATATAAGTTGCTGCAATCCTTGCAGAGAGAAAACTGAAAGATCACGCATCCTCAAAGGCAGTGGGTGAGAAATATTGAGTAAGGGGTAGAACAAGAACCACAGGAGTTCCAAGAAGGATACCAGCAAAGGTAATGTTTGTAGACAGTCTGGAACTCAGAGATTTCTAGATTAAAATCAGATACGTTGGAGGCGATTCATGCTGAAGTATTTGAAATGTTGTTGCTTAGTCGCTAAGTCGCGTCTGACTCTACGCCCTCCTAGACTGTAGCCCACCAGGCTCCTCTGTCCATGGGATTTCCCAGGCAAAAATTCTGGAATGGGTTGCCATTTCCTTCACGAGGGAATCTTCCTGACCCAGGGATCAAACCTGCATCTCTTGCATCTCCGGCATTGGCAGGTGGATTCTTTACCACCGAGCTACCGGGGAAGCCCAGCTGACGTGTAGACCTGAGTGACTGAAGGGCCCTTCAGTCATCTGACTGGTCTTCGTATTTGGTGCCAAGAGCACATGTGCAGTTTATCTTTACAGACAAGCAATCCAAAGTTTCCTGATCTGTTTGGACAAATGGGAAGAGTACAGTAGAGACCAGGTATTTCCAAATTTGTTTAAGGGAGGTAGAAAGAAACCAGAACTTGGAGCCAATTCCTCCCTTATCCTGTGATGTGAATTCAGACAAGTTACCCTGAAACTTTCAGAACCTCTTTTTTTTCCCCATCTGTAAGAGAAAGGCAAAGAACAAAACAACAACGACATCATTGGGGTTAGGATGGGAGAAAATTGAACAGCGCAAGTGAGCATACAGCTGGTACAGAAATGTGTACCTTTCTATCCATCTCTGTCAGTCGTTGTAATGAATTTAACCCCTTTCTTTTCTCTGCAGAATCCAATAAACAGCTCACATTTTCCAGGCCAGTAGGAAAGGATGGTTTACTTCCCCCTTAACTGAAATGAAAGTGTAAACTGCTTCAAAAGCAGGGTTAGTGGACTTTAGTGTCACTGTTACAGTGCCTAGAACTTGGAAGGCACCCCAAAAATGTTTATGAAGCTGAAAATATCACCAGGTTGTTAATAAAACAACTCCTCCTCCCCCAGCCCATTTTTACCTTAGAAGAAATATCAAACCAACATCATGTGAGACAGTTCTGATTCTGGTTGGGTCAAACAGCCCCCGTTGAGCCAACCCTCTTAAAGTTAAAAACTATAAACTGTGGCTAAAACCTACTGAAAAATCCAATTACTTGAAGGCGGTAGAAAGTGAATAAAAGCAGATACTAGAGGAGAGTTGATTTGTGCACAAAATGGATGGCACTGGGTACACTTCCCTTTATTTTTCTATTTTTATTTTTTTTAATATTTATTTTTATTTATTTATTTGGCTGTGCCAGTTCTTAGTAGTGGCATGTGGGATCTAGTTCCCCGACCAGTGATCCAACCCGGACCCCCTACATTGACAGCACAGAGTTTTAGCCACTGAACTGCCAGGGAAGTCTCACCCTTTATTTTTTTGAAATATTTACAGCTTTCAACTTGAGGACAGGCCCCAAACTTGTGGTCTGGGAAGGTGAATAAAGGCAGTGGAAAACTGTATCCTTTTGGCTTAAAAAGTCAAAAGATGGAATCCAGGGAAACCAAAGCTGCTGGAAAGTGAAGAGAAAATCCTGAAAAGAAAAGAGTCAGAGAGGAAAAGCCTCAGACTCTGTTTCTAGACTCTGCCTAAATTGCTAAATCATCTCTGAATTATGCATGCCCCAGAAATTGGCATTTTTAAAAAGTCAATATTCTTCAGTGAAACATAACAGAATCCAGAGTTTCTATATTTTTCATAATGACTGAAATAAAATCCAAAATTGAATGATGTATGAAGAAATAGGAAAACATCATCTACACATGTGTGCTGTGCTTCCATGTCCAATTCTTTGGTGACCCCATGGACTGCAGCCCACCAGGCTCCTCTGTCCATGGGGATTCTCCAGGCAAGAATACTGCAGTGGGTTGCCATGCCCTCCTCCAGGAGATCTTCCCAACCCAGGGGCCTGAATCCAGGTCTCCCACCTTGCAGGTGGATTCTTTACCATTTGAGCCACCAGGGACATTAATAAAAAAAATTCCAAATTATCTTCGTTTGATTCCTGCCTCTCAGATATGCTTTCCATTGCAGATTTTCAGGCCCAGCCAACAACAGTCTAAAATCTTAGACAGCAAAACAAAAGGGCTCCTCAGAGACCTGACCCCGTCCAACCTTCATGAGTACAAGAAGGAACGAAATAGAATTCAGAAGGGACATCCCAGATTTAGTAACGAGCAAGGCTAGGGGCACATAAACAAAAAGTGCAGAGTCACTGGAGTGGAAGGATGGGAAATGTATAAGAAGCTCAGGGTGCTTTTGTTTTGAGCCTGCTCCCTGCAGCTGGTTGCCCCAGGACTGAGAGAGGGAGGTGAGTTACCAGCCTCAACCAACCACAGCCAGCCCTTTGGATGAATTGGAGTAAACAAGTGGCTAAGTAGGTTGCGAACTATATTTCCAAGATATTGCAGAAGGAAGGGAAAGAGTGAAACAACATTTTGCCCCTTCAACCTGGTGTTTTTGCACCTGTGTTGGTGTGTCACCGGGTAGAGGAAATTGTAGAACTCAGTCGCTGTCCATCCAGCCATCTGTCCTGGTAGCGAATACTCCCTTGGGATACGATTTCCAAGTCAGTGTTGGCTATTTCAAAATCAACAGCTGTGGGCGAAGGAAAGTATCAGAGAAGTCCATACTAAGCCAGTCACTGATTCTTCATTACTTTTGTCTAAATGAGGAATTACAAAGAAGGAAGAAACTTAGGGATACAAGTTGAACAGGAAGTGTCAAACCATCTATGAATGTATCGGATATGCCTTCATATGGGTTTCTGGAATCTGCAGGTCTGATTTAGTTCTAATGGTAACCAAGTCTTGCCCCAGTTCTGCTTCAGTATCCATAGGAAAAGGAGTTGGCAGAATGAATAAAAGTAGGTCCCTCTCTAAAAGGAATTATTATTTAAAAGAGAATTCTTGATATGAAGCTGATGGAGGGAGAGGGCTGAGATAAATAGTAAAGTCACATAGGTCTTTGGGATTTTTAAGGGGAATGCAAGAGGTAAAATACTTGCTGGCCATATAGGTTATTATATTTTGGGGTTCTGTAAACGACAAAGAAGGGGTCTGGGAAGACCTGCAGTGCGGAGGAGTTGCCAGGCTGTACAAGTGAACAGTGGACCTGGGAGTAGGGTCAGGTAAATGAGGGAGAAAATTTAAGGGAGCACCAAAAAACCCTCGGTAATCAAGAACCAAGCAATCAAGATTTTTTTTCATCAAACATAAACATTGAATGCCACACTTAGTAAAAATTCATGTAAAAATCCATATGAACAAAATATCAAAATTTTACATAAAAATAAGCTGCTATGATTTGATTTTCTTTTTAAATGATCTTATTACTGTGCAGTGGACTCCCCTGGTGGCTCAGAGGTAAAAAAAAAATCCGCCTGCCAAGGCAGGAGAGGGGTTCAAGTCATGAGTCAGGAAGATCCCCTGGAGAAGGGAAAGGCTACCCACTCCAGAATTCTTGCCTGGAGAAACCCATGGACAGAGGAGCCTGGCGGGCTACAGTCTATGGAATCACAAAGATTTGGACACAACCGAGTGACTAGACAACAGCAACTGTGCAGAAGGGACAATCTGCCCTTGGTTCCTCGGTCTATATGGCTGTTGCAACCACTTGGGTTCATAATGGTGAGCAAACCAACTGGCTATCCTAAGCTATCCTTATATACAGATAATTTTTTTTTTAATTGTAGCATTTTCACTAATGTTTTCCCATAGTTCAAAATCTGGGAGCAGATTTTGATAAGTATACATAGGTGCATACAATTTTCCTTTGCCTCAGGATCTGATAGAGCTCAAACTGGTACTCAACTGAGCAAGATGTGCCATGAGTTGGACTGAGTAGAGAAAAGCCTGAAAGCTTGCTTCACAGAGTGGCTTTTGAGAATCTGGGATGTGTTGACTCACAACTGAGGGGCTGGGGAATAGCTGGCTGCAAATTCATAGGAATAAGAGCCCAGAAAAAAGGAGACAGGAGGACTCAGGGAGGTGATGGAGCCAGATAGAGGGGAGAGCTTTGGCCCAGGAACCAGCTGCTCAGCCCAGACTTCCCCATAACTGACCATGGTCTGGCCTCAGCAAACACTTTGTGAGCCTCAGTTTCTATACCAGTAAAAATGGTTTTCCAACTTGTTTTAGCTGGAAGCCCTGCAAATAAATGTAACGTGGCAGCTACAGTTAGAACTCTGGTCTATCTGGTTGAACTTGGGGTGTGAAACCAAGACCCTGACTTGTTCAACTTTTCCTGGTGCCCCATGGAGGCCCCTGTGGAGACTTCCTTGGCCATTTCAGGGCTCCTCAGAACACAATCTGAAATAGTGTTTTAGGTGGGTTTTTTAAAAAAATATATATAAGCTTCTTTTTTTATTAGAGTATAATTGCTCCATAATATTGTGCTAGTTTCTGCTGCACAACAACGTGAATCTGCTACCCCTGCTCAGTTGCTTCAGTCGCATCCAACTTATTGTGACCCTATGGACTGTAGCCCGCCAGGCTCCTCTGTCCATGGGATTCTCTTCTCTCTTGAGGCTCCCTCCCACCCCTCCCTCATCTCACCCTCCCAGGTCATCACAGAGCAGCAAGCTGAATTCCCTGCGCTATACAGCAGGTTCCCACTATCTATTTCACACATGGCAATGCATATGTGCCAATGCCACTCTCTCAAATTGTCCCACCCTCTCCTTCCCGCCTTGTATCCACAAGTCTGTTCCCTACATCTGTGTCTCTATTCCTGGCCTGCAAACAGGTTAATTAGTACTGTTTTTCTAGATTCCGTATATAGGTGATCACTGATGTCAGTTTCAGTCCTAGCGTTCCATTCACGCCTAAAACCCTGCCTGTATTTGCAAGAGGACATTTTGACAATGTAACTTCACTTACATCAAAAAAAAAAAAAACAACACAAAAAAAACTGAGGAGCCTCCAGCCTTTGGATTGCACCTCTGGGCATGCCGTGTTCTGTTTCCAGGCTTGTCAAGCCTGCAGGATTCATAGAATTAGCAGAAGCATCAAGAGAATTTAGTCAGCCTTCCCATGGCCAGTGCAATTATACAGTGGAAAGAGGCACACTGCCAGGATTTTAACATGAAGCAGGCACCCCTGGGGAACATTGACAAGTGACCAGGGATTGTCTACATGTGGCCAGGAGCCAGAGGCAGCCAGCTGGGCCTGAGTTTCTGATAAATATGACAGTTCCAGACCTGTAAATATTCCAAGACTGGAGGAGAATGAATTCTAGTGGTATTCAAAACAAGGTCCTTATCATCTTTATTAGAATTGTCATCCTCTGGATTACTGTGGCTGTTATTCAATTGCTATGGATCTCAAGGATGTAACAGCCTGCTTTTAAGACATAGATGGGGGACTTCCCTGGTGATCCAGTGGTCGAGAATCCTCCTTGCAATGCAGACTCAATTCCTGGATGGGGAATTGCAATCCCATGAACCATGGCATGGCCAGGAAAAAAAAAAAAAGTAGGTGGCAAGGAGGGAACAGGAGCTGTAGAAACAGAAGGAACTTCAGGGTCTGACAGATTCAAGCTGGAACTCTCCAGTTCTATCTCTTACTAGCTGTGTGATTTTGTTTTGTTTTGTTTTTAAAACTTGTCTAAATTTCCAGTTTCTTAGCTCTACATCAGCAATAAAGTGCCGACAGAACTGCAGTTCGCTCTGCCAATTGAAAAAACATGCACAACCCAAAGTTTGAAGTTGTTTTATTTACGGAGCTTCCTGAGGACCATAGCCCAGGAGACAATCTATCAGGTAGCTCCGAGGATCTGCTCCAAAGGGGAAAAGGAGGAACCAGGGTATATAGGAGTTTTTGCTGGAAAAAAAACACACACACACAAAAACCAAGAAATTAACCATGTAATCAAACATCAAAAGACAACTGCTAATAATACGCCAGGCACAGCTCAGTGCTCTGCGATGACTTAGAGGGTGGGGATGGGGGTGGAGGAGGGCGGGCTGGGCAGTTGGAGGGAGACTCAGAGAGGAGGGATATATGTATACTTATGGATGATTCATATCATGGTACAGCAGAAACCAACACAACATTGGAAAGCAATTATACTCCAATTAAAAGTAAATTAAATAAAAATGGCAGGTACTTTCTCCTTTCCTCTTGGGATGCTTACTCCTGGAATCCAGACTGAGGAGGAAGTCCAGCAGCCTCACAGAGAAGCCACAGGGCAGGTCTTTCCAGCCAACAGCCGGTACCAATTGCCAGTCAGGATGAGACTGCAGAAGGCTCTGGCCCCTAGTCAGGTCACTTCCAGTTTCCCAGCTACCCCAGCTGATACCATGTAACCCAAACTGTTCCAGAGAAACCCTGCTCAGACTGTAGATTTGTTAGAGAAATAAATGTTTTCTGCCACTAGGTTTGGGGCAGTTTGTTATGTGAAGCCTGAATTCCCCTCCCCGGCTACGGTGGTTTCCCCAGCTGGAGGTAACCGTCCTCCAGCTACAGTGAGGGTGTGCTGCTAAGGTGAGGGAGGGTTTATGACCCCTCCCTTCCACCCAGAATTGCCCTGGGCTGGCTGAAGCCACAGGGAGGTTATGTCCAGCATCCCCACCCTACAGCCAAAGACTGTCACGGAAGGTGGTCCCCTGGCCTCAAGGCAGGATTGGACCTCTGGTACAGCTCACATTCCAGCGCCCCTTGTGGGATTAGGCTGCTGCTGCTGCTGCTAAGTCACTTCAGTCGTGTCCGACTCTGTGCGACCCCATAGACGGCAGCCCATCAGTCTGTCCCATCCCTGGGGTTCTCTAGGCAAGAACACTGGAGTGGGTTGCCATTTCCTTCTCCAAAGCATGAGAGTAAAAAGTGAAAGTGAAGTCGCTCAGTCATGTCCAACTCTTAACAACCCCGTGGACTGCAGCCTGCCAGGCTCCTCCATCCATAGGATTTTCCAGGCAAGAGTATTGGAGTGGGGTGCCATGCTAGAATAGTCATTGGAAGGACTGATGCTGAAGCTCCAATACTTTGGCCACGTCATGTAAAGAGCGAACTCATTGGAAAAGAGCCTGATGCTGGGAAAGATTGAGGGCAGGAGGAGAAGGGGGTGACAGAGAATGAGATGGTTGAATAACATCATTGACTCAAAGGACATGAATTTCAGCAAACTCCGGGAGACAGCAAAGTACAAGGAAGCTTGGCGTGCTGCAGTCTATGTGGTCGCAGAGTCAGACACAACTGCGTGACTGAAAAACAGATCCCCAGTGAGGCTACATTCCTGGTCTAACTTTTTCCCTCCCCGAGCCCCTTTTCTCTCTCCCTTTCTCCTGGGGTTTTCCTCAATATTTCACATGTGGTAGAATCTCTGTCTCAAGCCCTGTATCCAGGTACCTGACGGAGAACGGGCACTAATGGATGTTTCAAGTAGTATGGGGAAAAAGTTACCTACTTCATGTGTAACTCGGTCTTCACAACAATCCTATCTAGTGGACCCTACCATGAAAAATGAAGCAAGTGATTATAAATCACTTCCCCAGGGATAGAACCCAGGTCTCCCGCATTGCAGGTAGATTCTTTACCAGCTGAGCCACAAGGGAAGCCCTTACTCCAATAAAGAAAAGTAAAAATTAAAAACAAAACAAAATGAGGCAACTGAGACTCAGAGAGTTTAACTAACTGATCCAAAGATACACAGCAAATACGCGACCCAGCTGGATGAGTGCTATCTGTCTGCCTTGTATTTTAATCATCGTATCTGTGGTTAGCTCTTGGTGGTGGATTGCTTCAGTGTGAGGCTGGAGCTGCCGCCTTTGCTGCATTTTAAAGGATGTAAGTATGCATAGTAATTCACCCTAGCTGTGACTCTCTCCTCCCTGTCCTGGGAAGTACTCTGCTTGTCATATCAGATGGGTTTTTCTTACTGGAACGGCCTCACCCCTTCTCTTTAATTATCCAGATTCTAACTATCCTTTGAGAGCGTGGAGCCCTATACTAAGACAGGTGTGGAGCCCTATACCAAAGTCACAGGACAAAAATCTCTGAAACTGACTGAGCCTCAGAATAGCTGTTGCCATGAGCCTCTGGATCTAAACCGACCAATTCCCTGACCCCGTATTAGGTAAAATACCCTTCCTATTACCCACCCTATAGTTAACTCCCTAACCAAATACCTACTACCCTTCCAGTTGAAATTTTCTGTGACTTGAGAAAAATAGCTATTAGCTCATGAAAAGGGTTGGCTCTTCCTTGAGCTAGCCAGCTGTTCTAAGAGTGTCTCCAACTCTAATAAATTTTATTCTCCTCTCATTCTGCCTCAAGTCTGGAAAATCTTTTCCAACCCGTGCACCGACCACAACAGAGAGTGATATCAAATCTAATTTCCCCATGTAGTTTTTCCTAATCTCCTGCTATCCTTCACCACTTCAGGAACAAACCCCTACAGCTTTTATTGTATGACCAAGTCATTTCAGCCCCTAACAATTTCCTGCCACCACAGGCCCTGACACATTTCCTTTCAACAGAGGTTATGTTTACAGATAGATCTGTTTTCATCAGTTAGACTGTAAGCCTTTTAAGGACAGAATCAAGACTTATTTGCTCTTTCTCTAATATCTTTGTGTCTGGCGCAAAGGAGATTCTTCACAGAAATCTGTTGATTGGATGAATAAATCAACAAACTAGTCTGGGTGTGAGTGTGCTTTCTGTCTTTTTGTCTGGACTGTAAGGTCCATAAGACCAAGATCTGGTTTCCCAATTCTTTTAAGATCCTCATCTTTAGCAAATGGTAGCATCAGGGCAGAAATAGTCATGGAACTGACTTGTAATAGTCTGTCCTAAAAGTCACACTATGTCCTTGCTTGGAGAAAAGGCAGCTCTCTGTCAAAGGGAAGCAGGCCTATGTGAAATCTTACATGGAAATTAGAGAAATTTTTAATCTCTGAGTTTGTCACTTGTCCAACCCTCTGTGTGCTGTTTTCTATAACTCTGCATGTGACCAAACGTCCTTGACTTGACCTTATGGGAATATGTAAACTGTGAGTTTCAAGCGGGGATGTTTGTGGGAGGAGGGTATCATAGGATGTGGAGCAAATTTTATTTGCAGTTCCCTGACTCAGGAGTGACTTCTGGTAAGTAACAAGAGGTGCCTCCGCAAGAAGTCTTGTCTGCTTCTTTAAACATAAGACTTTTTATTGGGATGGCACCCTGCCAATCTGACAGGAAGTACACAACAAAGAAGCAGCTGCCTTTAGGTCCCATACTGACCAGCACTAACTTTTTGCAGGCTAGTTTTTAGCATGAAGTTTCTCCTTCAAGAGGGAAAAGCTGATCTCAAAAGAATACAGGTGATGTGTCCCTTTGACCTGGTAGATCAAACGCATTTACTTCTATAAACAAAAAATAATTTTTAAAATGCATCAAAGAGCTTGCAACTCTAAGTACCCCAACATACACTTTTCTGACATGGATCATCTGACCATCCCCACTTCCCAAGTTTACCTATTTTGCAAGCATACATGGTCTATATTGGGGCTTTCTCAAAGACATATAAATTTATCTTCAAAGAACAAGGGGGAGGCAGTGAAGTACAGGAGGTTAGGAAAACTCATTACACTTTGGAGAATGTTTCAAACTTGACCTCAAAGCAGTGACCTGAAAGCTTGCAGTTCAACCTCAAGGTCACTCTGTGTCCCACGCTGCTGTCAGCCAGGAAAGGTGAGAGTTTCTTGGGTTGGGGTCAGGGTGGGGATAGGGTCAGGAGAAGTTCTGGGCATTCAGAACCGTAGGAAGTGCTTGTTCTCTCTTCATTTTGTTTGCTGAAGAAGAGAAAAGAAACCCACACGTCTCTTTGAAGCCCTGTGGGGCTGTTTTCACTGTGAGAGCAAAGCTCATGATTGTTCCTGGAATGCTGGTCCTACCATTTATTGTCCTTGGATTTAATGCCTGCCTTGCATTTGGAATAAAGATCCATTCATTCCTGTGCCAAGAAATAAAGAATTCTATTGTCTCCCTGCCCGAATTGTTCCAAGACCATCATTTTTTTTTTTTTTTTTTATGAGGCTGACAGGCCAGATAGCATCTCGTTTGGCCCCATGATCTGGTCTCCAGAAGAGATGTTGTGCCCCTTTTTGGTCTGAGCTTCTCAGCCACAATACCGTCACACAGAGCGGTTCTGTCCCCTCGGTACCAGGAACTTCGCCCCTTTCACAAGGACCCTTAACAACTTTTGTGGATTGCCAAACCAGACTTACTCTAATTCTCCACCATGAGGATGGTTGTGTCACTCAAATTAGCTGAACCTTGGGTGGCCGCTAATTCCATCCCTGGGGAGAAATGAGTGTAGCTGATTTGCATGCTGTGACATGCTCCATCCCAGAATATTCCTTGATGATTCACCAGAATAAAGGCCAATTTAATTCAAACAAACACAGAAGTGTGAAAAAACAAAGGGCAAAAGAAGTTTGAAGGAAGTTGGTTATCACTTCAGAGGAAAACTACCTCCAGGGGCTGAAGCCTAAACAGTTCCTAACAGAATGTTCTTATTCATTTAGGAGGTTTACTTCCAGCACATCTGCCCTCCTAAACCTTCCGCTTTCCTCTTCAGCCTCCTCTGCCAGCAGACCTCCTGGCCTCCAGCCTGGGAGAGAAGATGAATCCACTCCCCACCCTATATTTGTTTCCTCTAGTTTCAGACAAAGGCGACCTTTCTCCAGTTTACTGCTTGTCCTTCCTGTTGAGTTCTTCATCCAAATGTCTCCTTCTGGAGCTGGTTCCAAGTTATGTCTGCTCTGCATTGTAGGGTCCTTTTTCTTAGTTAGCTGACTCCATTGCTATAGCCTATAAAAATGCTCAAGGGTCTCGAATCTTTTGAAAACATCCTCCTTTAACCTGTGTCTTTCTCCCCATCTCCCCTCCAATCACTTCCCTTTCTCTTCCCAGATAAGATCCTTCAAAATATAGCTTATATTTAATATCTCCACTCCTATCTGCACTTTGCCTGCTTCACTTTTCATCACTGTGGTTTCCTCTTTTTTTTTTTTTCTTTAATTTGCTTATTTATTTTTGGCTGCGCTGGGTCTTCTTGGCTACGTGGGCTTTCTCTAGTGGGGTCCGCGAGCTTCTCTTTGAGGTGGCTCCTCTTGTTGAGGGGGGCCGGCTCTGGGACATACAGGCTCAGTCGTTGTGGCTCACGGGCTTTCTTAGTCCGTGACGTATGGTATCTTCCCAGATCAGGGATTGAACTAGTGTCCCCTTGTCTTGCACTGGCAGACAAGTTATCAATCAATTGTCACGTGAGTGTATGTTCCTTGGTTCCTTGTCTTGTCACAACAAAGATTTGGAGTGACGGACATTAAAGCCCCCTTGGCGTGTCACAGCTCTCAGGTCTTGGATAGACCGTGTTATAGCTCTCAGGTCTTGAATGGACCATGTTATAGCTCTTAGACAAACCAGTGTTACAGCTCAGTGTTACAGCTCTATTTTATTTAGAAGATAGCAGGAAAATCCATCTTCAAGGCATGAGGGCACGTTGATCCAAAGACACGAGGAGAAGAGCGCCCCAGTGCGCGGGAGAGAGAGAGAGAGCTGGCTCTGGCTTCTCTATTTATATGTTTATCTCTCTCTCTGGGCCTGTCCTAGGTAAACTGGGCCAGCCAGGAGTGTTGTTTGTTTTACCTGAGGTTCTCACTCCGGTCCTCGGACCTTCTTTTGTTCTATTTTCATGGGCTTTTCCTTCCCTTTTCTTTTCGCCACCGCCATTTTGGACTCCTTTTCCCTATTCTACCTACCTAACACAATGAACCACCAGGGAAGTCCCTATGATTTCCTCTTTAAGCTCTCTATCTCTCTGACAGCAACTTTACTAGTTCCAGCCCTCAAGGCCAGGGAAATGATTGAAATAAGACATGAAGGACCTACTTGTCAGAGGCAAAGGACTCTATACTCAACTTGTTTGACTTTTATGTAGCACTTGCCTCCGTGGTCAGTCCTTGCTTCCTGAGATTCTACTCTGGATTTTTAAGAAACCAGCCCCTCTTAATTCTTCTCTCTCTCTCTGATGATTCCTCTCCACCTCCACCCTCAAGTGCTAATGTTCCTCGAGGCCCTTGGATCCTGTCCCTCTTGCTTTCTCCTGGTAATTTCTCCCATGCCCATGGTTCTTACTCCTACCTGGGTACTGCTGGTGCCTATATTTGTATTTCCAGTGCATGTTTTCCCCTAAGTTCCAACTGCTTCTTTCCAGATCTCTTCTCCTGGATACCACATAGGCAACTCAAACTCAACATACTCAAAGTTGCACGTATCTTTCCTGTAGAACCTGGTTTTCCTCCTGTATCCCATCCAGGAAATAATGTTACCATTCATCTACTCACCCAAGCCAGAAACCTGGGTGGTTATCCTACCTTTCTCTCTTTCCCTCAGCTCCTGTGCCCCATCTGTTACCATGTCTTGTAGACCTGACCACCACAGCATCTCTGATATGTATCTACTCCCCTCTTTTTCCCCATCCCTGACTTTTCTCCTAGATTATTAAAATACTCTTCTTACCTCCAGTTTTATCATCTGCAGTCTGCCTCCCACAAAGCAGCTAGAGTGACCTGCCTTCAGCGGTGCCCTATTGCTTGTGAGATGAGGCCCATACTCTTTAGCAGGACTGTTAAATCGTGTAGCCCTAGCCTACCTTTCAGTTCAACAGTTTCATCTCTCACCTAAACCCCACACACTCTACTCCCCACAGAGACACAAACTAATCATGCTCCGTCTTTTCACCTTTCCAAGAATGGTGCTTTTCCTTTTCTGACTTTCCTTACTTGCTATTGCTCCATTTTCCTCCAACCTAAACCCACTGCAGCATCACATAATCTATATATCTGTTTTAAGACCCAATTCTAGAGTTATTTCACTTCTAATCACTAGGAGACTTTTCTTGAATAATAACCCATCTCTTACCTCCAGGTACAACCACAAGTATATTCCTCTGAGTCTCATGGTAGCCTGTACTTTCTTTAACACGGACCTGATAGCCCTTTATTACCAATGTAGTTGCTCATTTTTGTTTAGCATTTATCACAGTGCCAAAACTGAATAAATTTTTCCATGAGTAAATGAATGAATAGGTTCTCAATAATTTGCAAATGTAACTTGCAAATCCCAAGTATTAACCACTGAGGAATTTTGCTCCTAGAGGATATCTGCTATGAGAAAGGAGATAAAGCCATTTTGCTTTCCCAATGTTTTAAATAATTGAGAATATGATGGTGATTAATACCATTTTAAAAAATAATAAAACAGCATCTTTTTTGTATTACCTTTTATTTTTATCTTATTTTATTTCATTCCCCCCCCCCCCCTCGGCTATACCATGTAGCATGTGGGATCTTAGTTCCCTGACCAGGGATAGAACCTGCACCCCTACAGTGGAAGTATAGTTTCTTAAGCACTGGACCAAAGAGAATTCCCTGATTAACATCATTCTCTTTGTGATAGATTATATTTCCAAAATATATCTCCCCTTCCACACACTTTTTTTTAATGTGACCTTGTGATGCCCCCATCCACACGTGGAATCTACTTCCCCTCCCCTTGAGTGTGGAATAGTGTTATGACTCACTTGGAACCCACAGAACTGGGTAATAGTCAGTTTGTAAAACTTTTATTTGTTGTTTGTTTTCTTAAAAATTGGATACAACATTTACCTTGCATAGTTGCATGATATATACACTTGCATTTTTAAATTAACCTCCTTTTTTGAAATAATTATAAGATCATGTAGGTTGTATGAAATAGTACGGGATGATCCAGTATACTGCTACCCATGCGACCCAAGGGTAATGTCTTGCAAAACTATAGTTCAATATCATAACCAAGATATTGACATGGATATAGTCAAAACGTAAAGCACTTCTAGTGCTCCAGGGATCACTAATGATCCTTGTAACTGTGTTATTTCAAGGATGTTGTTTAAATAAAGTTAGTTCAGTTCAGTCACTCAGTCATGTCCAACACTTTGCGAGCCCATGAATTGCAGCACTCCAGGCCTCCCTGTCCATCACCAGCTCCTGGAGTTTACCCAAACTCATGTCCATCGAGTCAGTGATGCTGTCTAGCTATCTCATCCTCTGTCGTCCCCTTCTCCTCCTGCCCCCAATCCCTCCCAGCATCAGGGTCTTTTCAAAAGAGTTAACTCTTCACTTGAGGTGGCCAAAGTATTGGAGTTTCAGCTTCAGCATCAGTCCTTCCAATGAATACCCAGGACTGATCTCCTTTAGGATAGACTGGTTGGATCTCCTTGCAGTCCAAGGGACTCTCAAAAGTCTTCTCCAACACCACAGTTCAAAAGCATCAATTCTTTGGCATTCAAATTTCTTCACAATCCAACTCTCATATCCATACACGACCACTGGAAAAACCATAGCCTTGACTAGACAGACCTTTGTTGGCAAAGTAATATCTCGACTTTTGAATATGCTATCTAGGTTGGTCATAACTTTCCTTCCAAGGAGTAAGTGTTTTTTTTAATTTCATGGCTGCAATCACCATCTGCAGTGATTTTGGAGCCCCCCAAAATAAAGTCTGATATAGTGTGTAATTTTTATTGGCTTTTTTAGCTCAGCACAATTCCTAGAGATTCATTCAGGGATTGTCACATGTTTCAATAATTTTTTTCATGGCTGAATAGTATTCCATGGTATGGGTTTATCAATTTGTTTAACCAGTTACCTATTGAAGGACACTTGACTTGTTTTCAATTTGAAACTGTTATGAATAAATCTGCTATGAATATTCATACGTAGCCTTTTTGTGACCATGTGATTACATAAGTGTTCAGGAATACAACTGCTAGCATATGGAAATACAACTGAATATGCGTGATGATGCTACAACTTTGCTAAATTCACTTATGATAAGTGAGTTAAAGGAGGTGTGTGTGTGTGTGTTAGCTTCCTTGTGATTATTTTATGTAGACAATCACATTATCTGCAAAGAGGGACAGTTGTGGTTCTTACTTTCTGATCTGTATATCTTTTATTTCCTTTCTTGCCTTTTTGCATTAGAGAGAACTTCTGGCAACACGCTGAATAAGTGTGATGAAAGTGGATGTCCTTGCCGTGTTCTGATCATAGGAGAAAAGCATTCAGTCTTTCACTACTAAGCATAATATTAGCTGTAGGCAGTTTATCAAGTGGAGGAAGTTCCTCTTTATTCCTAGTTTTCTGAGACACCCTTTAAAATCATAAATAGATGTTGAATTTTTATGTTTCCTTACATCAGTTAAAACGATCATATGATTTTTCTTCTTTCAATTTATCAAGGAAAAATTAATCAGTCAATTTAAGAAATAAATGGAAAAATTTATTTGCACTAAATTTGAGTTATAACCCAGGAAGAGCATCTCAGAAAGCTCTGAGAACTATTCTGCCCCTTAGAAGTCAAAGCATATTTCTACAAGTAGTTTAAAACAGAAGGCTGTACATCAAATAATCTATGACAGCTTACATCATCCAGATCTAAGTGCCATGTGATGGGTCATGTGACCCCTTATGAGATCCAGAAGACATGCTATCTTTAAGGAGTTGAGGACTTCCCTGGTTGCTCAGACGGTAAAGCGTCTGTCTACAATACAGGAGACCCGGGTTTGATCCCTGGGTCGGGAAGATCCCCTGGGGAAGGAAATGGCAATCCACTCCAGTGCTATTGCCTGGAAAATCCCATGGACAGAGGAGCCTGGTAGGCTATAGTCCATGGGGTCACAAAGAGTCAGAGACGACTGTCCATGGGGTCGCAAAGAGTCAGAGACGACTGAGCAACTTCACTCACTTACTGATGCTAGGAGAATGTTGCTTTTCATGGTTGAGCAGGTATTTCTGCTGATGGGGAGGTTTGGTTGATGCCAAATGTAGATGCACAATGAACTGTAGGGGGGAGAGAGGAAAGAAGGGCAGAGAAAATTTTTGTTTAATTTTTCTTGTCTTGCCATAAAAATGTTAATTTTGACTGCTGGTCACTGTCACCATGGACCTTCTGCAGTGTCTAGGGGCGACCTGAAGGCAGATAAAACTTGTCTGGTTATAGACTGGGTAGGGACTCTTTTTTTTAAAAAAAAAAAAATTATTTATTTGGCTTCACTGGGTCTTAGTTGCAACGTGTGGGATCTAGTTCCCTGACTGGGGATCGAACCCAGGCCTGCACTGAGGGTGCAGAGTCTTAGCCACTGGACCACCAGGGAAGTCCCTGGATCAGGACTCTGATCACAAATCTCTTCCTCTTCTCCATCCCAAAGAAGTCTCTGATCACCTCTTTTTACTGTGCCTTATTCCTCCTTGAGAGTTATCACCAGGTCTGCATTAAAGGAAGCAGAGAACCTGGCTGTCTCTCCCAGCATCCTTTCCATTTACAAGAAGTCTAAATGGCAGGGGCTGTTCAGACCTTGCTGGGTATTTCCTCTGAGACATCGGCCAGAGGAAGGGGTGGGAGTCAAGGCAAGCAGGAAGAAAAATGTTGTTGAACATGGCTGGGCTCAGCAGATGAAAGCCTGCAGGCCTTTGGCTGAAGATAGCACAAAAAGGGACAGGCAGAGCCAAACTTCAATCATGCCACCTCGGTGTTTACATCAGCCAGCCCTGGGCACTGCCCTGCTGGCAGCCTGGGTGTTAGTAGCTGTTGGCTTCTGGCCTGATTGGAAAGGGATTCCAGATTTTGCCGGGAGTGGAGAGAAATAAGAACAACATGTCCTGTTTACTCAGAGGATGTGGAGGCCTCAAGAGTGGCTGGATGCACAGGGCACCTGGCTGCAGGGTGATACCCATCCACCCCCCATGCAAGGCCACACACCTTGGGAGAATCCCAGATCTGAAGCTGGAGGAGGTCTTACATTAAGAAGTGGTTCAACTCTCTGATCTCAGCACGGGAAAATGGGAATCTGCCCAGTTGACAGATAAAGCAACCAAGGCCTGGCCTTATCTTAGGATATGCAGCTAGTAGGTGGATTGAGTGGGGAGGAGGGCAAAGTGGAAATGCAGTCTCTGGTTCCCTCTGTCTCATCCCCTCTTGAGGACACCGGCAACCTAGCCAGCCTGGGCCACCATGAGTGACATTTTGCTGACAGTGCTTGCCTGTTCCCTGCATACTTACCCCAACCCATCCACAAGCCACCACTTCCTTTTCAGGAGTTGCTAGCATCTGATCAGCCTATTATCCAAGGCTTAAGTGTGTGGTGTGGTTTATTTAAAGGGATTCCCAGTGGCTCAGCAGTAAAGAATCTGCCTGCTAATACAGGAGATGCGGTTCAGTCTCTGAGTTGGGAAGATCCCCTGAAGGAGAAAATGGCAGCACACTTCAGTATTCTTGCCTGAGAAATCCCATGGACAGAAGAGCCTGGAGGGCTACGGTCTACAGCGTCACAAAGATCTGGACACAATCAAGCATGCACACACATGGGTTTTTTAAGGGAAGTCATTCCCATAAGAGCTGGAGCAGTCAGGGAGTAGAGAACTTGTTTCAGGATTTAAAGTCGTCATTCGAAAAAAAATCTCAGCCTAAAATTTGAGAATTATGTTTTATTCGCATGCTTGGACTTGCTGAGGACTTAAGCCCTAGAACAACCCCTTAGATAGCTCTGAGGGACTGCTCAAAAGAGGTAAGGGAAAAGCCAGAATACACAGGAGTTTTTTGCAATAAAAACTATATAGTTGGAACATCAAAAATTATTGTTACTGAGAGAAAACCAAACATCTCAAGTTAATGAATTTAGCACTTTTCTGTGTACAGGAAAGATATGAGTCTGGGCTTGTTGAGATCATTCCTTTGATATTCACCTTAATTATCTAAGGTTGGTATCTTGTTTTTCTCCATCCTGAATCCCCTTAGAGTACACAGTCCAGGGTTGTTGCAGTGGCTGATGGCTTGATGGCGGCAACATCCTTTGTTTACTGTCAGGCAATATTAATTTACAAAAGTCTCCATAGGATTTGATAAGACAGAAAAGGGGGAAATGGCCATTTCAGGAAGCCACTTTTTAAAGCATTTTATTAAAAGCTTATTATTGTTGTTCTTTAGTTGCTCAGTTGTGCCCAACTCTTTGTGACTCCATTGACTGTAGTCTACCAGGCTCCTCTGTCCATGGGATTTCCCAGGCAAGAATATTGGAATGGGTTGCCATTTCCTTCTCCAGGGGATCTTCTCAATCCAGGGACCTCATCTCCAGCACTGCAGGTGGTCTCCTGCATTGCAGAGGTAAAACACTAGTTATTAGGAAAGCACTCTACCCCCATTATCTCATTTAATCTTCACAACAACCCTACAAGGGAGGCATGAAATGCTCTAGGTTTATGGATGAGGCTGAGGGAAGGGGCAGTGAAATACTTCGTTCAGTATCATCAGATGGTTAACCCAACAGTTGTCTTCCTGTGCCCTTGGTCTTAACCCCTGCACTATACTGCTTCTCATGGTGGAGCAGGAGAGACAAGTGGTGTACTGAAAAGAAATGGAGAGTGGAGATTTATTGGCAGCGTGGGTGCAACTGACATACGTTTTCTGTGGTCAGGCATGGGTTAGGTGTTCAGTACTGTCTTGAACATCTGCTGATCTAATATCGAGCTGTTATATTAATGCTGTAGGAAATCCTGCCATCACAATGTAAATGGCAACCCCCAAATTCAGGTTCCTACAATGTAGCATCAATTAATCGGGAGGCTAGTGAAATGACCTGGATGAATCTGTTCATCATCACTCCTACTAAACCCAAATTCCTATTATTATAGGTGATGTGGTTTCATTCTTACTATTTGTCCATGTCCTTTATTAATTTGTATGTTCCTTAATGATGAGGATTGTTAGTGTTTCACTCAGTAAGTCCGTCAGTAATTGAAGGAACTCTCTCCAATTCCCTTGGTCTTCTCTGTTGGCTTTCTAGTTGAATTAATGAAATTAGATTATTTAGTGATAATCATTTCACAATATATACATATTGAACACCCTCAACTTACACAGTTATATCTTAATAAGGTTGCAAAAAAGAAAACTTTTATCTTCAGCCATATGATTCTGAGTAGAGTTACAAAGAAATCAGATTCAGAGCCTCCATTGCCTCATTAAATGGTTGAACCCTTTTAAGAATCTGAAATAGCAATTTACATTTATATTCTGGGACCCAAATAAAACCTCTGAAATGACATTTCTTTGAACCAATAGGTCCAGAAACTGTTCATCGCACATATTGGAGGGGAACTTCATCCACTGAAGTGTCTCAAGACTTCTTGTAAAGGTTGCTTTTAACCATGTACTTAAGGTCTTGTGATTTCTAAATTTGGACAGAGGGGCACTAAGGCATGATTTCAAGATCAATGATGAAAAACTCAGCAACCTAAGACAGACAAACCTGATTTCCAGACTCAGCTTTTCCACTGATTGTGTGACCTTGGGTGAACTGGCTAGCCTTTCAAGGCCTGAGTTTCATCCTTGTACAGGAGAAGAAAAAATAGAACCCATCGTAGATAATTGTTGTGAAATTTAATTGAGTAAATATATCCAAAGGATTCCCTGGCACTAGGCAGTGTTCCATAAATGTGAAATTAGAAGGTGAAGTAAATTAGTGGTACTGCCTCAGCTATTTCTGTTCAGAGGCTATTTTTGTCTCCCAGGAAGGAGCAGGTGGTAAAGAGGCTGGGTGGGTGGAGGAAGTGTTGTGGTGTGTTTGTTGTGGGACAACGGAATGGAAAACCACTTGAACAGGTTGCGTGAGTCAGTGCGGGAAATGCACAGGTGTTGTTATGCCTAAAGACATTCACTGCCTGCCCCCACCCCCACCCCTACCCCCAATCTTGGAGAAAGGGAGACGCCTCACATTTTTTCTGAAAGGCAATTCTCCTTGTTTCTTAGTAGAGAAACCTGTTCTATGAGTCATTACACATCTTTCCCAAAGGCCACCCAAGGTGGCCCACCCTCAGCCAAAAGCTTCTCTTCTTTTCCTTGGATGTTGTTTCTTATATCTTGTCTGCAAGTCAACACCTGAAAGTGCTCTAATGATTAGAATTGATATGAGTACCTCTCAGGATATTCCCCCATGCCTAAGAGGTCACCCTGATAAGATGATGCCCTTGAAGACCCCTTGGGATCTTGGGTCACAGTGACCAACACAGTAACGATGCTTGTTGCATGTACGTGAAGAGTCCAGAGTTTAACTAGTCAAGAGTTGTTGGGGGTAGTTGGACTTAGTATTGGGCTCTTCATGGGATATATCCTGGCATCTACTGAGGTTGTAGGTGTCATCTGTGGGATCAGGGTCATTAAGGTGACCCAACTGAAGTGCCTGAAACTCTCTCTACCATCAACAAAGGATAGCAGGGTCTTGATCTATTGATGGCTTCTGTGCAATGCCTGTAACTCAGTGATTTGGTCAATTTCTGATGGGTTAAATAGAAGAGTCTCAATAGAAGGGTATACTTTCATGATTTTTAAAGAATGCAGTAGAAATCATGTGAGCCTTAGCAGCATGAAAAATCTAGAATCACAGACTCTAGGCTGGACAGTTCATTTTATGTGTCAAGTCAAAAGAGCCCCCAGATATTTGTTCAAACTTTATCCTGGGTGTGTTAGTGAAGGTGTTTTGGGATGGGATTAACGTTTGAATTGATAGACTAGACAAGGCAGATTGCCCTCCCTAATATGATATGCAGCTCTTATCAGTTGATCAGTCAAAGGAAGATATAAATAGAATAAAAGGCTAACCCTCCTGTGAACAGAGGGAATCAATCCTGCCTGACTGAGATGGGACATTGGTCTTTTCCAGCCTTCAGGCTTGGGCTGAAACATCTGCTATTCTGGGATCCTGAGCCTGCTGGCTTTCAGATCTTTCATTGGTTCTTCCGATTCTTTGAACTTTGGATTCAGTCTGGAGAAACCCTGCTCTTGGGTTTCTGGTTTGCCAACAGTCTGTCTTGGACTTCTCAGCCTCCATCATCACCTGTGGTGAGCTAAATCCTTACAGTAAATTTCTTTGTACCTGTATAGATGTATTGTTGCTAAGCGTCGTTCAGTCGCTAAGTCATGTCCAACTCTCAGCAACCCCGTGGTTTATAGCCCACCAGGATCCTCTGTTTCCATGGGGTTTTTCCAGACAAGAATACTGGAGTGGGTTGTCATTTCCTTCTCCAGGGGATCTTCCTGGACCAGGGACTGAACCTGAGTCTCCTACACTGGCAGGTGGACTCTTCACTACTTAGTCACCAGGAAAGTCCCATGTTGATACATATGTATAGCCTCTTGGTCCTGTTTCTGTGGGGAACTCTATCACACTTGGTAAATTAAACATGTTTTTGTTTGGCTGTTTTAGTATGTTCAGGCTTTCAATGGGCCACTTAAATTTCCCACATTTAAGTATCTACACTCCAAACCCTGGCCTGCTGCCTAACAGTGAGCTGCTTTATAAAGATAAACTTAGATCTCCTCCTAAAAGCTTCTAAATTTATGTGGCTCTTTTTGGCTGCACTGGGTCTTCCTTGCTGTGTGTGTGCTTTCTCTAGTTTCTGTGAGTAGGCACTACTGTTTAGTTGAGGTGCGAGAGCTTCTCTTTGCAGTGGCTTCCTTTGTTGCTAAGCACGGGCTCTAGTTGTGTGAGCTCGGTAATTGTGACACACTGAGCTTAGTTGCCCCCAGGTATGTGGGATCTTCCCAGACCAGGGATCGAATCCGTGTCCCCTGCATCCCAGGTGGATTCTCAACCGCTAGACCACCAGGGAAGTCCTCAAGTGGATTTTCTCTTAAGTTTTTGTTACTAAGTTTTACATATGACAAAATAAAAATCAGGTCCCCAATTTGCAAAGTGTAAGCTTGAGAATATGTCCAATCAAATATATGAATAAATATATAGAATATATGAAAGGAGCACTAAGTTTGAGATCACTCTGTATAAGAATGTGCTTTGAGGTCTAAAAATTAAAGTTAAGGCAAATTAAAGGGACTCTTTTAAGAGCGATTAGAATAACTTCCACGAGATAATTTCAACCACGTGCCAAAGACAAATTAAGTTCAGCAAAGGGTGAACAACTTAATGTATGATAACCCCGTGATGGTTTATTGAAAAGCCAAAAGCAGGAAAGCCAAAAGTTAGAGCCTCAGTCCATGGAAAATGATGTCATAAGACAAATTGGCTGTCCCACCCGTGGAAGTGAGAGAGACTCTGTGAGTGTGGCATAGCTTAAGGTGTTAATTAAGTTTTTATGATACTAAGGTTATTCTGCCTGTTGCTTTTATTGAACATAAGCAGGTAAGAGGCATTGGAAATGTTCATTGTGATGCCTAATGTTGTTCTCAAATTTTTTTTTAATGAATTAGTGCTGTTTCCCATGCAAGACTGTCACCTCCTTTCTTATATCCTGGGACCTAGTTTGCTTCTAATTGTATCTCTGACAGTACTTAGGTATTAGTACTTAGTGCTGGGCTCCGTGCATAATGCGTCTTCGTATATATTCTTTGAACAGAATGGAAGTTATCACCCACTCAAACAGTCGTGGAAACACTATAATCCAAAGTAGGCAAAGAGTGGTGAAGTTCATCAGGATGAGTACAGATTAAAACTAAGAAAGGCAACACCTTGTATTTGCCTTTTTTTATTTTGTGGCCACATTGTGCAGCTTGCAGTATCTTGGTTTCCCAACCAGGGATCGAACCTGCACCCCCTGTGGTAGAAGCACAGAGTTCTAACCACTAGACAACCAGGGAATTCCCAATATCTTATACCTTATACCTTGTACAGCATTGTTCTCACACAGAACACAACTCCCTTATTATAGCTTACACACCCAGATATCATGCTAAGAACATTACACATCTTCTGAGTAGTAGTCCATTGTATGGCTATGTCTGAATTTGTTGTCCCTTTGCCTGTTGATAGACATTTGGATTATTGCCAGATTTGGGCTATTATAAATAAAGCTGCTATGAACATTGCATAGAGCTCTTTGTGTGGATAGATTAGCTTCATTTCCCTTGAGTAAGTATCTAGAAGTATATTATGAAGCTATAGCAAATAATGCCAAGCTGGTTTTTGAGTAGATACTGATGAATGCAGAGAATGTGAAGTCCATTAAAGGGCACAAAGAAATGAGGGAATTTCATATTTAATACAGGTGGTATGTCAAATCAATGAGGAAAAATGGATTATTCAATCAACCGTGTTGGAACAAATGGGTAGATAACTGAAAAGAAAAAAACATGCTTTAATTGCTTTGCTGGTTTAGACTATGTATTATAAGAAAAGGATGGCTGTTCTTAAGGAGGAATGAAAAGAGAAAAAGAAGTCCTGAAACTCCAGGATCTGGTCAGACAGAAGCTGTAACTAATTCCCATTTCCAACTAGAAAAAATTAAAACTGAGATGGCCTTTGAGTGATTAAGACCAATTACAACTAAGCCTCATGACAAGGAGCAAGTCAAGAGTATGATGCTCAAATCTTTTGCTTAAATATCTGGAATAATTAAAGTGGGTCTAGGTAAATCCTTGCAGTTGGACAAAATAGCTCCAGGATTATAGACCAAAGGTACAGTTCTCCCATCAAAGCCCAATACACTCAAGGTACCTGCTGGGAAAAGAACTGGGGCATAGTGACTGGCACGTTGAGCTAATTGGAATAAAATAGATTAAAAGCCAATTATGTTTTTGAGTTACACTGTCTAGAGAGCCAATAGCTGTGTTAAAAGGGATTCTAACTTCTTAACCCTAAGACCATGAGCTTATTCAGCATGTTATTATTCGCCAGACAAGTTCTCACAACTGTTTCATAGCATTACATGGATTGCCTTTAGTTCAGTCTCCTGAAACAGTTTCTTTGCTGCATATTAGCCAGACCAGAAGCAAAAGCCATTAATTTTTCAGATTTCTCTTATGGGTAGCTTTTGTCCCACTCTTGAACTGATTTCTTTATTAGCCAGTGGAGTCACATGGTGGTAACAATTTCAGAATTCCAGTTGCTTAAAACAAAAGAGGTTTATATTGTGTGGACGTTTTAAATAAAAACAATCTCCACACCTACTGGTGGACTTTTATATTGCTTCCAATTGTCACATGTCACAAATAATTCTGCACTGGACATACTTATACTGATATCATTTTGCACATGAGCAAGTATACGTGCAGTTTTTATATCTAGAAAATGGAATTGCTAGGTTAAAGAATATGTGCATTTTAAAATTTGATGGAGACTTACTGATTTATACTGCCACTAGCTATATATGAGACTGCTTATTTCCTCCTACCAGTAACAGTATTATCAAGCCTTTTGATCTTTGCCCCACCTGAGAAGGGAAACATAATATTTCATTAATGTTTTGTTTTTCACTTTTCAGGTTATATTAGACTTTTCCTTGCTTTTCGTATATTTATGTGACAAAATAAAATAATAGAATTATTTTAATTTTTTTTTTTCCACATTTCTCTCTCTGGTATCCACTTCTCTCTCTGGTGGTGGTAAAAATGATTAAAGAAGACAATTCAGTTGATACAAACAAGCTTTATTTAACACTTCATGAAGCAGAAAGTCTCCATTCAAAGAAGTGCAAAATGGGGCAGAAGGCAGGAAGCTTTACCGGGTAAAGAACAAGGAATAAGGAAGAGCAAAGAGAAAATATCTGATTGACCCAGGCTGCAGAGTCTGCTTGCTTGGGGTGAGAAAGAACAAGGAAATGAGAATAGAGCCCAGAGTTGGCTTGCTGTTTGGCTGACTGGATGGACTGCATTTCAGGTCAAGTGGAGCGTTTACAAGGACACAGAAGTCACCCAGGTTGGAGTTTGTTAATCTGCAACATCCCAGGCAACAGGGGCCCATCTTGGGCCCAGAAAGTAATTCAACATGTATAACTTCTTCTTACAGGTTTATGAACACTATTTACACATTCAAGGAAAGAGTCACTTAAGATATACATTGAAAGCCTTTTCCCAAATATTTTTCTTTCTTTGTTTCACTTCTTAAGACTCAGTTTTATTTATTTATTTTTATTTTTGGCTGCCCTGGGTCTTTGCGGTTGCGTGCAGGCTTTCTGCAGTTGTGGCGGGCAGGCTTCTTATTGCGGTGCTTCTCTGATTGCAGAGCACAAGTGCTAGGGTGTACAGGCTTCAGCAGTTGTGACACATTGACTTAGCTGCTCCTCAGCATGTGGGGTCTTCCCAGACCAGGGATTGAACCGATGGCCCCCTGCATTGCAAGGTGGATTCTTAACCGTTAGACCACCAGGTAGGCCCAATTATTTATATTTAGATGTGCTGTTTTTTTGTATTTTTTTGCCGTGAAGCATCTTCCCCCCACCCCCATCTTTTTTATATAGTTGAATACGTATTGTTCCTTTGGGTCATGTCTGGGTTAGGGTTTTACTTTGGAAAGATTTTGTCATTAAATCAACAAATTAAGGGATACAAGAGCAACATCTCCCTTTTTCCTTCTAGTATCTTTACAGTTTCATATTTTGTTTTGACATATTTAACCCAGATGAAATGAATTCCAGTGTAGGTTGCAAGGGGGGATACATATTTATACACTGTTTAACTGGCGAGAGTGTGTGCGTTTGTAGATGAGGATCTGTGGGCTGTGAAACACACGTAACTGGAGACTAATTTTCCAATGAATGTATTTTTCTAAGTTTGAGTTTTTTACCCTGTTCATGCGAAACCTATCAAAAAATCACTGAAACAGTACATTCTCGGCAGTGATGAAAGAAAGCTACAAGAATATGGGCAGCCTGTACTCAGCTCCAATTAAATGTCACCAAAGCAGGAATAGGGAAACAGTATTGTCAGACATGCCCATTTCAAAAAATACCCAGATTCAAAAATCTGAATTTGCATGTGAAATCCCCTGATGTGTAAATGTTAGCAACTAAATCCATAGTTTTAAAAACATTGCCTGGGCCAAGCAAAACACATCTGTGAGCCAGATGGGGCCCTGAGGGTGCCAGTCTGAGACCTGTGGTTTAGACTTGCTTCCTCCTAATCCTCAAAGATCCAAGTACCTCTTCTATGGGCTGCTGTAGTGCGGGTAGCCCTTATCACAATGGATTTTAATTGATTGTTGGTGGCCTACTTTTTCTATTAGGCTCAAGCCTTTCTATTAAGTGATAAAGTTACAAATAGAAGTATTCACAGATTTTGAGGTCCCCAGAACCACAGCATCTTTCACCTAGTAGACATTTAGTATGAACGTTTGTTGAATGAATTTTAAGTAGATGAATGAGTGAACTCTACTGCAAGTAGAATACCTGGACAAAATAGCTCAGATTCTCAGACGTTAGACCACGCCCGCTCCTCCCCTCACTTCCCCTGGGCGCTCACGGCAACCTGAGCAGTTGTACCCGATTTTGTTAACAGGCGGCTTCTTGCACGTTGTGAATCTTGGCCGCTAGATGTCTCCCTATGCTTAAAGGACATTCTGAAGCCTTGGGGTCAACTTGTATGCTCAGTAGCTCTGTCGTGTCCAGCTCTTCGCGACCCCATGGACTGTAGCCAGCCAAGCACCTCTGTCATGGGATTTCCCAGGCAAGAATACTCCAGTGGGTTTCCATCTCCTACTTTAGGGGACCTTCCCGACCCAGGGATTGAACCCGTGTCTCCTGATTCATAGGCAGGTGGGTTCTTTACCACTGAGCCACCTGGGAAGGCCTGGAGTCAACCTCTGGTTTGGTAAAAAGAAGCAATTCTTAAGTAAAAAAGAACGCCTTAATCTCAGGTCACAGCTTCTACAGATATTAGTTCTCTTGAGGAAGCTGAAGATAGCCACAATGTCAAAGAAAAAGTGCCCAGGGACAGAATCGGATTCATTTTGTTCTGAGAGAACTTTTCATCCTCAGAAATGCACCCTTGGGGGTAATGAAACGACCGTCTATTGGATTTTTTGCCTCTAATCTAACAGATTCACAACTGTTCTCCATCTCTGGGTGTTACTTTATTCTGCTGCTTCAGCGGGTGGAGAAATACATCTTACTGTTAAGGGTTTGAACTCTAGAACCTGTGTAGTAAAAGCAGAATTCAACTTGGAAAATGTATTAGGGCTTCCCAGGTGGAGCTAATGGCAAAGGACCCACCTGCCAGTGCAGGAGACGTAAGAAATGGGGTTTGATCCCTGGGTCAGGAAGATCCCCTGGAGGAGGGCATGGCAACCCACACCAGTATTCTTGCCTGGAGAATCCCATGGAGGAAGGAGCCTGGTGGCTACTGACCATCGGGTCGCAGAGAGAAGCGAAGTGACTTAGCACACACGCTTGTGTTAGTAGGAACTTCTTCACTGAGCCTGCCAGGTGCGCATGTGACTTCCTGAGCATCACATGAACACAAAGGATATGTTTTGGTGCCTGTGGTTGTGTCTTTCATGTGCCTCATGAGGGTCTGCAGGGTCCACCAAGGTGGGAGTACTTTCTTATTTTATTTTTTTAGTCTTTCTGCTGGCCGCACAGCTTGCCGGATCTTAGTTCCCTGACTAGAGATCGAACCCGGGCCCTGGGAGTGAAAGCCCCAAGTCCTAACCGCTGGTCTCTCAGGGAATTCCTTTTTTTGGGGGGCGGAGGGGAGGTGCTGCTGCATAATTCTCACTTTAAAGACAGGCAGAGTAGGGGGTAAAAAGCTCAATACTTTTATAGTCGATGGTTCTCTCTTCTCAGTGTTATCTCTGACATTCAAACATAGTACATTCTGAACTGATTAAGGGCAGTGGTTAGAAGATTTCCTGACTGTTGAATTTACCCAGGGCCTTGAATTTAATGACTCTTGAAGCTGCTTGAATGAAATGAAACTGTGGATTCTATGGGGTCTTGGTGGCTCTCCAGCTGATTATGGAAAGTTCAGATGGTAAGAACGTTGTGTCTCATTAGTACCTGAGACAACCTTGCCTTTACCTTTCCTTTGGTTCTTTTACAAGCGTTGGGCACCTCTCTATGTATTTCTCATATGTCTTTAAGAAGCAGTAGAGGTTCAGAATATAGACTCTGAAGTCAGGTTGTGTTCCTCTCGTAGCCCACCATTTCCTTGACTGCTCTGTGCCTCTGTTCCCTCATCTGTAAAATGGGGATGTTAGTGGTAACTGCCTCACAGAGTGCTGAGGATATAAAAGCACGTGGAAATGACTGAGAACAGTCCTTGGAACATGATTAGTGCTCAGTAAAAACAGCTGATTCTCAACGCTTGACAGTTCATCTCATTCTCTCCTTTGCTGTCTAGATCAACTTCCAGGGTTTTGATTGTTACATTTGTCTCTTACGTGATTGGGAGAAGTTCCTATTGTTTTTCAAACTCTCTCCTTGCTTACTTCAGTGTCTTTTAAAAAAATTCATTTATTGGCTGTGTCCAGTCTTAGCTGCAGCACATGGGACCTTCGTTGAGTCACTGAAGATCTCTCCATGCAGTGTGCGGGCTCTCTAGTTGTCGGCTGCGGGCTCAGTAGATGTGACTCACAGGCTTAGCTGCTTCAAGGCAAGTGGGATCTTCCCAGTCAGGGATGGAACCCTGGTCCCTTGCACTTCAAGGCAGATTCTTAACTACTGGACCATCAGGGAAGTCCAAATGTCCTTTATATTAATGCTAAATAGCAATACTATTATTTTGCAATAACACCATCCCCCACAACAGTTTCTTATAAGTCACATTGACCAAATTTTGTCCTCAGACAGTCTAATAAGTCCCCATCTGCCTCTCTTTAAGTCCTAGTTCTGAGTGGTAAGAGACTACATCCGTTTTGATTGTTTTGCCATATTTGTAAAAATTACCTTATTACTCACTGTAATTTACATTTTATAATCAACTCTTCCCTTCTTTACTTCTCCTTTCAGTTTTTTTTTTTGTATAATTATACCTGAATCTTTTTTTTAATTGCATTTAACCCTTTCACAATTATGGAATAAAGCCACTGGAAATAGTTCAGGACCTCTCCCTCCCTTGAATCACCATATCATTTAAGGTGGCCCCTTGTGTTTGCTGCTCCTGGATCAGAGCTTCTTAGAAACCAAGCTCAGAGGATATCCCGCACATCAGATGGATGGACACTCCTTGGCATGGGTTCATGTCCTTCATAGGTCCACCTGCGGATTCAGTTAAGATACTGTCTCAGACTCACAACTGCCTCTCCAGGAAGGTTTGTTGAGGTCAGAAGAATTAGATAACTAGTTCTGATAACACGATTCTGTTTGCCATTTCCTTTCTCCCAGACCTCAGGTTTATTGCTGTTTATTCCTGTGACTCTGCTCTTTTGCTGGAAATGAAGCCATCAGACTGTTCGGGAAACCAACACAAACAGATGGAGTTAGAAGGTCTGATGCTCTTCCTCAGGCCCCTGTCTTCCTTCTTGCTCTTCTTCAGCATTTGTAAGATGCTGGAGCCAGCCTCGCCGAGAAAGCTCTGTGGTCAAGACCACCAGAGAAAAGGGAAACGCAGAGTTGGCCAGATGGACCACATTTGTTTGGCTGCCTTTATAGCATCGGGTGAACAACATTGCTTCAGCTTCCTAGGTTAGTGTCTGAGATTTGGGGGCAGGAGGAGCGCTGCAGTCACACCAGAGCAGCAGAGTTTCCATGAGTCTGCCTTTGCAGAAGGTGGCTCTTCTTGGGTTCATAACAAAGACATGTCATACATGTCACCCCAAGGCTCACACTATGCTTCTTCCATTTTCTTTTGGTTCTCTGCAGTGACAGAGGCACCCCATCCCCTAACCAGGAAATATCGAAAAATTCAGCATCGCGTGTGTTAACAAATTATCAGGAGGAAGCTACAAGGGGTGATTAAATGGTTTGGTGGTGAGTCATTGGAGTTAGAGGCACACCCTCTTTGTGACATGCCCAAGTGTTCAGTTCTTAGTCATGTCTAACTCTTTGCGACCCCGTGGACTGTAGCCCACCAGACTCCTCTGTTCATGGGGTTTGCCAGGCAAGAATACTGGAATGGGTTGCCCTTTCCTCCTCCAGAGAATCCTCCTGACCCAGGGAGCAGACTTGAATCTTCTGGAGCTCCTGCATTGGCTGGCGGATTCTTTGTGACACAACCTAAATATTGGGCCTACTATGATCACCTTCTATCAAATATAGAATTACTTATTAAACATATTCATTTATTTGGATTCAGAGTTTCACCAGAATCCGTGTACTCGTGAAACCACTGATGTTTACTGGATGCTTAATTTTCTTGTAAAAGTAAGCCCCCTGTATATTGAAGCTTCAAGTTGCAGATTTTCAAAGATGCATTGAAATGTAGGTTCCAGCAACATCAAATGTGAGTGAAATTGCAGCTTGCGCTCTGTTTCCTATTGCCGACGATCCTTCAGCTCTACCATCTCCCACCTCCCCTTCCTCCTCCAGTCGGTAATTCTTCTTGCCTGTTCACTTGTATGCCAGCTGTTGTACTGTACTACTGTATTTTTCCAAGATACAATACTGTAAGACTAAAAATGTGTTCTTAATTTTTTGTTTGCTTGTTTGTTTTTAATGCATTATTTGTGTGAAAAGTATTATAAACCTATTACAGCACAGTACTGTATGGTCAGCTGTGTTAGTTGGGGACCTAAGCTAACTTTGTTGGACTTACAAATGCATGCTTGGAACGGAACTCATTCATATGTAGGAGACTTACTGTATCTGCTAAATGAAACCATTTCTTTGGTCTAAGAAACAGTAGGGGTCCCTTTGGTTGTGGGGGCTATGCATCAGTGCCTAGGAAGTTGCTGGGCTTCATGGCACAAAGAGCTGGAGGTGAATAACAGCTGTCATTGGAGCCTCCAGCCCTCACCAGGCCGAGTTCCATGCTGATTGAGGCTTTTTATCCGTTCACTCTTCCACTGTTTCCTTACCTCTCCGCCTCCCCCTCCACCCAATTCTATTGCTACTTTCTCCCTAAGTAATTAGTAAATATTAGCTTCATTTTATAAACACTGAGATGTCAGTGACATAAGTGCGCCTACAAGCTCTTGCATTTTAATACAGACAAAAGGAAAAGGCAGCACTGAACTGAAAAGATGGCATCTGATCCTAGAACGTTAGGCACTGGATCAACCAAAGGAGTGCATACAGGTCTAGAAGACCTTGACTCTTCATATTCAATGAATATTTGGTCTCCACTTACCATTGGTGCGTCTCCAAAACAGGCAAAATCCTGCTGAAAAGGCACGTGACGAGAAGGGGATTAACTTGACTGAATTTGGACATCAGCTGTATTCCACCTAGGCTAGTGGGTGACACAGGAGGGATGGTTGATGCCCTTGAAAACCTGGGGGTTGGCAGAATGGCTTCATTCTCTTGTCAACTCTTCCACTGGACCAGATCCAGGCCCAGTCATGAAGAGCAAGGATGTGGACCAAGTGGCCAAGCTGGTGTTGGAAACAAGAAGATCACACTGAGGTTAGGCCTGCTTGGCGCTGAAGGTCAGTCTTCAACTTGAAATGATGGACCTTGATAATCTGGGGAATATTGTTCTCTCTAAAAAAAAGAGATTTCTATTAGATGTTAGTGCTCCAAAGACCTTTTTGTTCTTCCTGAGAAAGTGTATATTTCCTCTCTTCTGATAATAAGAGCAGTCTACCAGACTAGCTTCCTCTTTTCCTTGCTAGGAAGCTCAGTTCATAGAGTTAAGCTTTCAATTTACAAAACACAGCAACTACCTAATAGGTTTTAATTTACATTCTTTCTCTTAGTTGATGCTCTACTTTTATAGTTTCTCTTTTCAATATTCCATATACATATATATAGTTTGTGTATAGAACTATTATAGTTTCAATGTCTTTATGTCTATTCTAATGTAATTTTATTTTGTGTTAGTATTGTAAGCTGCCTCAAATAATTTGCAAGTTACAGAGTGATTTAGAGTCAGCTACCTCTAATTATTGGTAACTGTAGAGTGTTAGTTTTCAACTTGGATGGGAGAAAGAAACTTATGAAAGAAGTTAACAAGGTTTAGCATGAGGTTTTCTAAGGACAAACAGCATACTGAAAGCATTTGTCCTGTGCGTACATGCCAGGGCTCTCCTTTGCCCATCTTCATTCTGTAGTATTCCAAAGAGAAGTCTGAGGTGGCTTCATCTGGGAAAGCAGCAAGCCCATTATTCAGTGTTGTGCAAGAAAATCAGAAAAGGAGAAATAATATCTGTCTCTCGCCATACCCCACTGGTATGACCCACCTCTCCCCACCTGAAATTTACACATGGAGGGCTGCATTCCTTCCGCTTTATGAGGTATGACCCTGGATGTCCAGAGGCTGGTTGTGGAAGCTGGACAGAGTGACATTGTGAAACACACGAATCGAGGACAGAAGCGTCCTGCGTTCCTCTGGAGGGTTTTCCTCCCATTTCCCCTCCGTCATTTCTGTCTGCTGGGAGAATTGTTAGGTCATGGGCTCTGAGTCCCTCCCTCTTACCAGGCCTGATAGGGACTCTAAGTGGGAGGGAGAGTCAACAGAAAGGTATTTTTCTCTTCCTTCTTGAAGGGGGTGTGTTCTGGGCTTGTCTGCCTACAGGGTAGCAGAGTGCTACAGAACCTGCCAGCGAGCTGCTGTGGCTCAGATATTACGATTGTCTTTACAAACAGAACAAGAAGTGATTGAGCCACGATTACCCCGGAGGAAGGGCTCCCTGGGGCTGTGATGTGAAGAGTGGAATCACAGGTAAGCCCCAATGCTGTGATTTGATTCCTTAGAACGTGTCTTAGCATCATCCTTACCACCTGTTAATCTGAGATTAGTCCTCAATAATTAAAACTCATATTTCAATATCCCATTTCCTGAAGAAGGGTAACTAAAGGAATGGAGAGTGGAGAAAACAATGAACAGATACAATTGAGTTCAGTTTTTTGGTAACTATATAAATTGAGATGTTATCTGAGTCTCAGGCTCAAAGTTGTTGATTCAAAGCATAACCTTCTCTCTATCGATTTCAATCCAGTACCCCTTCTTCTTGGGGGAGTGGTGTGTCTGGGAGGTGGATTGACTGAAATAAAGAAAGCTCCACCAAGGATAATTTTATAAACTTCAATCTCATGGCTTCCACAAATTGGCAATATATTAGTCTTGTTGTTGTTTAGTTGCTAAGTCATGTCTGACTCTTTGCCACCCTGTGGACTGTAGCCAGCCAGTCTCCTCTGGCCGTGGGATTTCCCAGGCAAGAAAACTGAAGTGGGCTGCCAGTTCCTCCTCCCTTGGCCCCTCCTGACCCAGGAACTGAACCTGCATTTCCTACACTGGCAGTGGATTCTTTACCACTGAGCCATCTAAGAAGATCAAGTCTATTTTCCCTTTAGGATGAATTAGTTTAAGATTTGACCTAATTGCTATATTTCCAGGAGTTTTCCCAATTTAACTTCTTCTCTGGGCTCTGAAAATCCACAAACTGACGTTTTGTGTCACCTCCTCATCTCTCTCCCCTAAATAAGCACAAAGTGACACGTTATATTTTCTGACAGGCCTTGAAACGTAGTCATTTTCCTTTTCCTTTTTCTTCTTTTTCATGAAGAATCCATGTATGGAAGCCTGATATTCAATTTAATTCATCCATGCTGCTGCTGCTGCTGCTGCTAAGTCACTTCAGTCGTGTCTGACTCTGTGCGACCCCTTAGACAGCAGCCCACCAGGCTCCCCTGTCCCTGGGATTCTCCAGGCAAGAACACTGGAGTGGGTTGCCATTTCCTTCTCCAATGCATAAAAGTGAAAAGTGAAAGGGAAGTCGCTCAGTCGCGTCCGACTCCTAGCGACCCCATGGACTGCAGCCCACCAGGCTCCTCCGTCCATAGGATTTTCCAGGCATACCAAAGACTAAATCATGGGAAGTTGCCAAAGGAGGTATGGAAGGAAGGTCAGGCTGCAGAGATGCAGGGGAATGATGACTTAGGCATTTCCATGGACAAATCCATTAAATCAAACCTGGTAATAACACATGATAGGCTGGAGGTTACAGAATCGAGGGAAGTAACAAAATCAGGTTAAAATACATTTTGTAATTTATCAGAGTATTAACACAAACCTTTTGCTATGTTTTTAATAAAACAACTACTAATTATTCAACCATAACCCAAATTTAAAAGGATTGTACGTTATATGACCACACAGAGTACTTTATTCAACTATTGGCAGTTTAATCACTAAGTCATGTCTGACTCTTGCGACCCCATGGACTGTAGCCTGCCAGCCTCTTTTTTCCATGGGATCCTCCAGGCCAGGAAACTGGAGTGGGTTGCCATTACCAAGTGGCATAATCTTGAGCAAATTATTCAGCTTTTCTTGTTCTAGTTATTTAATGTGCAAAATAGTAGCCATGAGCATAAGGTGTTAAAATTGGAGCATGAACATGTTGAGTCTAAGAGGCTTGACTTGCACACACTCCTATTTAATGCATGACTACAAGTTGATATAAATTGTTGCTGACGTGCCTCATAGGTATGTATATCTTGCTTCTTTAAAAAGACAGTGTGTTCCTTTACTCTTTTTTGGAAACAGGGACAAGGTTCTCATGAAGGGTTTATGTCTTGTTGCACTGAGGGCGAGGGGCTCCATACTTTGGTGTCCTTGTGCCCTCTGATGTCATTCGTACTGCAATTAAAGAGATAGAAATATCCTCTTAGGAAAAGTAAATGAACACATTCATTCAAACTAGGGTGTCAGTAACATTTTTTGGTACTTTCAGTTCAGTTCAGTCACTCAGTTTTGTCCTACTGTTTGCGACCTCAAGAATTGCAGCACACCAGGCCTCCCTGTCCATCATCAACTCCCGGAGTTTACTCAAACTCATGTCCATTGAGTCTGTTGATGCCATCCAACCATCTCATCCTCTGTTGTCCCCTTCTCCTCCCACCTTCAATCTTTCCCATCTTCAGGGTCTTTTCCAAAGAGTCAGCTCTTCGCATCAGGTGGCCAAAGTATTGGAGTTTCAGCTTCAACATCAGTCCTTCTGATGAATATTTAGGACTGATTTCCTTTAGGATGGACTGGTTGGATCTCTTTACAGTCCGAGGGACTCTCAAGAGTCTTCTCCAACACCACAGTTCAAAAGCATCAATTCTTCGGTGCTCAGCTTTCTTCACAGTCCAGCTCTCACATCTATACATGACTACTGGAAAAACCATAGCTTTGACTAGATGGACCTTCCTTGGCAAAGTAATGTCTCTGTGTTTTAAAATGCTGTCTAGTTTGGTCATAACTTTTCTTCCAAGGAGTGAGTAAGCATCTTTTAATTTCATGGCTGCAGTCACCATCTGCAGTGATTTTGGAGCCCCACCCCCCTGCCGCAAAATAAAGTCAGTTACTGTTTCACTGTTTCCCCATCTATTTGCCATGAAGTGATGGGACCAGATGCCATGATCTTAGTTTTCTGAATGTTGAGCTTTAAGCCAACTTTATCACTCTCCTCTTTCCCTTTCATCAAGAGGATCTTTAGGTTTTTTTTTGGCTTTCTGCCCTAAGTGTGGTATCATCTGCATATCTGAGGTTATTGATATTTCTCCCGGCAATCTGGATTCCAGCTTTTGCTTCATCCAGTCCAGCGTTTCTCATGATGTACTCTGCATATAAGTTAAATGAGCAGGGTGACAATATACAGCCTTAATGTACTCCTTTCCCTATTTGGAACCAGTCTGTTGTTCCACGTCCAGTTCTAACTGTTGCTTCCTGACCCGCATACAGATTTCTCAAGAGGCAGGTCAGGGGGTTTGGTATTCCCATCTCTTTCAGAATTTTCCACAGTTTATTGTGATCCACACAGTCAAAGGCTTTGGCATAGTCAATAAAGCAGAAATAGATTTTTTTTTTCTGGAACTCTGTTTTTTTGATGATCCAGCAAATGTTGGCAATTTGATCTCTGGTTCCTCTGCCTTTTCTAAAACCAGCTTGAATATCTCGAAGTTCACGGTTCACGTATTGCTGAAGCCCGGCTTGGAGAATTTTGAGCATTACTTTACTAGCGTGTGAGATGAGTGCAATTGTGCGGTAGTTTGAGCATTCTTGGCATTGCCTTTCTTAGGGATTGAAATGAAAACTGACCTTTTCCAGTCCTGTGGCCACTGCTGAGTTTTCCAAATTTGCTAGCATATTGGGTGCAGCACTTTCATAGCATCATCCTTCAGGATTTGAGATAGCTCCACTGGAATTCCATCACCTCCACTACCTTTGTTTGTAGTGATGCTTCCTAAGGCCCACTTAACTTTGCATTCCAGGATATCTGGCTCTAGGTGAGTGATCATACCATCCTGATTATCTGGGTCGTGAAGATCTATTTTGTATAGTATTTCTGTGTATTCTTGCCACCTCTTCTTAATATCTTCTGCTTTTGTTAGGTCCATACTATTTCTGTTCTTCATTGAGCCCATCTTTGCATGAAATATTCCCTTGGTATCTCTCATTTTCTTGCAGAGATCTCGAGTCTTCCCCATTCTATTGTTTTCCTCTATTTCTTTGCATTGATCACTGAGGAAGGCTTTCTGAGCACTTTGGTTTGGTGCAAGCATGAACTGGAAGAAGCAATAGGGTACTTGGTATGGAAGGATGTGAGCAGTGGCTGGGGTGTGTCCCCAGGGTGAACAACTCAGAAAGTAGAGGAATGGCTTCCCCACAACAATGTCACTGAATTCACAGTTTTGCTTAAGGACACTCATGTGGGCTTCCCCGGTGACTCAGTGGTAAAGAACCCACCGGCCAATGCAGGAGGTGCAGGTTTGATCTGTGAGTTGGGAAGATCCCCTGGAGAAGAAAATGACAACCCATTCCATTATTTTTGCCTGGCATATCCCATGGACAAAGGAGCCTATAGTCCATAGAGTCACAGAAGTCCATGGGATCACAAAAGAATCGAATATGACTTAGTGACTAAACAAACAAAAATGCCTTGTGAAACCACATTCCACCCAATCTAAACATATGTCTTTGCAATTTTCAAAATATTCTGTAATGTTCTCTTTCTAAAGATTTTTGGCAGGGAATACCCATAGTTACATAGATTGTGTTTGAGCAGAGATGTGCTTGAAGGATGTCAAGGCCTTCAAAGTTCTGGGCTGGATACATGGTTAATAGCTGTGAAAATAATCTAGGAACCTAGAAGGATGGTGCAAAAGATGTAGAGCATCACCCCCTCTCCCATGCCCAGCTGCTTCTAGTCTTGCTGAATTCCACCACTGCAGTACACAAAACCAGAGGAAATGTGGGGAGGGGGGCCTCTTATAGCACCCCACCCCCCAGCAAGCCGCAGAGAATCTCACAGAAGCTCCAGTTCAATGGCAGATGAAAACCTGGGCTCTGGCATATGGGGGACAAATATCCATAAGAATTAATAAGTATGAAAGTGCCCTAGCATTTTCTAGAGTTATTGTAAATCTCCTGTGCATGGTCAGTTAAAGAAATAAAATCCAAAAAGGTGAACAGACATGAAAAAAGTGCAAAATACAGTTAAATTTTGTTGATGAGGATGATCTGGTCCTCATAGTCTCTGGGTTCTCAGTGCAAATGTCAGTTTTTAATCTTCAGAGGCCCACAGACAGTGAAAATTGTTGTTTTGCTTTAAAGAAGGTCTTTTGAAATAAAGACTTTAAATGAAGTCTTGAAGATAATTTCTTTATCATTTGCCTCTTCCTCATAAGATAAAATTTTTTAAAAATCTGATCATAAGGGTTCCTCTATTATTTAGGGATAAGCAGACATTTACTATAAAAATGTGGTGTTAGGACTGGTTCACACCTGCAACATTTTGGGTAAAGAGACTTTGGATTAAGCAGATTATATTTTCCATGAAAACCTTTTAGACTTTTTTGTTTGTACTTTGGCCCAGTTTTGCTTGATGACATTCCCGTGCTTAATAGCTTAAGAATATCAGGTTAATTCTTTCTAATAAGACACTTAACGATATAGTTCTTAGGCGTATAACATAACACTCTTCTATACTGTTGATCCAGATGCTAATTAAGCAAGTAACTAACAAAAGAAAAGACAAAGACAGCATAGAATTTTAAAAATATCCAGGTTAGAGTTTTATGATGACAGTATGCACCTTTAAAATTGACAAAGATTTTTCTAGGTGGTCTTGATAAAGAATAGTTCAGTCAAGAAATGTAGTTGGGATAGCTAACTATTCATTTGGAGGAAAAGGAAAGTAAAGCCCTTGTTGTTTAGTCGCTAAGTCATGTCCGACTCTTTTGTGAGCGTGTGGATTGTAGCCCACCAGGCTCCTCTGTCCATGGGATTTCCCAGGTAAGAATCCTAGAGTGGGTCGCCATTTCCTCCTCCAGGGGATCTTCCTGACCCAGGAATTGTACCCTTGTCTTCCACTTGGCAGGCAGATCCTTCACCACTGAGCCACCTGGGAAGCCCTAAAGCCCTATTTTATACCAAAACCTAAAATAACTTCAGGAAGATTGAAGATTTAAATGTGTATAACAAACAAACCAACGAACTTGCCTAAAGAAGTGTGAGAAGTAAATATAAGAGGATTTTTTTTTTTACCATATTTACATAGAAAAAATTTTTAACATGACCCCAGATTTAAAATCCATAACAGAAGAGATTGACAGATGTGATTCCATGAATGTTTTAAACGTTTGGGCTGAACAGGACAACATAAAAAGTTAAAAGACCACAGACAAATCATGGGCAAATATTTATAACAGGAGTGACAAAGAGCTGATATCTATGCCCTGATGAGCTCCTAAAAGCAGCTGTTAAGATAAAAGTGAACATATCAATAGAAACACTTGATATAAAGACTTAATAGTCAAACCAGAAAAATACATATAAATGGCCAATAAACATCTGAGAAAATGTTTTATTTTATTAATAATCAAAAGCTTAGAAATTAAAACAATTAGATTAAAATTTGCGAATTAGTTTGGCAAGCATTATAACCATGGTGGGGCCAGTGTGATGAAACAGGCATTTCTACACCTTACCAGGGACTATAACTGGATACAAATTAGAAGGCTCATTTGGCCATGTCTATCAAAACTCAAAATAATCTGGAATGAAGGAAGAACAAGAAAAAGGTTAATAGAAGGGACGTTTAAGACAGATTATAGGAGTCTCAATAACAATTCTACCATGATAATGTGTTTGCTTTTCATCTGTACATAATGTGAAGGTGTTTTAGTTTTGAATTGGCATGGTATTTGCAGGATAGGTCGAATGCCAGGCAACTGGTTTTATTTCTAGAAAAATCATTTGAGGAATATGATTGTAAAATAGGTTTTTACTTACTAGGAAATTATGATGAAAATACTTTTAATACGGTTAGGGAAACTTATAAAATGAGTGTTTTTTTGGTAGATTTGAAACAAGGTTTATCAATGTGAGCACTGAATGAGAAGTCAGATATTGTTTTACTCATTTAAAAACAGATCACAAAAGAACAGTTTGTAAGATCTTTAATCTGACCTTTCACCCTTGAAGACCCCACAAACTCTGGTCTGTAGGTTCTTCCCAGTAGGCCTGATGAATTCTGTTTTCATCTTGAAGAGTTAGGTTTCCTTGGATACAAAATGACATTCACATTTGTTAGGAAGATAGCTTTGAAACATACATTCTTCTTTTTCTTGCACAAAGAGACCTTAACTGAGCTACACGTGGAAACAGCACAGTCATCTCTAACAGCCATCTTCAACAAATTGGTCATCAGTGGTCTGACCAACATCATCTCAGTTGTTTGGGGTATGGTTAATCTTTAGTTCCAGGTCCATTTGTTTCCATTTCTTTGCAGCCAGTCACTGAGACTGAGTACATGTCCTGAGTACAGTCTGATCATCATACAGTTCACTTCTCCCACCCAGTGTTTTAATATCTGTGAGACAGCTCACAGGATATGGCTCTGAATATTATCTATAGACCTTGAGAAAGAGCTAAAGGTCTTTGACTCTGCTTAATGACTGTATTATTATTATTTAGTCTCCTTTGACTCCTTTCCTTTGTTTCAGCATTTCTCTCTTTTATGATTATTCTTTGACTAAAGTTTTCCACAGACAACAGGCAGGCAGACGACATGCAGGGCAAGGACCATAGGGTCCTGCTCCGTTTCACAGGGAGCTCAGCTCGGTGTTCTGTTTTGACCTAGATGAGTGGATGGGGGAGGAACGGGAATGGGTTTCGAGAGGGAGGGGATATATGTGTACATATGGCTGAGTCACTTCATTGTACAGCAGAAACTAACACACCATTGTAAAGCAATTACACTCAAATTTTAGAAAAACCATGGCCCAAGCAATAAAATGAACCGGGCCCAGAGTCTAAGAGAAATATGAGTTTCTTTAGGGAGAGAAAGTTAAGGAAATCAAAGATACAGTCTTTTTATTTAGAATTTAGGTTTACTCTTCTCATTTTATACAAGTGTGAAGCCAAAATAATTCCCACTTAATTGCCAAAATAATCAAAGCAATACATATGAAAGCTTTTTGTAAATTAGAAAGAGTTATCCTTACTTCTTCTTATGTAACTATCCCCTCCCTTGAGTGTGATTCAGGTACTTTTTTTCAGGTTAACAGTCTAAGAGGAAGCTCAAGTTTTCTGGGCTTTACTGATTGTCAGTAGGCAAAATCAAGCGGGGAAGATGGCAAATAATCACCGGGGGATTCCAGGAAGGCTGGGTCCCCCTTGCTAAGCTTAAGTCTTGGCTGCAAGAAAGAGCTTGGCACCTCCTCTGGAGTGCCATTAATCATGTTTTGAGGGCTTGGTGGTAACTTGTGCTCTACTGAACTGTGAGTGACAGGAGAAAATCTTCAGTTACAGGGGGTTGGAATAGACCCAACCCTTGAGGCTGGCAGTCAGGCTTTTTACAGCAGAACAGAGCTAGACTTGTCTATGAGAAATAAACTAGAACACCCTATGAAGTACTGGGTGATGAGTTAAGAACGACAAGTCATTCTGTATCTCTTTGCCAGTGCAGGCGATGTAGGAGACTCGCGTTCGATCCCAGTGTTTGGAACATGCCCTGGAGGAGGAAATGGCAACCCACTGCAGTAGTCTTGCCTGGAAAATTCCATGGACAGAGGAGCCTGGTGGGCTACAGTCCACAGGGTCGCAAAGAGTCTGATAAGACTGAGCACTCTTGCAACTCTTTTAAGATGTAAAGTGGAGATAAATGAATTAAAAAACAAAAAAACCAACAAACACCAGAATCGATGTGAGGAGGGGGCAGACAGCTGAGCTATGCTGACAGCACCAGCAACAGGAGAAATGCTCTCTAGCTGAAGTTCCAATTCATGGCAAAGGACACAGGGACTTGTAAAAAAAAAATGTATCTCAATTTTTGAAGGAAAAGGATCAGGGAAGAAATAGGGTCTTAAGCTGGACTCTGAAAGGAGATCCATTCAGTGAGCCATCGGAAATTTAAATAGAGACGTTGGAGGAGAGAAACTCAAGCAATGCAGCAGCTGTTTTCAAAAGTAGGTCTGATCACGGTTCTTGGAGTTTCCCCAAGGGGGTGGAGCTACGATGAGTAAACTCCCTGCCTAGGAAATTGGAGGGAGCAATTGGGCAAATTAAAGCTTTGCAGATTGTTGAAGTGTCCCAAGGGAAAGGCCAGCTTAGCTAAGTAGGTTCTTTTGTCTCTTCCAGCCTTGGGAGTTCTTAAAACATCCCACTGCTATTCTCATCCTAAGGGCTTAATTCTAAGTAGATTCTCAGATCACCTTAAAAGATGTTCAGTTCAGTTCAGTCATTCATCATGTCCCACTCTTTGTGATCCCATGACTCACAGCACGCCAGGCCTCCCTGTCCATCATCAACTCCTGGAGTTCACTCAGACTCACGTCCATCGAGTCAGTGATGCCATCCAGCCATCTCATCCTCTGTCGTCCCCTTCTCCTCCTCCCCCCAATCCCTCCCAGCATCAAAGTCTTTTCCAATGAGTCAAAAGATGCTTACTCCTTGGAAGAAAAGTTATGACCAACCTAGATAGCATATTCAAAAGCAGAGACATTACTTTGCCGACTAAGGTCCATCTAGTCAAGGCTATGGTTTTCCCAGTGGTCATGTATGGATGTGAGAGTTGGACTGTGAAGAAGGCTGAACACCGAAGAATTGATGCTTTTGAACTGTAGTGTTGGAGAAGACTCTTGCGAGTCCCTTGGACTGCAAGGAGATCCAACCAGTCCATTCTGAAGGAGATCAGCCCTAGGATTTCTTTTTGGAAGGAATGATGCTAAAGCTGAAACTCCAGTACTTTGGCCACCTCATGCAAAGAGTTGAAAAGATGTTCAGGAATGATAATAACTAGAGAAAATAGGACTAGAGTCCAGTAAAAAAAAAAAATTAATTTCCCCAAGCTCAGATTCAGTTACTGACAGGCACTAGTGTAAAGAACAATTACATAAATGGTATATACATAGAAACTGTGAAATAAGCATATAATGGAATCTGAATGAGAACAGTTCTGAGTGCATCTTATTTTCTTGCTTACTTTAGGGAAGAGGAAACAGTCCAGCAAGAGTTCTTTTTAGCTTGCACAAATTCTAGCAGAAAAAGGACAAAGTTGAGGTTAGGGTCTAATTCATCTAGGTCTTTCCCCACCAAGTTTATTAAATATTAACATACTAAAAACATGCTAATATATAAAACATGTGTTTAAATTGTTCTGGGGACACAACACAGACACTCACTGAAATTTTAGAAATCTTTATAGTCCTTCCAAAAGAAGTTAGTCTATCTCAAAAAAATGACCAAACCACCGAATATTTTTCCCAAGTGTGACACTGGTTATCTTTTTTTCCCACCTATATTTCAACCTGTCTTCTCTACTGTATCTGCCTATTGAAAAACACGAAGAAATTCTCAAAGGCAAATGGCTGAAGGATTCCTATACAAAGGCAGATCCCAATGAAAACATGACCAAAAACTCATAAAAAAAAGAATAAAATAAAAACAAGGTTTGGCAGGTTCTCACCTGTTAACCAGTTCTATTTGAATCATAATTTTTTTCCTATCCCAGTTGGAGATCTGCTCTTCCTGTGTGTGTGTGTGTGTGTGTGTGTGTGCGCGCGCGCACGCTCGGGCACATATGTGTGCATGCACATAAGTCCAAGGCAGAGAGGAGGATGACGATTTTACTGGGAATTCTTTTATTTATAGAGGAAGAAACACAATCCCATAAATACTGATGCCAGGAAAGCCGCCCGAGTTCAGCTCTGCCTAAGAATAGATTATTGCTAAAAATTCTGGAAACTGTAGGTGAGAGCAATCCCAGTTCAGCACCACTGTTGATAAGGAGACAGCTGTTGACATAAATAAATGATATCTGATCCATAAATACATAACTGGAAGGCTGAGAAGACAATGGGCAGCTGACTCCAGAAGCATAATAGCAAATGCTAATGATTGTTCTCCAAAAACTGAAGGACAAGGATTATCAGGAATGAATTCAGTTGAATGAATTCAAGGAAGTGAAGGGGGTCCACTATGGCCAAGCCTTCCCAAGGATGCCAGGGCCGACACAGCTGCAGGTCAGGTATCACTGACCCCCGAGGTGTGATATAAACAAACACACACACTCTGATGATGACAACAGCTCCCCATCTCTGGCAAGGACACATGGATTCTGAGAACTTTTCTTTTTTTTTAAATAATCAGGACACTTCCATTTGAGAATAAAGTGCTGAAAATACCATGGGGCTTGCCTCTAGTGAAGGCAAATTTAAGTAAGATTTAAGATTACGCCTCCTCAACACATGGAGAAGGAAATGGCAACCCACTCCAGTATTCTTGCCTGGGAAAATCCCACAGACAGAGGACTTTGGTGGGCTATAGTCCACGGGATCGCAGAAGAGTTACGCATGACTTAGCTACTAAAGAACAGCTCCTCAACACACACACACACAATTAAACATCTTTAGAATCAGTTAACTTAGTTATTATAAACATGTATTTTTACTTTCTTGAATCTTGGATCCCTCCATTGATACCGTGCTGGCCATCAACCCAGGAGTAACTTTTATTTGAGTAGTTAATTTGACTCAGATTGAAGTCAAATTCTGAAACAATCCAACAAGTTACTATGGAAACTGGTGGTGAGATTGAAATGCTAGTTGTGCTAATATTAGTAGCTATCAATCATTGAGGCTCACCATCTGCTGGGCATTGCTCTAGGTTTTCTATATGCAATTACTCATTCAATTCTCTAAAGAATCTCTGAATTTGATACAACTTTCCCCATCTTATAGATGAGCAAACTGAGGCATAGAAAGATTAAGAAAGTGTCAAAGGGCATCCAGTTAATAAATGTCAAAGCCGGGACCTGAATCCTAGGCAGGTTAACCACAGGGCCTGTTTTGACCCATGCACCTTGAGATACCCATGTCTACGATTAGTTGTCAAGTATAAGATGCCCCGTTTAATTTTTTTTTAATTTTTATTTATTTTTGGCTGTTCCAAGTCTTAGTTGCAGCACACAAAATCTTGAGTTGCGGGATGTGGATCTAGTTCGCTGACTAGGGATCTTACCTGAGCCCTTGCATTGGGAGTGTGGAGTCTTAACCACTGGACCACCAGGGAAGTCCCTTAGTTAAATTTGAATTTCAGAAAAACAACAGTCATCCTGGACAATAAATAGTGTCCTAAATATTGTGTGGCCCCATGCTGCTGCTGCAGCTAAGTCGCTTCAGTCGTGTCCAACTCTGTGTGACCCCATACATGGAAGCCCACCAGGCTCCTCTGTCCTTGGGATTCTCCAGGCAAGAACACTGGAGTGGGTTGCCATTTCCGTCTCCAATGCATGAAAGTGAAAAGTGAAAGGGAAGTCGCTCAGTTGTGTCCAACTCTTAGCAACCCCATGGACCACAGCCCACCAGGCTCCTCCATCCATGGGAGTTTCCAGGCAAGAGTACTGGAGTGGGGTGCCATTGCCTTCTCCGTGTGTGGCCCATACCTAACACTAAAAAATTATTCCCTATTTATCTGTTAGTCTTCCGACCCTACCCCAGAGGAAGCTGAGTGTACCAAGGAAGCAAAGAAAACATTCTGGTAAGTTGAAACTTTGGTCTCAAACTCCAAAGAGAATTCAGATCACAGTATTAGCTTAAATTGTGGTTGTTCAGTAGCTCAGTTGTATCTAACTCTTGAGACCCCATGGACTGCAGCAGGCCGGGCTTACCCATCCTTCAATATCTTCCAGAGTTTGCTCAAACTCTTGTCCATTGAGTCGGTAATGCCATCCAACCATCTCATCCTCTGTCACCCTCTTCTCCTCCGGACCTCAATCTTTCCCAGCGTCAAGATCTTTTCCAGTGAGTCCACTCTTTGCAACAGCTTCAGCTTCAGTCTTTCCAATTAGCCTTGGAGCAGAACCTTTTTTTCTTCTCCTAGAAGCAGTTTAGAATAACAGCTCTCAGATCTGTCTGGGGGTCAGCCTCACTTGGGAAGCTTTAACAACACACATGGCAGAGCCTGGTCTGCATAAGATTTAGTAGGTTTATGGTGGAATGGGGGTGCCTGTATTTTCAAATTGGCCCTGAAGTGTTTCCTTTTCTCCTTCTCAATGCCTCCCTCTCCTTTTCATAGTCTGGCTATTCATGATTGGCCTCTGGACCAGTGACTGGGAATCCTTGGTCTGAAACCGTGATTAAAGTTCCAGTTTACCATTTCTAGCAAGTCCAAGGAGACAGAAAGCCCATGCTCCACCCGCCAGTGGGGGAAGAAGAAAGAATAAACCAGGCCAAGAGGATAAGAGAGTTTCCTCCCAACAGTTGGAACTATAGCCCAGGCCTCCTCACGTTGGGTCTGCAGCCTCAGGCCTGGGTGCCATATGCGAGAAAGAGATTTTTCAGAGAGAGAGAGAAATGGAGAGAAAGAGCCATGTGAGTGCCAAGCCTCCCACATGGAAGCAGGTCCTGGCACAAGAGAACAAGAGGAGATCATGTTAAAAATCATGCCCGGAAGTGGAGAAAAAGTGGGAAAGGGGCTAGAAGGAGCACCAGTTCCCTCCACAATGTGACTTCACTTCAGGAAGGTACTGGAAAGTTGGCTTAGCAGGATGTGGTAAATTGGAACTTAGGATCAGGGTTTCAGCTTAAGGGGATGTGGCAGTTCACCAACAAATAAGCAATAACAACATATGTATAAATAAAAACAAATAGAAAATATACAAAGGACATAGGAAAAGAAGTTCTATTCATAAAACTGTTCAGCTATTTTACATCTATATGAAATTTCATTATGTATGAGTGTGTATATACACATAATACAGATATAGATAGACATGTTTTATCATGTATGTGTGTATCTATCTATGTTTACATCTATATTTTTCTCTTTTTTTTTTCACTTAGTTGCTTATCAGGTCCAACTGTTTGCAATCCCCATAGATTGTAGCCCATCAGGCTCCTCTGTCCATGGAATTCCCCAGGCAAGAATACTGGAGTGGGTAGCCATTCCTTTCTCCAGGGGATCTTCCTGACCTAGGGATCAAACCTGGGTCTCCCAAACTGCAAGTAGATTCTTTACCACCTAAGCCACTAGTGAAGCCCCAATATAAATATGCCTGCATACCTGTGCGCTAAGTCACTTCAGTCGTGTCCGACTCTGTGCAAGCCTACGGATCATAGCCTGCCAGGCTCCTCCGTCCGTGGGATTCTCCAGGCAAGAATACTGGCGTGGGTTGCCATGCCATCCTCCAGGGGATATTCCTGACCCAGGGATTGAACCCACATCTCTTACGTCTCCTGCATTGGCAGGCAGGTTCTTACCACTAGTGCCACCTGGGAAGCCCCCATATACATATACTCATGTTATAAAATATGTCTATTTTTATGGAGTCAACTTTAAATTTTTTTAAATTTGATTTTTAATTAAAATTTAATTTTATTTATTTATTACAAATTAAATTAAAAATTTATTATTGGAATATAATTGCTTTACAGTGTTGTATTAGTTTCTGCTATACAACAACATGAATCAGTTATATACGCACACACACACACACACACATATCCTTCCTCTTGAGCCTCTCTCTCATCCCCTCCATCCACCCCTCCAGGTCATAACAGAGCACCAGGTTGAGCTCCGTGTGCTACACAACAGCTTCCTACTAGCTATCTATTTTATGCATGATGGTGTATATGCATAGTGTATATCTGAAAAAACAACCACCCCAGAGACAAAAACCTATCACTTTCAGAAAGCAAAAAGCACGAGTCAGAGGGACCAGGACTCAGAGCAGGTAGGTTTTAGGAAGCAAGATGGAGAAAATGATCCGGAGTCTGGACTGCTGCCCAAAGAAAGTTACAGCAGTCTATTTAGGGGGAGTCTTGGCAGGCAGGGGATAGGGGCATGTGAGCACCATTCACTAAGGGAAGCAGGTAAATACAAAAGGGGTGTGTGTCCCATGGCTTATTTTTCATGCTGCCCTAGAAAGCCCTAGAAAGACCCTCTACTAACATATAGGCCATATTAGTGGCAGTAGTTGCACTGTCTTTAATGTCTTTTTTCTTTATTTAATCAATATTTTAAGAAATATTTATTTATTTATTTGGCTGCATTGGGTGTTAGTTGCAGAATTCAAATCTTTGATTTTCAATGTGGCATGCAGGATCTTTAGTAGTAACATGTGGGATCTTAGTTCCTTGACCAGGGATCCAGCCCTGGGCCCCCTCTGTTGGGAGTGTGAAGTCTTGGTCACTGGGAAGACAAAGAAGTCCCTTAATTGTAATTTTTTTAGCTGAAATATAGCTGATTTATAATGTTGTATTAATTTCTGCTGAAAAGAAGGTGATTTGGGGATTATACTCATATATACATTATTTCTTATATTCTTTTCAATTATGCTTTGTCACAGGACATTGAATATAGCTCTCTGTGCTATGCAATGCAAGAGACCCCCGTTTAATTCATGGGTGGGAAAGATCCCCTGGAGAAGAGATAGGCTACCCACTCCAGTACTCTTGGACTTCCCTGGTAGCTCAGATGGTTAAAGAACCTGCCTGCAATGCAAGAGACCTGGGCTTGATCCCTGGGTTGGGAAGATTCCCCTGGAGGAGGGCATGGCAACCCACTCCAGTATTCCTGCCTGAAGAATCCCCGTGGACAGAGGAGTCTGGTGGGCTACAGTCCACGGGGTTGCAGAGTTGGACACGACTAAGTGACCAAGCACACACAGCACAGCCCTGTGCTATATGGTAAGACTTTGTAGTTTGCTAAGTCACTTCAGTCGTGTCCAAGTCTGTGCAACCTCATAGACAGCAGCCCACCAGGCCCCCGTCCCTGGGATTCTCTAAGCAAGAACACTGAAGTGGGTTGCCATTTCCTTCTCCAATGCATGAAGTGAAAAGTGAAAGTGAAGTCGCTCAGTCATATCGGACTCTTAGCGACCCCGTGGACTGCAGCCCACCAGGCTCCTCCGCCTATGGGATTCTCCAGGCAAGAGTACTGGAGTGGGCTGCCATTGCCTTCTCCACTTTGTCGTTTATCCATTATCTATATAAAAACTTACATCTGCTAACTCCAACCTCCTCTTCCATCCCTCCCAACTGTTCTATTTTCATGTAGATCAGAGAGCAAAGCACAGGGCAGTGCTGTTGGGATGGCAAAGCGTGCATGAAGTTTACAGGGCACCCAGAGAGGAAGGTAAGTGCTGGGCTGATCTGTGCTGCTGAATCCAGGCACTGATTCCAATGCTGGGGACTCATAGCTCTTCACCTTTTCCCGTGGAGCTGTAAAGGGCATTTTATGGCCCTGACTGTGGGCTGAGTTGTGTCTAAATTATTCTGAGATAACCATGAACTGGAGGACAATTTGTTGCTAGCCGCATGAACTATGAAGAAGGAAATTTGATTGCTTCATGACTATTTAAATTCTAAAATACTCTGATTCTATCTTAATATTAGTGTTTCTAGGGTCCTTGGTTATTTGAGTGTTTGTCTTTACTGAGATGAAAAGAAAACCTCAGTGAAATATAAAAGGCTGGATGTTAAATGCACTCAGTTGCAAAGTGAAGCAAGTCAAGATTTTAAAATAGCCTGTGTTGAGTCATGTAAAAGTGTTAGTCACACATGGGTGTCCGAACACATGGACTATATATAGCCCGCCAGGCTCCTCTGTCCATGGAATTCTCGATGCAAGAATACTGGAGTGGGTAGCCATTCTCTTCTCCAGGGGATCTTCTCTACCCAGGGATCAAACCCAGTTTCCCAAATTGCAGTCATATTCTTCACCATCTGAGCCAACAGGGAAGCCCTGTGTTGAGTCATATTTGATCACTTAGAAGAAATCCCAGAGAAATTTTCTAGTAAGTATGTAAAGAGAAAAATTCACTAGTTCTATAGTGAGAGTAGAAGAGATGGTGTCTCTGGTGAAAAAAGTAACCAAACCCTCAGAGCGTCTGATGAACCCACTTCGGTTTTCCCCCCTGGGCATTTTATTTTACTTGGCTGCACCAGGTCTTAGCTGTGGCATGCAGGATCTTTAAGCTGTGACATATGGGATCTAGTTCCCTGACCAGGGACCCAACCTGGGCCCCCTGCATTGGGAGCTTGGAGTCTTAGCTACTGGACAACCAGGGAAGTACTCTCCCCTCCCCACTCCCACCCCCAACAATGCATTTTAAAATTTTGGTTTGAATGACCTGTCTTCATGTCTCATCCTTGCATGGCACACACTTCTAGTCACAGACTGTGACTCCAGCTGTTTGTGTCCTGTCCAGGACCAGGAGGGGCCAGCAGAAGATGAGATTTTCTTCTCTCTGGCTATTCTTCTTCCTCACCATCACCGAGGGCCGAGGTGGCTTCCTAGAGGTGAGTTGGTGTATGTCCTGTTTTTCTCTCTGTCTTTCTGCCACTTTGAGCTCCCATCACTCTCTAGGCAACTGAAATGACATAATTTCGTAGACTTGAAATCAGAAGTGCTGGGTTCTTGTCTCAACATTACCTGCCTTAGTTGTGTGGCCTTAGACAAGTCACTTTATCTCCTGGAGCTTAGATGATTTGAAAGCAAAACCAGCATCTTGGACAAAGCCATCCTGGAGATGACATCTAACTCAGCATATCCTCTCCTATGACCTCTTTGTTAGAGAGAAAGCATAGAAATCCACCTTAATCGACATTAGCAATCCTTGGACTCTTCCCTACCTATTCTCACTTTCTTTTTTTTTCCAATAGTCATTTTTAAAATAAAAAGTTGTCTATTTTTAAAATTTACTTATTTGGCCATGTCAGGTTTTAATTGCCAGCTCACAGGCTTAGCTGCTGTGCTGCAGGCGGGATCTTAACTCTTTAAGCAGGGATGGAACCTGTGTTCCCCACATTAGAAGATGGCTTTGTAACTGCTGGACTACCAGGAAGTTCCCATTTTTTTTAAATTGAAGTAATAATTTACGTATTTTAGTTTAGCTAACATAGTTAATTTACAACGTTGTGTTCAGTTCAGTTCAGTCGCTCAGTCATGTCCCACTCTTTGCGATTCCATGAATCACAGCACGCCAGGCCTCCCTGTCCATCACCAACTCCCGGAGTTCACTCAGACTCACGTCCATCAAGTCAGTGATGCCATCCAGCCATCTCATCCTCTGTCGTCCCCTTCTCCTCCTGCCCCCAATCCCTCCCAGCATCAGAGTCTTTTCCAGTGAGTCAACTCTTCGCATGAGGTGGCCAAAGTCCTGGAGTTTCAGCTTTAGCATCATTCCTTCCAAAAAGAAATCCCAGGGCTGATCTCCTACAGAATGGACTGGTTGGATCTCCTTGCAGTCCAAGGGACTCTCAAGAGTCTTCTCCAATACCACAGTTCAAAAGCATCAATTCTTCAGCGCTCAGCCTTCTTCACAGTCCAACTCTCACATCCATACATGACTACTGGAAAAACCATAGCCTTGACTAGACGGACCTTAGTTGGCAAAGTAATGTCTCTGCTTTTGAATATGCTATCTAGGTTGGTCATAACTTTTCTTCCAAGGAGTAAGCGTCTTTTAATTTCATAGCTGCAGTCACCATCCGCAGTGATTCTGGAGCCCCCCAAAATAAAGTGTGACACTGTTTCCACTGTTTCCCCATCTATTTACCATGAAGTGATGGGACCAGATGCCATGATCTTCATTTTCTGAATGTTGAGCTTTAAGCTGACTTTTTCACTCTCCTCTTTCACTTTCATCAAGAGGCTTTTTAGATCCTCTTCACTTTCTGCCATAAGGGTGGTGTCATCTTTATTGACTATGCCAAAGCCTTTGACTGTGTGGATCACAATAAACTGTGGAAAATTCTGAGAGAGATGGGAATACCAAACCACCTGACCTGCCTCTTGAGAAATCTGTATGCAGGTCAGGAAGCAACAGTTAGAACTGGACCTGGAACAACAGACTGGTTCCAAATAGGAAAAGAAGTACATCAAGGCTGTATATTGTCACCCTGCTTATTTAACTTATATGCAGAGTACATCATGAGAAACACTGGACTGGAAGAAACACAAGCTGGAATCAAGATTGCCAGGAGAAATGTCAATAACATTGTGTTAGATTCAGGTATACAGCAAAGTGATTGAGTTGTTCAGTTGCTAAGTCATCTCCAACTCTTTTGCGACCCAATAGACTATAGCCCACCAGGCTCCTCTGTCTATGGGATTTCCCAGGCAAGAATACTGGAGTGGGTTGCCATTTCCTTCTGCAAGAGTTCTTCCCAATCCAGGGATTGAACCCATGTCTCTTGCATTGCAGGCAGATTCTTTACCACTGAGGCACCAGGAAAGCCCAATATATACACATATGTATTCTTGTTCAGACTCGTTTCCATTATAGGTGATTATAAGACCGAGTATAGTCCCTGTCCTGCACAGCCCTTGCCACAGCCCAGAAAGATCTACAGGACCTGCCTCCCCAGAGATACTCTCTGACCTCATTTCCTGCCCCTCCCCCACACCACATAGCTACTCTGGCCTTCATGTGCCAGGCATGTTCTTATCCCGTGGCCTTTGCATGTGCTGTTCCCTCCTCTTGGAAAGTTCTTTCTCGGAGATCCTCACTTTCCCACCTCCTTCAGATCTGTGCTCAAAAGATGTCTCAGCCATGTCTTGTCTTGCACCCACTCACCATCTCACTAGGTTTTAGATACATAATTTTAATTTATCTGGGAAATCCAACAAGGCTTTATGAAATACAACATGACAAACCCTTGTTGTAATTCTTTTTCTTTTTGACAGAGGGATGAAGGCATCAAAACAAAACGAGAACTCAATGTGAATAAGCAAAAGCCTCTAGGTAAGACTCTTACATACACTGGAAGCATACACTGGAGCCAGGAGTGAAAGTCAAGATGTTAGTCACTCAGTTATGTCTGACTCTTTTAGACCCAAGGACTGTAGCCTGCCAGGCTCTGTCCATGGAATTCTGCAGGCAAGAATACTGGAGTGGGTAGCCATTCCCTTCTCCAGGGGTTCTTCCCGACCCAGGGATCAAACCCAGGCTTCCTGCACTGCAGTCAGATTCTTTACCCTCTGAGTCACTGGAGCCTGGAGAGCAGGGTTTAAGTCCTAGGAGTGCTTCTGATGGGTTGTATGATCTTGGGCATGTCGTTATATACCTCAAATCTATAGAATGATAATAATATTAATTCCTTGTGAGGATGGAATAATATAATGAGGCATAGTATCCTATCCTGTGCCCAGCCAGTAGCTGCCCATATTCTTCCCTTCCTTCCTCATCTTGATCCCAACAATGTAATTAAAGGCACAGACTTCAGTCTAGAAATGAGTTGTGGTCTGAAATTTGATTTGTAAGTGTGATGTCTCAAGCATTGAGTATATTTCCCCATGGAAATAATACACACCGATGGTTGTTAGATTCCTGGGTCAGACCACTAAAGCTTTGTTACGGTTCAGTGAATCTTCCTCCCCAGTCCATCTGGGCCTCCCTCGTAGCTCAGTTGGTAAAGAATCTGCCTGCAGTGCAGGAGACCCGGGTTTGATTCCTCGGTTGGGAAGATCCCTTGGAGAAGGAAATGGCAACCCACTCCCGTATTCTTGCCTGGAGAATCCCATGGACAGAAGAGCCTGGCAGGCTACAGTTCATGGGGTCGCAAGAGTCAGACACAATTTAGCGACTGAACGATGACAGTAAATTTGCCATCTGACAATATACTTACAGGGCCATAAAGTGAAGTCGCTGAGTTGTGTCCGAATCTTTGCAGCCCCATGGACTGGAGCCTATCATGCTCCTCCGTCCGTGGGATTCTCCAGGCAGAATACTGGAGTGGGTTGCCATTTCCTTCTCGCACAGGGCCATAGACCTTCCCACATTGTAGCAAGGCCACAATTCTTTGGGAAAATGAAATCAGAATTTCAATTTGGAATGCCACAAAATGGAAAATGCACAAGGACTCATTGAACTGCTACAAATGCCAGGCACTATTTTAGGTGTGTTAGATGACTTAAATTCCCCCATGGAGCCTACCAGCTAGGTTCAATCGCCATCTTTATTTTACAGAGTGTGAAACTGACAGAGCCCAGGGAGGGGCGGGGGCGGGTGGAGGCTTGATTCAAGCCCAGTCAGGCTGGTTCCAGAACAAGAAACATTAACCCCTGACAGTGTGACCAGGGTCAGCCTTTCCCCAGTGCCCCACCCCTTACCTGTCTGAGCCATGGGAGTGGATATCTCCTTAGCCCTCATCATCGGGGGTGATTCCCAAGGCTGGGATAGAGTTTCTGGCCTGAAGGAGGCAGGGGAAAGGTGAGTAGGTGGCAACCATGACAGAGAGGAGTCTCCTGATAATGTCCCAGGACAGGCTGCAACTTCTGGATTTCCTTCCAAGAAGCCTAGGGATTGTCCTGTGTGTGTGTTCAGTCACTTCAGTCATGTCCCACTCTTTGCCATCCTGTGGACCATAGCCCACCAGGCTCCTCTGTCCATGGGATTCTCCAGGAAAGAATACTGGAGTGAGTTGTCATGCCCTCCTCACCTAGGGATGGATTCAGCTGCTTTTCTTCCCTATAAATCTTCCAACTCCCCAGGACCCCTAAGAAATGAGAGTTTCGTAGGTGCCCTCCCCGTCTCATCTGTGCCCGTAGAAAGCACGGTGGTGTCCTGAGAAATCTACGGGATTCTTGGAGGTTTCTTCGTCAAAGGCAATGAAAGGAGACTCGGGGGAAAAAGATATTCACCTTTTGCTTCTTTGTCTCTGAAGTCCTTGACATTCTCAGTCTGGGGTCCACAGAGGACCTTGGGAGGCTATTAAGACCCCCATGGAATTTGATACCAAATTTCATGTGAATGTGTCTAAGTAACTTCTGGGTGGGGTTCCTCTTCTCTCCCAGCCCAAAGCACCTAATGGCCTCTCCTTAAGGAAACGAGAAGTGCTGCTCAGAAACGATAAGGTGGAGGTGAGAGTGTGTTAAGGTTCAAGTAAGGTTTGCTTTGGTTTTTACTTTTGCATTTCATCTCAGTATCAAACTCAGCTAACTAGTGGAACATTTGTGCATGAGAGGGGAAGGCTCTTTGGAGAGAAAAGAGGGGACTGGGGGTTTTATTTATTTATTTATTTTTTAAAGATTTTTCTGGCAGGATCATTTTTAAAGTCTTTATTGAATTTGCAATATTACTTTTTTATTTAATTTCAAATTTATTTTTATTAATTGAAGGATAACTACTTTATAGAATTGTATTGGTTTCTGTGAAACATCAGCATGAATCAGCCATAGGTATACATATTATTGCTTCTTCTTCTTTTTTTTTTTTTTTGGTTTTCTGGCCTGAAGTCATGTGGGTTCTCAGCTCCCCGACCAGGGATTGAAACCATGCCTCCTGCACTGGAAAGCAAAGTCTTAATCACTGGACCACCAGAGAGGTCCGAACAGGGGGTTTAGTATCAGAGATGCTTTCAGAAGACCAGAACTGAGGGAGCAAGAGGGGAGAGTAATTAAGACTTCCTCACCTCTTTTCCCTTCAGTCTTGACCCTGAAGCTTGACTCTGGATGTGACTTGAGAAGCAGGGAGAATCAGGACGTCAGAGCTGAGCTGGATTGGAGAGCACGGAGCACCTAGTCTGGCAAAAGTCAGAGAAGAGATGTGTCTTGGGCCTGTGCGGGCGGTCTGCATGCTTTACTCTGGAGGTAAAGCATCAGTCCATGACTGGATGAGCGGAAGTGAATACCAAGCCGCGCCCATGAGCCCCACGCTGAACCTGACCTCTCTTCTGCCCTCACTTGCTCGGCAGTATCTCCCTCCCAGCCCGAGAAAGGATGCCTCTGACTGTCTCTCTTCTTTCTAGGCTCAATCCAGGAATACGAGCTGCTGCTTCAGGTGCACTATGGAAATTCCAAGAAGAAAAGAGAGCTGAAGGAATTTCTGAAGTCGTGGGCGCCTCCCTTATTTTTCTTACCTGAGCCAGTGAATATAATCAGAGCAAAAGCCACCACGTGTGAGTCCATCTCTGTTGACTGGGAGTAGAAATGGGGAATATGATGCCTGAGTCGGGTAGAGCTTAGGCTATCCTGTAGAATCCGTCACCCCCACAATAACTATGGCTGAAAAGAATGTTGTTGCTGTTGTTTAGTTGCTAAGTTGTGTCCAACTCTTTGTGACCCCGTGGATGTAGCCTGCCAGGCTCCTCTGTCCATGGAATTCTCCAGGCAAGAATACTGGAGTGGGTTGCCATTTCCTTCTCCAGGGGATCTTCCCAGCCCGGGGAGGGAACTTGCATCTCCTGCTTGGCAGGAGGATTCTTTACCACTGAGCCACCTGGGAAGCCTCACTAACAACCACCACAGGGGGGGTTAGGAGAAATTAAGAAATTTATCTAAAACAAGAGTTCTCAGGGTGTGGTATCCAGACTGGCGGTAGCAGCAGCAGCAACAGGGAATGCAAAAAAAATGCAAATCCCAGACATTGCCTCATAAACTTTGGAATGAGACCCCTCCCAGAAGATTCTGATGCACGATCAAGTAAGAGAGCCACTTACTGGGCACAGTTGTGTGTAATTTCACAACAGTGTCTAGTAACTTTGCCCCAGGTTGTTTTTTTTTTTTTTTTTTTGGTCTGTTAAAAAAGAAAGATTGTTGCTGGGAATTTAGGTCAAATAGAAACATACAGGATTGGTTAATAGAATTTTTCCTTATGACTTTCAACAGAAAGGTCTCTCTGTCTTTGCCATAAGGCTAACAGGGACTTTGGGGGACTGATGCTAGGCTGATGAGAGCCTCCAATAACACAGTGGACAAATACCTTCTAGAATCCTTCAAATAACTCTCAGGTTGACAAACCTTCTTCTGCTTCTTTCTGCATTCAAAGGGTATCAATGGAACATACATCCTTCTTTTGGATGCTAGTGGCTCAAATGGTAAAGAATCTGTCTGAAATGTGGGAGACCTGGGTTTGATCCCTAGGTTGAGAAGATCCCCTGGGGAAGGGAACAGCTACTCACTCTAGTACTCTTGCCTGGAGAATTCCATGGACAGAGGAACCTGTGGGCTACAGTCTATGGGGTCGAGAAGAGTCAGATACGACTGAGAGGCTAACACTTTCACTTTCCAAGATATTTGATTGTTGTTTGCTGGATTTCTGATCCAACCTTAGTATCTATTGAGCAGGATGTTTCCTTAACTTTAAATATGCTTGTCTCCATTTTGGTTTCATTCTTCTAGCTTTTGGAGAGAGATACCTCTAGCTTTTGATTCAGATTCTGTGTCAAAGCCAAGGATGAGAACTCAGCTAGAGCCAGTTTATGAAAAAGGCCTGGTAAGACCAAGCTCTGTTTTTCCTGCAGACTGTGGCTACCAGAACGGGGTCCTGCGCTGTGCCTGTGAAGACAGCTACTCCTGGTTTCCTCCCCAGTGCCTCGATCCCCAGAATTGCTCCCTTCTCAAGGCAGGATCACTCCAGAGCTGTGACTGTCATTCCAGCAACCTCACCCAGAGCGTATATTTCTGTGAGAGAACAAGTAAGCACCTACGGATACCCAGAGGGGAGCCAGGGTGCCTCCCACCTCCACACATGACAGAGAGAAAAAGGACTCAGCTCTGCGCCCTGATGTTTCTTTTGCCTTCCAGAGGAGAACTAGTGTTTACAGGGAGATGGAAAGGCAGAGATGACATACCATGTTAGGCTTGGCTGGACACACTGAGAAATTTGGAAGTGCAGAAAATTCAGATATGCAAGTTGGTGTTTGGGTGCCAGTTTGTCCTGAAGGTACTTCTAGTTCACCTCAACAATTCTATGATTCTTCTGAAATTTAGGGAGATTCCTTGGAATTCCAAACCAGGCAACAGCCTGAGTAAATAATGTTTTCTTTCCACTTCTTGGGCCAACATCAATTTCCAGAAAATAAAAATTCAGAGGGGTGAAACAGGGAGGGATATCTAGTAATTATAGTGAAAGAAATGCTCTAAATTGCCAACAAATACATGTACTGAATGACTTGCCAAAACTAAACGGAAGTTGAAAGTCTGGCTTAGGAGACCAGTGGATGCTGAGGGAGCTATTGCCAGCTTAGGTTGATGTTCAGTGTATGGTAAGGTGAGCCGGATAATGCGGGCCCTCAACAGACCAAATGACTTAGGAAATGTCCCCAGTGACTAGTCCAGTTATCCTGAAGCTCCAGAGGTTGGTAAAGTGGAGCAAAGAGTAAAGGAGGACCTGAATAGCCCATCTTCTCTTGGTATCCCTCGGTCCCTTTCTCAGGACCACAGCAATTGAGGTTAAGGTGATGCTTATTTATTTACTTTTTTATTTTGTATTGAAATACAGTTGATTTACAATGTTGTGTTTAATTTCTGCTATACAGCAAAGAGATTCAGATACACACACACACACACACATACACACACACACACACACACACACACTTATGCATCTGTGCATGCCAAGTTGCTTCAGTTGTGTTTGACTTTGCAGCCCAATGGACTGTAGCCCGCCAGGCTCCTCTGTCCATGGGATTCTCCAGGCAAGAATACTGCAGTGAGTTGCTATGCCCTCCTTTAGGGGATCTTCCCAAACTAAAGAGTGAACCCATGTTTCCTATGTCTCCTGCACTGGCAGGAGTGTTCTTCACCACTAGCACCACCTGCGAAGTCCATATACATATGTATATGTATGTATATATACATGTATTCTTTTGATATTCTTTTCCATTATGATTTATCAAAGGATATTGGATGTAGTTCCCTGTGCTATACAGTAGGACTTATTGATTATCTATCCTATATATAATACTTTGCATCTGCTAATCCCAAATGGCCAATCCTCTTCTCCCCAAATAACATGTAATTATTAAGCACCATCTTTATACACAGATCTGGAGCAAATTCTGGCATTTCTCTTGCTGTTGATGAATTAGCAAGCTGCTTGGGGAGGCCAGATTGTTAACACAGGTAAAAAGACAATGTCATCTTTTTGATAGATTTTGATGGAATCCTACTCTTTGAAAAGTGGTCCATTTCTGATCCATCTTTGGAGGAATACAAGTATGAATCAGAAAGGGATTACATTCACAAGGGTCTTTCCCAAATAGAGTAGGAACATATATACATGAGGTGTGTTCACAGATAGATGTGTAGGTGAAAAGGCTAGAAAGGAGGTATGGATAAAGTACTGTAGGAATTTAAAGGAGAGAAAGACTCTTTTCATATGGAACCTAGGGAAGGCCTTGCAAAAGAGGTGCATTTAACCAAGTCCTGAATGAAAGACACAGGATTTGTCCATCCAGAGGTAGGGAATAGCCTGTCCCAGAGCAGAAAGGCACCAGTGATAGGTAAGCAAGGGTTAAGTTGGAATTAGCAAATAATGATTTTTTTAAAAGTGTTTTTTTTTTTTAAATAGGGACAGTGTTTAAGCTCCGTGCCTAAATTGAGATATGTTTCATTGCTAGTGACTGTTGTTTGTAACCACATATGAATGCTTACTTGCTTACCTGCTTATAAGGTCATCCCCTTCATCAGCTTTACCATTGCAAAGGGGCTTATGTAACTCAATAAAGTCATGAGCCATATCACTCCAGTAAAGGATGAAGGGAAAAATATACCCATCTGAAGCAGAGTTTCAAGGAAGGGCAAGGAGAGATGAGAAAGCCTTCTTAAGTGAACAATGCAAAGAAACAGAGGGAAACAACAGAATGGGAGAGACTTGGGATCTCTTCAAGAAAATCAGAGATACCAAGGGAACATTTCATGCAAAGACGGATACAATAAAGGACAGAAACACTATGGACCTAACAGAAGCAGAGATGGCAAGAATACAGAGAAGAACTATACCAAAAAGGTCTTAATGACCCAGATAACCACAATGGTGTGGTCACTCACCTAGAGCCAGACACCCTGGAGTGTGAAGTCAAGCGGGATGTAAGTACCATCACTATGAACAAAGCTAGTGGAGATGACAGAATTCCAGCTGAGCTATTTCAAATCTTAAAAGATGATGTTGTTAAAGTGCTACACTCTATATGCCAGCAAATTTGGAAAATTTAGCAGTGATTGGAGGACTAGAAAAGGTCAGTTTTCATTCCAATCCCAAAGAAAGGCAATGCCAAAGAATGCTCAAACTACTCTACTATACAATTGCGCTCAGTTCACTTGCTAGCAAAGTAATGCTCAAAATCCTTCAATCTAAGGATTTGATTTTCAGCAGTATGTGAATGGAGAACTTCCAGCTGTACAAGCTGGATTTTAAAAAGGCAAAGGAACCAGAGATCTCATTGCCAACATCTGTTAGATCATAGAAAAAGCAAGGGAATTTCAGAAAAGCATCTACTTCATTGACTACACTAAACCCTTTGACTGTGTGGATCACAGTACACAGTGGAAAACTCTTAAAGGGATGGGAATACTCGATCACCTTACCTGTCTCCTGAGAAACCTGTATGCAGGTCAAGAATCAACAGTTAGAACAGGACATGGAACAGTGAGCTGGTTCAAAATTGGGAAAGGAGCATGTCAAGGCTGTATATTGTCACCATGCTTATTTAACTTTTATTCAGAGTTTATCACATGAAATGCAAGGCTGGATGAATCACCAGTTGGAATCAAGATTGCCAGGAGAAATATCAACAACCTCAGATATGTAGATGATGCCCCTCCTATGGCAGAAAGTGAAGAGGAACTAAAGAGTCTTTTGATAAAGGTGAAAGAGGAGAGTGGAAAAGCTAGCTTGAAACTCAGCATTCAGAAAACTAAGATCATGGCATCTGATCCCATCACTTTATGGCAAATAGAAAGGGAAAAAGTGGAAACAATGAGAGACTTTATTTTCTTGGGCTCCAAAATCACTGTGGATGGTGACTACAGCCATGATATTAAAAGATGCTTGCTCCTTGGAAGGAAAGCTATGACAAACCTAGACAGTGTGTTAAAAACTAGAGACATCCCTTTGCTGACAAAGGCCCATAGAGTCAGAGCTAGGATTTTTTCTAGTTGTCATGTACAGATGTGTGAATTGGACCATGAAGAAGGCTGAGTGCCAAAGAATTGAAGCTTTCAAATTGTGTTGCTGGAGGAAACTCTTGAGAGTCCTTTGGACTGCAAGGAGTTCAAACTAATCAATCCTAAGGAATCAGCCTTGAACTTTCATTGGAAGGACTGATGCTGAAGCTTAAGCTGTAATACTCTGGCCACCTGATGCAAAGAGCTGTCTCATTGGAAAAGTCCCTGATGCTTAGAAAGATTGAAGGCAAAAGGAGAAGGAGCAGCAAAGGATGAGATGGATAGATAGCATCACTGACTCACGAATCTGAGCAAGTTCCAGGAGATAGCGAAGGCCAAGGAAGTCTGAAGTGCTGCAGTCCTTGGAATATCAAAGAGTCAGCCATGACTTAGCCACTGAACAACAACAAAAGGTAGTCTTGATTACTGCAATTTCCCATTATGTTCCAAAACCGCAAAAGAGAATTATTTTTCTTCCTGTATTACTTACTTTAGGGGAACATTCATCATAAAAAGAAATTGACCAAAAAAATAAAAATAAAAGAATTGAAGTACCACTGTCAAATAGATGGGCTGAATTAGACTTTTGTAATTTTATGCTATATCAAGTGAGTAATTTTTATCTCTGTAAATTTCTTATTTTCCATAGAGGTTTGGGGTACTTTCAAAATTAATGAAAAATTTACAGAAGACCTTTTGGATTCATCTTCTGCTATGTACGCCAAATATACCACTGGAATTGAAAGGCAGGTAAGCATTTTCCTCTTATTACATACGAATTTGTTGGTTAAACATAAGTTCAGATGTTTCTAATTCAACAAGTTTATTTAACACATATTTTTTATTCATTTTTCAATTAGTTCTTACACAGCAGTTAATCACTCTGACCACAAGGAATATATTTTAAACATGTTCTTCCAAGGAGTATTAAGCAGCTGACCTCTTCTCATTCCCTTAGTGCTTGGTTTTGCTCATTCATTAGGGTAATATTAAACCAAGCCCTATTGATTATTTTCTGATTTTTATTTGTCAAAAGAAAGTTTTCATGATCTGAGTGCAATTGTTAACATTTGGGATTTTTTTCCCCTTAAAGAAGCCTCTCTTGTTAGAGGCTAAAGAGAGTTACTCTCCAAAATTCTGGACTTCATACTGAAGTCACATAAAACCACTTCTGTCTAGGCTGCTGGTTCAGGTGTGGTCCTAACTGAAGACATGCACAAATACCTCACAAGTAGATTCAGTTTAGGCATCTGTCAAAATAAATGGCTTATTTAAGGGAAGGAAAAAATAGGTTTGAGGTGAATTTATTATACTATCTGGCACCAAATTCATCCTCTAATCTAAGCAATTGCTTCTATGTTCTTTATTAGCCATCTCAAGATTGTATGTATGTGCACAGGCGTGTGGGTATCCATTCTCTGCTGTCATGTTAATAGTATTTCTGTAACACACAATTACCTCCTGCCACGTGTCTTTCCTTTGCTCAGTGCTTCAGTTGGTTTATTTCTTGTCTGCATCCATTTTTTTTTTTTTTTTTGCTCAAATGTCTTTCTTGTGTGGGGACAAAGATCAACACATTGCCCTTTGCTCTCTTTGTAAAGCTAAAGGAAGCATACAAAGGAATCCAAGGTTTTGAAGCCGTTCGAGTCACCCAGTTTCGGTAAGTACCACAGTGGTCTTAGAAGGGCCTCCCCGGAGCCAAGTAGGATGTCTCATGCTGTTTCCAAGTGACCACAACAGAAAATAGGTCAGAACTGGTCTTTGAAGTAGGATTCTTACTAAGGCTGGATAAAAGTCTGTGATGCTTGCAAAAGTCTGAAGAAGAAGGCCTATATTCTCACTTAAATCTTTTTGCAAGCATAAATATTAAATGTCATTCTCAAAACTATGGATCAGAAACTAGAATCAGAAACCCAGACGGCAGGGCAGAGCTTGGAAAGAAGCAGGAAGGCATGAATAGGAAGGGGCGAGGGGTGGGGATGAGGATTGTGGGTTGTGAAGGAATGGGTTTGCTCCTCAGCAGAGAGGGTGTAATGTTGTATAGCTGGGAGCCAGAAGGGGCTCCTTGGGTAAAATATTACATTTTTTGTGTAGATATCATGTATGTACCATGCCCAGTAGTCCTTGTCTACAGCAAATAGAGAGGTATTTAGTAAATTATCCTTTTGTTTATACTTTAATTCAAAAGCTACTTGGTTAGTTACCCATGTGTGTATTGATTACCAGCTATTTATAGTCTGTTAGAGGAAGTGACTTAGAGGTCAGAGAATTTAGCTTCTTATTTTTTTTCACAGTTAAAGTAGAGTTATAGGAAATTTTCAACAACATTTGTTACAAATATACTGTTTTGAACATTATCCTTTAAGTCTTCTCATATACTTACAAAAAGGATCACAGGTATAATAGTCTTTAAAATTTAGTGCTAGGAAAAACTCTGCTTCTTTTTTCTTATATGAAGGTCTATATAGTTCATGTAACTTCTGCTTCTGACTATGTCATTATTGAATTCATAGACAAAATTGAAAATCAGTCAACAGTTTTGTATTCAATATTCACATTTTTCTTTGCCTTGGTCCTGGTTTTCTATTTATATTTCTAATTTATGTTCCACCAAATTATCTATCTATCTTACAAATTGTCCTCAATAATTCATAGACAAAGTCACAGTAAAAGTGGACGTGTCTATAAAATGCAACCATTTTGGTCTTGCTCTTTACATATATGATCTAAAGTAAATCTTAATCTCTCACTGTCTCTATTTATCTGTCAAACAGACCTATGGATAGCTATGGCATCTGACTGAAGCTCAATTACATAAAATGAAATAATAGGCAGAAAAATACTTTTTAAACACTATAGAAGATCCATATCAATGAAATGACATTGTGACCATCACAACCTAAAATAAACCTATTTGGGTTTATTTATTGTAAGTTCAGTGTAGCTCAATGTTAGTTCAATGAAATGATTAAGAATTTGACCTTTGGAATAATCTTTGTTTAAATCTAAAAAAAAAAGAAAAGAAAAAAAAATTGAGCTTCAGAGAGCCAGAGGTTCTTATCCATCAATTAATAACTTTTAAGAAATATTAATTTATTTGGCTACACCAGGTCTAGTTGTGGCCCACAGGATCTTTTTAGCTGTGGCATGCAAACTCTTTGTTGCAGTATGTGGGATCTAGTTCCCCAACCAGGGATCAAACATCAGGCCCCCTACATTGGGAGGCTGGAGTCTTAGCCATTGGACCATCAGGGAAGTCCCCCATCAATTAATAATTAATGACCTGACCCAACTTCTCTTTAGGACTTTGTTCCCTTATCTACAAAATGAGAATAACCCTAAAGCCTAACCCTCATTGAATCACAGGATTAAATTAATATATATTATCTCACTGGCTTTCATAACTTCAAATACCCTCTGTATGCAGGTGGGTTCTAAACGTGTTATACGACTTCAGCCTCTCCCCTAAATCCCAAATTCAAATATCCAATACCTATTAATATCTCCAGGAGAAGGCAATGGCATCCTACTCCAGTACTCTTGCCTGGAAAATCCCATGGATGGAGGAGCCTGGTGGGTCGTTAAGAGTCGGATACGACTGAGTGACTTCACTTTCACTTTTCACTTTCATGCATTGGAGAAGGAAATGGCAACCCACTCCTGAGTTCTTGCCTGGAGAATTCCAGGGACGAGGGAGCCTGATGGGCTTCCGTCTATGGGGTCGCACAGAGTCGGACACGACTGAAGCAACTTAGCAGCAGCATTAATATCTCCAGTTGACTTTCTAGTAGATATGTCAAATGTAACATGTCCAAAATGGGGGTCCTCCATCTCCTCCCATCATAACCTTTCACATTCTTCTCCCGCCATCTTCCCCATCTCAGTTCCAGAGATGCTGTTCTCCTAATTGTACAGACCCAGATCTTAGCGCTCTCCGTGCTTATTCTAGGGACTTTTCCTGGCTGTGTCATGTCTTAGTTACAGCGCATGGGACACGGATCTTTCACTGCAGCACACGGATTCTCAAGCTATGGCGCGTGGGCTCAGTTGCTCCACAGCATGTGGGATCTTAGTTCTCTGATCAGGGATGGAAACTGCATCCCCTGCCTTTCGGGGGAGGCGGGGGGTGCTCTTAACCACTGGACCACCAGGGAAGTTCCAGTATGCTTTTACAAAGACCTATATGATGAAACTTTATTTTGAAATTTTTATAGGATATAGTTGATTTACAATGTTGTCTTCGTTTCAAGTATATAACCAAGTGAATTCATTATACATATACATTTATCCACCCTTTTTTAGATTATTTTCCCATATAGGCGATTACGGTGTATGGAGTAGACTTCCCTGTGCTATACAGTAGGTGCTTATTAGTTACCTATTTTATATATCAGTTCAGTTCAGTCACCCAGTCCTGTCTAACTTTTTGCAACCCCATGGGCTATAGCAGGCTAGGCCTCCCTGTCCATCACCAACTCCCCAAGCTTGCTCAAACTCATGTCCATCAAGTCGAACCATCTCATCCTCTGTTGTCCCCTTCTCCTCCAGCCTTCAATCTTTTCCTAAAATCTGGGAAAGATTTTATATATAGTGGTGTGTATATGTCAATTCCAGGCTTCCAATTTATCCCTGCCCCCATGTTAAACCCTGGTAACCATGTTTGTTTTCTATATCTGTAACTCTATCCCTGAACTTGTCTATCACAACGCTTAACAAAATTTAGAATTTATATATTTATATATAATTACCACCGGGTGGCTTAGACAGTAAAGCGTCTGTCTACAACGCGGGAGACCCGGGTTTGATCCCTGGGTTGGAAAGATCCTCTGGAGAAGGAAATGGCAATCCACTCCAGGACTATGGTTATTTGTTTCTATTTTCCTTGCCTTCTCTATCAGCATGTAAGCTCCACGTAGGCAAAAATCAAGTCTGTTTGATCTATCCCTACAGACCTAATGTCACCCCCACAGAGTAAGCTCTGAGTGACTGAACAAATAAATCTGATTTTTCTTTCCACATCATCACTGTAGAAATGGAAGCATCGTTGTTGGGTATGAAGTTGTTGGTTCCAGCAGCACATCTGAGCTCCTGTCGGGCGTTGAGCAGATGGCTAAGAAAGCTAAGACATATCTGTGCAAGCTGTATGCACTTGAAGAAGATTCTTTCAGAGTGTTCGGAGAAGGTAATTCTGGATTCTATACAATTAGGTTACCTGTATACGGGCTCAGACGCTCAGTCATGTGGGACTCTGTGACCCTATGGACTGTAGCCCTCCAGGTCCCTCTGTCCATGGGCTCTTCCAGGCAAGAATAATGGAATGGGCTGCCATTTCCTCCTCCAGGAGATCTTCCCAGACCAAGGATTGAACCTGCATCTCCTTTGTGTCCTGCATCACCAGGTGGATTCTTTATCAGTGAGCCACCTGGGAAGCTCCAGGGAAGTAGGTTGGGGGAGCCTAATTAGTAGATTGTGTATTGGAGATGTTCCCAAAACAGAATTGTTCTAAGACTGACTTTATCAAGCAGCTGTTCCCTCCTCCCTCAACTCCAGCCAGGATGAAACTCAATTTCAGCTGACTATTTCAGACTATTTCAGACTCTTGCTCATGGGTGATCTGACCTCTTATTCTTAATGCAAATGTCATGCAAGACTGATTCACTGCAGGCTCTGTTGGAAATGACTCAGCAATAGTTTACTGGTGACCATATTGAAAGAGCCCTGGGGCTGATGACATTCCTAAATTATAATCCAAGGGACCCAGGAAAGAATGCATTTTTTTTTTTCAGGTCTTTCACAAACACACACAGGAAATACACAGGCACACACACTCCACTTCATTTCTTCAAATGCTTGAAAAATTCTTTACATTCAATTTCAATCTCTCTTACCAAGATTTTTGCCACTTTCAACATCTATTCCACAAATATTTACTAAGTGTACAAAGAGCTTAGACACTTACGACAGAGCAGTGGGGAAAAGAAACAAAAATCACAGCCCTTGTGGTTCCTCCTCCTCCCAGTCACGATCATGGTAAGAACATATTATGAAGGGCCTGGTGCAAGGGGAACTAAGCGGTTGGTCACAATGTGAGAAGCTTTTAGAGGAACAGAGTAGGACATGTCACCCCCAAATGGCAACGGCCTATCTTTTAACCTTATCATGCCTGCTTTGTCCCATAGTATCTTGAAGCTTATCTGGTATTCTAGCATTCCCTTAAGGAGGGTAAATATTTTCTGGGAGGGATCACACCTTGGCTTGTTTTCAGTGAATACTTACTATTTGATAGTTCACTAAAAGTCAGATTGTTAGCCTAGATTACATACCTGGAGGGAAAGGGGGCCAGCCTTGGGGAAGGCAGAATATCAGGAAAGAGGAAAGGGGACTGATGGGGGTAGAGCTGGACATCAAAAATGAACTTCTTCTACTCCTGAATTTTGCCTAGGTTTGGCTCTGAAAATATGACTTCTAAAGCACTGCTATTAATACATAGTTTATAGAGAGTGTCAAGACATTCTTCTACTATGTTTATATTCTTTTCTCTATTTCTCTGTTTCTATTGTTTTCTAGCCCAGTGTAACAGCATTGCCTTTGGATTTGGGTTTGAGAATGACGAGTACACTCTTCCCTGTAGCCTTGGCTACATCGGAAGCATCACGGTCAGGTGCCAACCCTCTGGGTGGCATATCCTCGAGGAGATGTGTGTGCTCTCTGAGCTGGAAGAACTGAAGAAGGTAAAACAACAAGAAAGGCATTTCCACTTGCCCTGGGTTTGAGTTTCACAGTGGGTGTCTCCAGTGAACCCTCCTGGGGGTAGGTAATATGTATCAGGTTGTCTCATTGGTCAGATGTCGGTGACGTCAGACCCTGGGAAACCCGGGGAGTGTAAGCATGAGTAGTGAACCTAAGCGGCAGCTGAGAATGTCAGAACTGTCAGATTGGATGGTTTTCAGGGGAGGGTGCTGCAGAGGTGTGAATCAGTGCGGCGGAGAGCTACTATAGATGGCAGAACAGCAACTAAATCCAGAGAGCCTGGGAATTAAAGATCTAAGTGAAGGTGTTAAGTCAGAAGCCATAACCTTAGTACAAGTGAAGATGTCCATGTGTTAGAAATGGGGGTAGGGATTGGGTCGGCCAGAGGTGAACCATAGAGAATGAGAGAAATGCAATGGCTCTCCAGGGCCATGCCCCTTACCAGTTTCCTTCTATAAAAGGAGAGACTAGGGGGCTAATGGTCCCTCAGGTAGCAACAGTGTTGAACTAGAAATGTGGTCACTGGATTAGGGCTGTGACCTTCATATGATGCTCTCTTAGGAAGATTCAAGTACTTAAGACTTGATAAATAGAAAAATGGAAGCAATGGTGAGGAGTTAAAACTCAGGTGTGGAAAAGGGACTTCAAGACCAGTTCACAGATATGGTCCTGCAAATATACCTTCATAGTGAACAGGGCTTCAGTCCCAGCTAGAGACCCCACTTCAGAAGCAGAGAACCCACCATGGTATTCATCAAGGGACTGTGGAAGCTTTACCCTCCCTTTCTGGACCTCAGTTTTCATCTGTAAACTTGGGAGGGAGAACGCAGCAGGTGAGTTCTGGGGCTTATCCTTATTCTTGTCTTCTTTGCTTCAGCTCTGGACATAAACCATAGCTGGGACTAGGCCACCCCAGGATATAAGGACAAGCAGATCCCAAGTGCCTGAGGCAGAGTACAGCTCTGTCAACTGAGAAGAGTAAAAAGGAAAACAGAGGGATCTGGGTTCCAGGGTTGACAGGCTTTGAGTAAGGAGAACATCCCTTCTAGCTGCCTTCCAAATTAGCTCAGTGTTGTAGAAGCAGGTGGGAGCCTCAAGGAAAAAGTAAAACCCCAAATCCAGTGACCAAGTATAGTCAGATCTCCACGTACAGCCATTTAAATCCTTTATAGCAGTGGTCCCTAACCTTTTTGGCACTAGGGACCGATTTGGAAGGCAATTTTTTCATGGACTGGGAGGTAGAGGAATGGTTTCTGGATGACTTAAGCACATTACATTTATTGTGCACTTTATTTCTATTATTGTTACATCAGTTCCACCTCAGATAATCAGGCATTAGATTCTGGAGGTTGGGGACCCCTGCTCTACAGGGATTTCTCAGCATAGTAAACGGATATAATATTTAGTGCCAAGCAGACCATGCCTTTCTGCTTCCTAGCGGGGTACTGTTTGGAAAGTCACTGAATCTCACTGAACTTCAGGTTCTGTATAATTAGGGTAATAATTTATATAAAAATACTTTTTAATGAAACTCTTCAAATTTTAATTTCCTTAATCAAAATGAAAATAATCACGGAAACTCCTTTAAAGGGTAGTGTAAGGAAAGCTGAAACTCCAATACTTTGGCCACCTCATGCAGAGTTGACTCATTGGAAAAGACTCTGATGCTCGGAGGGATTGGGGGCAGGAGGAGAAGGGGACAACAGAGGATGAGATGGCTGGATGGCATCACAGACTCGATGGACATGAGTTTGGGTAAACTCTGGGAGTTGATGATGGACAGGGAGGCCTGGCGTGTTGCAGTTCATGGGGTCACAAAGAATCAGACATGACTGAGTGACCAAACTGAACTCAACTGAAGGATTAAATCAAACCAGTGAATCCCCAGTAAAGCATTTAGAACAGTGTATGGAAAATAGCACTGAAGGACAGCCACTGTGGTGTTATTGCCATTGTTATATGATTATCCTAGGTTATCAAGCACCGTATGTTAGTTATATGTGGCCATGGAACTGATTTAATTCTGGTGAAGCACAAGCATTACGTTGTTTCCTAGAATGTAACCATTTCTGTTCCTAGGACTTAACTGAGCTCGCCAGCAACAATACTGACACTGAGGCAGCTGTGTCATCACTGGTGCAGAAGCTTTCGATGGTCATTCAGCAAAGCCCGTCAACCACAGCTGGGAATCTGGCTTCCGTGGTGTCAATTCTGGGCAATATCTCATCTCTGAAGAAAAACTTCACGGTGTCCAATTCGACAATGGAGGTAAAGTCTGCGTGAGCTCGAACAGCTCACTTTAAATGCTCGATCTGGTAGGAGGAATGGCAGAAGCCCCAGGTGATGAGATGTTGTTGAAAAGGACCAAAGAGCCATGTAACAGTCTTTGTGTGAGCTTCGCTGCTTCCTCTGCAATGTATAAGAAACCCCTGGATTCAATTATGTGTGTACAAAGTAAGAGGGAGCTGCCTCCAGGCAGGCCGCCTGGGTGATATCTGGCTAAGGGAAATGTGTAAGTCTCTGCCCTACATGACACTGAATGACACAGGTGCCAACTTTTTGATACTTAATACTGACTCTGCAGTTTTTCCTTCCCGTGGCTATAAGCTCTGACTCTAGTATATTATATTTAGTATATATATATATTTATATATTTTATATTTAACATATTTTAAGAACTCCATTTTTTGAGTGGGGAATTCATGATTTAGTTTGGATATTTTAAAATCAACTTTTTTTTTTTTTAGTTTCAGGTGTAGAGGGTTTTTTTTTTTTTAATTTTTACTTTATTTTACTTTACAATACTGTATTGGTTTTGCCATGCATTGACATGAATCCACCACGGGTGTATACAAGCTCCCAATCCTGAATCCCCCTCCCACCTCCCACCCCATATCATCTCTCTGGATCATCCCCATGCACCAGCCCCAAGCATCCTAAAAATTCCCCAAATAAGGCATGCTCACTAGAAGACATGAAAATAAACAGAAAGAAAAGTAAGTGATGTGTAAGTTTGTCACTCTAGAATGGCCACTGCTCACATTTCAGGTGTTACCTCAGCACCTAGAAGATTGACGAGGGACACATAGCAGATACTCAATAACTATTTGTTAAATAAATATCTTTCCAAAAATTGTGGATGTGTGCATTTTATATGTTAAAACATATAATATTTCACAAAATTGGGTTTTATATTATGTATACTGTCACATAATCACACAATGGTCCTTAACTATATAAGGTGAACGTTATATGTCAGAAGTGACATTAGATGTGAATAAGTGAAACTCCCTGAAACAAAGATGCTCAGATTTTTTTTTTTTCAAAAAGTCTGAGTATGTATTGTTAATGAGACCAAATAAAAAAAAATGACACACAAAAAAAAGCTAAAAATGAAATGAAGGGGAAAATAGAGCTGCAAACACAAACCAAAAGAAGGCAGAGGTTGCTGAAGGCAGTAAAAGAAACCCACTATGGGATTTGAGCCAGGAGTCACAGAGGGCTCAGGGTAAGACTCAGCTAGAGTGGCAGATGCCCACAGCAGGGGACCAGAGCCATTAAGAGTGAGTGAGGGTCTAGGGGGGAAAACATTGCCTTTCAGGGATGTTTGGAAAAGGAATGTCTTAAACTAAGAATGACCCTTAAAACCCACAACTCAGTTCAGTGGTTCCTTATTGCATGTCCAGGGTTTAAGAATTTCTGTTTTTCAGTTTCCTCTGTTAATGTCATAAATATACATGAATTAAAGCTTGAACATTCGTGACATGAATTTAGAACTTCTGATGTTAGCAAAATAAACATAATATGGGAAAGTAGTTACAAAGAACATCTCACTCTTGGACCCTCAGCCTGAGGAGGTGTGCAGTCCCGTTTGCTATCTCAGAAGGAAGAAAATGCACATTTTGCAGCCCCCATTGCGGCATTCTCCTTCTTCATGGCTAAACCCTGTTTGGCTTATGAATTCCTGGCAAGTGTTCACCCTGGAACTGACGTGATTCTGTGGGTCTTTTTTCTTTAGCCCAAAGCTTTCCCTGTGTGGAGCACCATGCTATATTTCACGCTAAGTTTTAATGTGTGATCCTCGACTTTCTTGACCTTAAGATTAATGACTATCCATCCACAGTCCTCTGACCAGTTTACTCAAAATCTAAATTGACTTTCATCCTTGTATTTTAGAATGTCATCAATATAGCTGATCACATCCTTAATTCAGCTTCGCTAACCAACTGGACAGTGTTACTGAAGAAAGAAAAGGATGCCAGTTCCCAGTTACTAGCATCACTGGAAAACATCAGCGCTCTGGTACCTTCGACAGCTCTGCCTCTAACTTTTTCTCGAGACTTCATTAACTGGAAAGGGATTCCAGTGTCTGCAAATCTCAGCAATGAAGGTTACAATTATGAGACTGAATTTTTCCCCCAAAATACCCCCAGTCCCATCACAGGCCATGTGTCTATTGGGCCAGAACAATTCAAGAGGCACCTTCTACATACTATCATCAGCATGACCTCTTTGACCCTGGGGAACATTCTACCCATGGCTAAAAATATAAATGCTCAGGTTAATGGGCCCTTGATATCCATTATTATCTCAAACTCTTCCATCAATGAAGTTTCCCTGACTTTTTCTAAGATGAAATTGAATCTGAGTCAACCTCATTGTGTGTTTTGGGATTTCAGTCATTTGCAGTGGGCAGATACTGGCTGCCACTTACAGAATGAAACTGCAAGCTTGGTGACATGCCTCTGTACTCACCTGACCTCCTTCTCCGTGCTGATGTCCCCCACTGTCCCCCCTGCCATCGTCCCCGTTGTGAAATGGATCACCTTTGTGGGGCTGGGGGTCTCCATCGGAAGTCTCATCTTATGCCTGGCCATCGAAGGTCTGTTTTGGAAGCAGGTCAACAAAAACCAAACCTCACACAGCCGTCACATCTGCCTAGTGAACATAGCTCTGTGCCTCCTGATTGCTGACGTCTGGTTTATTGTTGCTGCCACGGTGGACACAAACTCTGGCGTCTGCATAGCTGCCGTGTTCTTTGCACACTTTTTCTACCTCTCCTTGTTCTTCTGGATGCTTCTGCTCGGGTTCCTGTTGGCATATCGGGTGATCTTCGTGTTCCATCACATGGCCACACTTTTGATGGTGGCTGCTGGGTTCTGCCTGGGCTACGGGTGCCCTCTCATTATATCCATCGTCACCATTGTGGTCATGCAGCCCAGCGATGGCTACAAAAGGAAGGATGCATGTTGGCTTAACTGGTCCGACGGGAGCAAGCCTCTCTTGGCCTTTGTGGTTCCTGCCCTGACTATTGTGGCTGTAAATTTGGTTGTGGTGCTATTAGTCCTCACAAAGCTCGGGAGGCCAGCTGTTGGAGAAAGGCTGGCCCAGGACCACAAGGCCACTGTAATGCGTATAGGGAGGAGCCTCCTCGTCCTGACCCCTCTTCTGGGGCTCACCTGGGGTTTCGGCATAGCAACAATGGTGGACGGCTGGAATCTGTCTTGGCACGTTATTTTCGCATTTCTCAATGCATTCCAGGTAAGAACAATGAGAATAACCTATCGTATAATCAGGAAACTGGAGTGTAGAGAATCGAGGATGGGAAGACCATTCTGGAGATGATCTCATCTCCTTGCCTCCAGCAGGACTATTACGAACAAAACCGCCTACAACGCTGAACAGAAGAAAAAGATCCATTTTTTGCCTGATAGTAAATACTAGGCTTCTTCAGTAATCCAGTCCAGGGTTTTAAATGTTCGAATTCACGTAGCTAACACTCATCTCCCTTGCTGTTGACCCAGTCCTCTTTGTCTTGTGCTGATCTCTGTGAAGGCACACAGGGAAAAGGAAATAAATCAAGAATACTTTTTGAGTCTGAACAGTGCAAAGGAAGTCCCTGGTGTGCCACAGAGCAGTGCCTGGCCAACTGCAGGCAGCACTGTTTTTGTAAATAAAGTTTTATTGGACCACAGCCACGCCAGTTCATTTGCATAGGGTCTGTGGCTGTTTCCCTTACATGGACAGAACTGAGCAGTTGTAAGAATCTGGATGACCTGCAAAACCAGAAATATTTACTCTCTGACTCTTTAGAGAAAAGGTTTGCGGACCTCTGCTGCCAAGCACGGGTTTTACACGCCATGATCAAGGAGTGTTCCGCAAGTAGGCGGGCAAAGTATTCCTTAGATTTGGAGAATCTGGAAGAGAGCCCTCAATCCTAGTTCAAAGAATATTGGCTGGGTCTCTTACACTGGACAATGTCTAAGGGTAATGGTGGTTAAATATTTGTGCTCTGGAGTTAAATAGCTCTGGGCTCAAATATGTCATGTTATCCAACTCTGTGACTGCTAGTAAGTTATTTGATTTTTCTATCCTCAATTCTTTTATCTGGTAAACAGGGATAATATTATCATCTGTGTGCTCTGGTGCTGGTGCTCTGTTGTGTCCAGCTCTTGAGACCCTGTGGACTGTAGCCTGCCAGGCTCCTCTGTCCATGGGATTCGCCAGGCGAGAATACTGGAGTGGGTTGCCATTTCCTACTCCAGGGGGTCTTCCCCACCCAGGGATGGAACCCAGGTCTCCTACGTCTCCCGAATGGGCAGGTGGATTGTTTACCACTCTGCCACCTGGGAAACCCAATTATTACCTGTATCTTAGAGTAAATACGAGGGTTCAGTGAGATCATTCAGCACTTAGCACTGTGCCTGGCACAGAGTAAGTGGTCAGTAAATGTCTCCAGAAAGCAGTTGGTTCTCCACCTACTTCAGCAAACCAGGGTACGTTTAGGTGGTGGCACAAGGATTTTCATGGAGAGCACACACCTCATGGTGACAGGTTTAGGGAGCTTTCGTCCAGGATCCTTGGTGATACGCTGTCTGAACAGGCACCAACTGAGGGTGCTCCAACCAGGAGGAGTTCAGGGTCCAAGAAAGACGCTGCCGAGGATTCCCCAGGGGCTGGACCTGATGGAAAGCGTGCTGATATAGTCAATTTCTCCACTTAGCCTTGGACTTCAGAGCCAGCTGACATCATAAGATGCTGAGTTGGCATTCGTTTAATGTCTAAAGAAAGTGTAAGACACAGAAGCAAATGGAAGTTCTTTATTTGGGGTTTAGGATGATACAAAGGGGAACATGAAGCTCCATGTGTGTTTCAAACTTTATTTACTCAGTAATTTAATTAGCAACAACAACAAAGTTGCTGAGTACTTTGTGTTACTCCAGGCACTGTGGAGGTTTCATAGCATCCTTGTCTCCAGGGAACCCACAGCCAGTAGGGGGACAGACAAGGAAATAATTTCAATGTTGGAGAATATAATAGAATAGTAACAATATAAAAACTTTCTTTTCTGGAAATGGAAGAGATAATACATGTGCTTTATTTCTTCATTTAAAGGGTCTTTTCATCTTATGTTTCGGAATTCTCTTGGATAGTAAGGTATGTGTATTCATTTCTCTCTTCCTCCTTTAACCCAGGAATCTAATCCCTCCCCTTCAGTTCTAAGGTCTTTATTCATATGTAAGAGGTTAGAGCATGGGTACTTTCATTTATAAAGTTCTATAATTTTACAAAAGGCAGGTTCAGTCAGGATACAAAGAAACTGAACGCTCTTTGCTGATAATGGAGCTATAGTGAATCAACCGCATATAATGTGACCACTGTAGAAAAAAGGGGGAAACTTGATTTTACTTTCAAATTTTGACTTGGCATACTTAGCCAGCAAAAAAGACTTTCCTTATGCTGGAAAAGCCTATTTATTTCTATGTTTCTAGAATTTTATATAGTAAATATTTTGTAGCTTCTAACATGAAATAGAATTCTTAATGAAGGATGACTAATCCAAGTAAAAGATAATAGAAAAAAAACTTATACTACTTTCATTATTTTTCCAAGCTTTTAGCAATTCTGCTGAGAGAAGTAAAGATAGTAAGTTAATAAATGTAGCCTTTGTTTTAATAAAACAATAAGGATATTTTATAATTATTATAATTGTTGTTGTACATGCCCCCAAACCCCTGTTTACAAGGAAGTAATTTGCTTTCTTCTGGATTGGAAGGATTGTAAGGTAATAATTGAATAAAAATAAATAATTCTGTGGTTTTCACCATTTAGTCAGCGAGGAGACTCTTCACTTCAAAGATAAACTTCAAGTTAGCAATTACTGCCAATTACTAATGTCTAGAATCCGAATTATTATAGCTTTTGGTACTGTCATTCTTGATTTTTTTAATAAGAAAAGACATAAAAGAAAAACCCTTTCATCAGATCTCTATGCTTATAGTCTATTAAACACTGCTGGGAAATACTATTACTAAACAACAATTTTACTAGTTTTGTATTTGGTATGTCTATGTATGACTGCATATGGGTAGCTCCTCAATATATCTTTTTTGCCCTATAGCTGCGACAGCTGCTACTCAACAAGTTGTCTCCTTTAAGCTGTTGGGACCAGGCTTCAAAGGTAATTATCTCCTGCTATCATGGAGGCAATTTGTGAAGTTCTGTACTTTTTACACAGTCCCACAACAGGCCCAGTTTTGTGTAAGCCCATTTAGTTTCTGTTGCCATTATATTCCTGGTATCTGGCACGATGTCCAGCACACAGTCAATATTCACCAGAAAGCTTTGCAGTGAGTGAGTGAATGAGTGAGTGAATGAATGAATGCAAATGTGTGGAAAGCTTCAAAGATGCTCAGACATGGGGGTCTGCAGTGTTCGTGTGAGCAAATTCATTCGGAGCGTATCACTTGCTGTAGTCGGACTGTTTCTGCAACATCTAGGGTCCCTTTCTCTGCCAACTTTCTGGATCTCCTGTAGACCCCTTTTCCTTCTCCAGAAAAGCAGAGTGGAAAGTCTTCATTAACTTCTAATATAAAAAATTCTCTCTTTGAATTTTCTCTCTTATGATGTTATAACAAACTTTGTCCCTTGCAATTTTAGGTCTTTAGTCCACAAACTGCCAAGTTTGTATAGAGACAGGATTTTTGTTTTCATTCTTTGCCACAAAAGTGCAATCCATGTAAGGAACTGTACAGTTAGAAACAAAAGTACTTGCCTCCTTATTTTGTATTTTTGACATTTCCTCATACTTTTGTCTTTCAGTAAGACATGGAGGGTCTTTCAGTAAGACATGGAGGGTCTTTCAGAAAGGATTCTAAAGCAGAAATTTGTGTTTGATAAAAATCAACTGACCTAAGTGCATAAAAAAAAACATAGATATTTAGAGGGGTTTTTTTTTATTTTTAAAATATGGGATGAAACAAACTTTTGAAATAAAGAAACAGGGAGGCAATTAGCTTCTGGCATTAAAGTAACTTTCCTAGGTCTGCATTTCATTGGCGAGTACTGTGAATTAGGACCCATGACTCAGGAACTGAGAGAACTGCCCTGTATTTCTGACTCTGTAACCAACTGATTGTGTGATCATAGGAAAGTCACTTAGTAACTTTTGGTCTCATGTTCTCAAACTGTAAAAATTCAGTGTTGGACTAGTTACTCAAAGCAGAAGTTCTAATGCTCTGTGATTTTAATTGTATGTCTTGAAGAACTAAAATGCCTTGAGCTAGAAAATGTGAAATTAATGAATAATTCTCTGCTATTAAGAAAAGGTTCATTATTAGAGAAATACAAATCAAAACTACAGTGAGGTACCATCTCACACCAGACAGAATGGCCATCATCAAAAAATCTACAAACAATAGATGCTGGAGAAGGTGTAGATAAAAGGGAATTCTCTTGCATTGTCAGTGGGAATGTAAATGAATACAGTCACTGTGGAGGACAGTATGGAGATTCCTTTAAAAACTAAGGATAAAACTACTGTGGCTTCCACAGTGGCTCAAACTAAAAAATTTGCCTGCCAATACTGGATACCCAAGTTTCATCCTTGGGTCAGAAAGATCCCCTGGAGAAGGGAATGGCAACCCACTCCAGTATTCTTGCCTGGAGAATGCCATGGACAGAGGAACCTGGCATGCTCTACTCCATGGGGTCACAAAGAGTCAGATACGACTGAGTGACTAACACTGTCATTTTTCTAAAGTACCATATGACTGAACAATCCCACTAGTGAGCTGAGAAAAACATAATTGAAAAAGACAAATGTACCCCAAAGTTCATTGCAGCACTATTTACAATACTTAGGACATGGAAGCAATCTAGATGTCAATCAACAGATGAATGGGATAAAGAACCTGTGGTACATATGTACAATGGATTATTCAGTCAGTTCAGTCACTCAGTTGTGTCAGACTCTGTGACCCCGTGGACTGCAGCATGCCAGGCCTCTGTGTCCATCACCAACTTCCGGAATTTACTCAAACTTGTATCCATTAAGTCGGTGATGCCATCCAACCATCTCATCCTCTGTCATCCCCTTCTCCTCCTGCCCTCAATCTTTCCCAGCATCAGGGTCTTTTCGAATGAGTCAGTTCTTTGCATCAGATGGCCTAAGTATTGGAGTGTCAGCTTCAACATCAGTCCTTCCAATGAATATTTGGGACTGATTTCCTTTAGGATGGACTGGTTGGATCTCCTTGCAGTTCTAGGGACTCTCAAGAGTCTTCTCCAACACCATAGTTCAAAAGCATCAATTCTTCGGTGCTCGGCTTTCTTTATAATCCAGGTCTCACATCCATATATGACCACTGGAAAAACCATAGCCTTGACTAGATAGATGGACCTTTGTTGGTAAAGTAATGTCTCTGCTTTTTAATATGCTGTCTAGGTTGGTCATAACTTTTCTTCCAACGAGTTAGCGTCTTTTAATTTCATGGCTGCAGTCATCATCACAATGTCACAATGGAATATTATTCAGCCAGAAAAGGAATATGTTTGAGTCAGTTCTAATGAGGTGGATGAACCTAGAGCCTATGATACAGAGTGAAGTAAGTCAGAAAGAAAAAAACAAATAGCAAATATTAACACATATATATGGAATCTAGAAAGATGGTACTGATGAACCTATTTGCAGGGCAGTGATGGAGACGCAGATGTAGACAACAGACCTGTGGACGCAGTGGGGGAAGGAGAGGGTGGGGTGAATTGAGACAGTAGCCTTGAAACTTACACATTGCCGTACGTAAAATAGAAGGCCAGAGGAAATTTGCTGTATGATACAGGGAGCCCAAACCCAGTGATTTGTGACAAGCTAGAGGGGTGGGAGGAAGGCTCAAGAGGGAGGAGACATGTGTATGTTATGTATACCCATGGCTGATTTCAGGTTGATGTATGGCAAAAACCAACACAGTATTTTATAATATATCCTCCAATTAAAAGTAAATTTTTTTTTTAAAAAAGGAAGGAGTTAACAGCCTGTGTGACTGCATTAAAGACAAACCTTTAGTAAAGTAAGACAGGACACCCCCAACCCTACAAACAAGGAGTCAGCACTTTCCTCACTGGATAATCAAAGAAAGAAAAACATTCAAAAGTAAAATAAACCTCAAAGTAAAGATTCCCAACAGTGTTTTTTTTCTCCCTGTTTCTAATATAAAATGTTCATTTTTCAGAAGGCAGCTGTGGTCAATGAGGGCTTCACATCTTCTCCATTTGTATTCCTCCAGTTTCACTTTCTGGAGAAGGCAACGGCAACCTACTCCAGTATCTCTTGCCTGGAAAATCCCGTGGACGGAGGAGCCTGGTAGGCTGCCATCTATGGGGTCGCACAGAGTCAGACATGGCTGAAGCGACTTAGCAGCAGCAGCAGTTTCACTTTCAAATTAGGTGACAAAAATGAGATTTTCATCTTCAAAGAACATTTGGCTGAAGAAAAGATTAGCATTTGTAATCTTTTGAGGGAATGTGAATGAAAAAGGAAGCATGTGAAAGAATACTTTGAATGCCTAAGTAACTTGGTTTTCTTTGGTGTAGCAGAAGTTATCAGATTCGTCTGTCAAACTCAGATTCGAAAAGACTTTCAACCCATTCCAACAGAAAGGTGAGTAAAAACAGACCAAAGTTTCCAAAGGGTAGGAAGAAAGAATATGCATCTATCATGGGTAATTCACTTTAGATTCTGATCAAAATTCTTTGAATTTCAGATAAAGTTCAAGTGTCTTAACTTGAAAAAGCATTTCCCACCCCAAATGCTCAACGTGCTCATCCAAAAGCATCGGGTCCTGTTATTACTGCCACCAACCAGTGTGAGGGCTTTTGTGGGCAGTGGTGGGGGATAATATGTTATTTGTGTAATTAAAGGTCTTAGGGTTAAAATAAAAGAATGCGTGGCTATACATGACAGAAGTTGCACCAAAATCGGCCTGAGGGCTTTTAATAAATCTCTTTACCTTTTTGGACATTGATTCCTCATCAGTAAAATGAAAAACTAAGAGACCACTAAGGTTCCTTCCAGCAGTAACATTCAGTGGTCTCAAACCTTTATCTCATTCCCCAGGATCTGAAAATGTGGGGTTTCTCTTCTCAAATGAGAGAAATATGAGAGATGCAAGCTTCGATGGCTTTAATAAAATGCTGTGTACCCTAAGTTCTTCATGAGTCTGTCCAGAATTGTAAAGAATTGCATAAGCTTACTCTAATTTTGATCTTAGCTTGTTCCAACATAACAGCAATAATTCTTACCCTCTTTTTTCTCTTTTAGGCCTCTATGTATTTTCTTATACTGGAGAATCCTCACATGACATCATGCTAACTCAGTTTTCATCAGCTGAACAAAGCGGGGAATCCTAAAATCACGGATACTTTTTTTTTTTTAAGTAAATCGACATTCAGAGCTCAATGTCAGTGAAGAAATAATATTCAATGGAATTTTCTGGTTTAAAAATCTGGAAATAAAGAGTTTTCAGCAGCTTCATGACCACCATCTTTTATCTTCAATTAAATGGAGAGATTTACTTCCGTACGGTTTGATTTAAAGGAATTGCTTCATAAATGTAGGAGATTAATTTTGTGTCAGAAATTTTGTCAGTTGTACTAGCTTCTCACTGCCACAAACTGTGGTGTCCTTTTTTCATAAATTAGCATTATGCATGTGACATTTCCAATTACCTGAATTGGAATAAGGAAATGTCATGAATCACTTTAAATACATTGATGAACCATGTTTACTTTCTTATAAGAAAATCACTGGTGAAATTTCCTAGAGAAAAGGCATTTTCTTCCCCAATTTCCAGTCAAATTTTTGCTTGTTCTTATATTTTAGATTCAGTCACTGAAGTTTGAAGTTTAATCAGAAGCAAAATAGAATGTGTCCATTTCAGACAGCTTTGTAGCCATGACTTAGAAACTATAACAATACGATTATATATATATATATATATATATACATACGTATCTATAATGCAGTATTTGTCAAAGAACTTTCATCTGGTCCCATTCCAGTGACTTGAAGAGTCTGGGCAGACAGAATGAAGGGATGAGGAGACTTAGGCTTGGACAGGTCAAGTGACTTCTCAAACATTGTGACGAGCCTAAAAAGGTATTGGGCACTTTAGGGCTTTGGTTCCTAGTCGATTTCTACAGCCCCGTAACAGCCTTAAAAATTACCTGCAATCCTAATCAAGCCTTGTGAGGTTATGTTCTTTATTTCTTCCTCCCAGAATTCTCTCTATGTCAGAGGCAAAGGGAGGGAGAGTTTGATTGTCGGTTTTCAGGAAAACCTTAAAGCACCCAGGTTTTCTTTCATACAGTCGGCATTTACTGGAAGTTACTTACATGGATAGTTGGTGCTACTTTTGGATGAGCTAACAAGGCAGCAGGTGAAGACACTCTAGGAAGTGACATTTCCCTTCCATACTGCTATCACTTTGGGCTCACCTGAATTTCAGCTCTGACCACAGAGCCCAGAAGAACTAAGCCCTTTGAGTCATCCTTGCTTCCAGAGTTTCCTAAAAAATCTGCAGCGGTATTTCTTAAAGGAAGTATCCACTCCTTTCAGTAGCAGTAGCGAGGATAATGATGCTGATGGTGATGGTAAGAAATCAAAAAAGAAGAAGCAAGATGTATATGTGCTCACGATGTGTCAGGCTCTACTCTGTATTTATTTTTTATTTATTTATTTTAAATAACTTCAATTTTGTGTTGGGATGGAGCCAATTAAAAAATAATGCCGTGATAGTTTCAAGTGAACAGCAAAGGGACTCAGCCATACATATACATGTATCTGCTTTGAGTTTATTATCTCATGTAATCTTCACAATAAGCCTGAGGTGGGGGGATATTATTATCCCTGTTTTATAGCAGCTGAAACTAAGGCACAGAGAGGTGAGATCATGTGAGCAGGGCAACATGGATGGGAAATGGCTGTGCCTGGATAGAAGTTATAGAAGTTGAATTACAGTAAAAGAGGGGTTATGTAAGTCAGTCTAGCCAGATTGACATTGTTTATTTAATTGTACTTAGAATCCTAGACTGCTTGGTCTGCAAGGGAGCTCAGGCCTCTTCTAGCCACTATTTTACACATAGCCCTGATATGGCAACCCACTCCAGTGTTCTTGCCTGGAGAATCCCAGGGACGGGGGAGCCTGGTGGGCTTCCGTCTGTGGGGTCACACAGAGTCAGGCACGACTGAAGTGACTTAGCAGTAGCAGCTGATGTACTAAGACCCAGCAGTTTGTGATTATGAAAGCAAATCATGTCCATATTTACGGCTATCTGTAGGAATATATTAGTCAGCTCAGACTGCTGTAATAGAACATCCCAGACTTGTGGTTTAGACAACTGAAATGTATTTTCTCACGGTCCTGGGGCTGGGAAGTCCAAGTTGAACGTGCCGTCAGACTTGTCTTCTGGTGAGACTGCGCTTCTGTCTTGTCTGTGTCCTCACATGGCCTCTTCTTCATCACATGCAAATAGAGCTCTCTGGTGCTTCCTCCTCTTCTTATAAGGACACTGATCTTATCAGATTAGGGCCCCACCCTTATCAGCTTGTTCCACCTTAATTCAGTTCAGTTCAGTTCAGTCACTCAGTCGTGTCTGACTCTTTGCGACCCCATGAATCGCAGCACACCAGGCCTCCCTGTCCATCACCAACTCCCGGAGTTCACTCAGACTAACGTCCATTGAGTCAGTGATGCCATCCAGCCATCTCATCCTTGGTCGTCCCCTTCTCCTCCTGCCCCCAATCCCTCCTAGCATCAGAGTCTTTTCCAATGAGTCAACTCTTCGCATGAGGTGGCCAAAGTCCTGGAGTTTCAGCTTTAGCATCATTCCTTCCAAAGAAATCCCAGGGCTGATCTCCTTCAGAATGGACTGGTTGGATCTCCTTGCAGTCCAAGGGACTCTCAAGAGTCTTCTCCAACACCACAGTTCAAAAGCATCAATTCTTTAGCACTCAGCCTTCTTCACAGTCCAACTCTCACATCCATACATGACCACAGGAAGAACCATAGCCTTGACTAGACGGACCTTAGTCGGCAAAGTAATGTCTCTGCTTTTGAATATGCTATCTAGGTTGGTCATAACTTTTCTCCCAAGGAGAAAGTGTCTTTTAATTTCATGGCTGCAGTCACCATCTGCAGTGATTTTGGAGCCCAAAAAGTAAAGTCTGACATTGTTCCACTGTTTCCCCATCTATTTGCCATGAAGTGATGGGACCAGATGCCATGATCTTTGTTTTCTGAATGTTGAGCTTTAAGCCAACTTTTTCACTCTCCACTTTCACATTCATCAAGAGGCTGTTTGGTTCCTCTTCACTTTCTGCCATAAGGGTGGTGTCATCTGCCCCTCTGAGGTTATTGACATTTCTCCCAGCAATCTTGATTTCAGCTTGTGTTTCTTCCAATCCAGCGTTTCTCATGACATACTCTGCATATAAGTTAAATAAGCAGGGTGACAATATATAACCTTGATGTACTCCTTTTCCTATTTGGAATCAGTCTGTTGTTCCATGTCCAGTTCTAACTGTTGCTTCCTGACCTGCATACAGATTTCTCATGAGGCAGGTCAGGTGGTCTGGTATTCCCATCTCTCTCAGAATTTTCCACAGTTTATTGTGATCCACACAGTCAAAGGCTTTGGCATAGTCAATAAAGCAGAAATAGATGTTTTTCTGGAACTCTCTTGCTTTTTCCATGATCCAGCGGATGTTGGCAATTTGATCTCTGGTTCCTCTGCCTTTTCTAAAACCAGCTTGAACATCAGGGGGTTCACGGTTCACGTATTGCTGAAGCCTGGCTTGGAGAATTTTGAGCATTACTTCACTAGCATGTGAGATGAGTGCAATTGTGCGGTAGTTTGAGCATTCTTTGGCATTGCCTTTCTTTGGGATTAATTACTTCCCTACTAACCTTATCTCCAAATAACCACATTAGAGGTTAGGGCTTCAACATAGGAATTTTTGAAGGAATACTATTCAGTCCATAGCAAGTAGCTAGAAATGTTTACTTGCCGGTTTTAACTGAAATTAGGGTCTTTTAAAAGTGTGTCAGGTCACATACCACGTGCCATTGTTACCTAACTCACTGATTGCACACACATTCACCTCAGCTTCCTTCCAGTATGCAACTGAAACAACGATAAAAGAACTTAAGGAACTTCCCTAGTGGCCCAGTGGTTAAGAATCTACCTTCCAATGCAAAGGGCACCAGTTCAATTCCTGGTTAGGGAACTAAGATCTCACATGCTGTGTGGTACAGCCAAAAAATAGAGAAACTAAAAAAAAAAAAAAAATAGAATTATAAAAAGAGAAAGACATTAGAATAGTTTCTATGTATAAAAAACTGCCACAAACTTAAGGGTTTAAAGCAACATGCATTTATGATCTCATAGTCTCCTGACTTGGGAAACCAGGCACAGTTTAACTGGGTCCTCTGCTCAGGGTCTCACAGACTGTTGTGAAGGAGCTACCTGGTTTTCATTTTCATCTGGATGCTCAACTGGGGAAGAATTCATTTTCAGCTCATTCAGGTTACTGGCAGAATTTATTTCCCTGAAACTGTGTGAATGAGAACGTTGACTTTTTGCTAACTATTGGCCAGAGGTTATCTTGTGACCCCAGAGGCCACCTAGACATCCCTCCCATGGGGATTTTCCTACAAGGCCACCTTACATCATTGAGCCTGAAAGGAGAGTCTCTTATTCCAGTATGCTTTTAAGACAGAGTCTTGTACAATATAAGTTATCAGGGGAGTGACAGCCTATAACTGTTGTCATATTCTATCAGCTAGAAGTGAATTACAGGTTCTGTCTACACTCAAGGGAAGGGAATTTCTGAAGGTATGAAGAGCAGGAGAAAGCGATTATCTGTGGTCATAGACATGAACTCCCAAGAATAAAGAGTAAGAGAGGAAAGAATAACGATAGAACTTTGGAAAGCAGGTGGGATGAGTGCAAACTGACTTAGCTAGCCTAAGAAAGCTAAATATTAAGCCAGCAGTAGGCCTTCCCTTGTGGCTCAGACGGTAAAGTGTCTGCCTACAATGTAGGAGACCCTGGTTCGATCCCTGGGTCGGGAAGATCCCCTGGAGAAGGAAATGGCAACCCACTCCAGTACTCTTGCCTGGAAAATCCCATGGATGGAGGAGCATGGTAGGCTACAGTCCATGGGGTCGCAAAGAGTCGGACAAGACCGAGCGACTTCACTTGGTCTTGGAGAAAGCCAAGGGGCAATCTGATTTTATCCTGCAAAATTTCTCAAAAGACTCAAGACTTGGCAGCATCAATTTCCTTAAGAAGTGAAGTGAGTCTGGGCCTAAACCATACATGTAGTTCAAAGTCAACTTAGGAAACAGACTCTCAGATGCCTCCTTCACCCCAAGTAGTCAAGTAATCACCTCTTTCTCCATCCTAGCTATAGACTATATGGGGATATTGAGATAGGAGGTAGATGCCCCCCCCCCCCCCCCCATAAAACAACTGGACATTCGTCTCCTATGGACTGAAACTCCAAGGCGAAAATAGTAGGACAATTAAGGGGGGAGGCTGGGCCCTAGACAGACCATGTATTTCTCATTCCCAAAGGCAGGAGACCTCCCTGATCACATGTGCACAGAAAGGCTCCTTGGAGGTCAAAGGGGAAGTAATGTCAAGGGATGCTCTACCCATACGGCTTTGTGGTAGAATCTATCCTGGCTAAGAGATGTGTGCCCACTAAATGACAGCTCACTAGGCTGTCTAGGAAAGCCCCCAATATTAAATGCAGAAACAGACAAACAGAAAGACTATAGAAAGAGTCAGTATGGTGTCACTTAGAATCCAGTTTATGGACTTGACTAGAAGATGAAGGAGAAAACTAAGAAAGGCAACTTGGGAGAAAAAACACAACTAGGAAGAGAGGAAGGGGAGGGATCAATACTACCCTCCAACAGAACATTGCCTTTATGAGTAGGATGCCATAAGAAGGAATATTGGGGCCACAGAAAGAATCTTTGGAACTAAAGATAGAATAATATAACTACTGATATATTTCAATTGAGGTGATGGAAGATAAAGTTGAGGCAATGACTTGGGAAGTAGAAATAAAAGAAAAAGAAGCAAAATGAAAGAGAAAAAAATTAGAGGACTAGACCCAAAGTTTCACCATTTGAATAACTGGATTTTCAGAAAGAAAGTGTAGAGGAACAAAAGGAAGGGTATGATTACAGAAGCTAATAGAAAACAGCTTTTTTCACTTAGGGACATGACTTTCTCTACTGGAATGGCTGAATGAATGCCCAGCATGATAAATGAAAATAGACCAAATAAATTCAGAAAGAGGCAATAAACCCAGAAAGAGGAAGACTTAGAATTCAAGATTCAGTAGAAGAGAGAGAGAAGGAAACTCCAGGGTTGCAGTAAAGAGAGCTGCTAGCCAGACAACAGCTGGGGGGACAGGTCCAAGCTGGATCTTCAGGGGAAATTGCTCAACAAGGTGAAAATGGTAGGAGACCTGATATACTTGAGTGGTTATTTAGAAGAGACTTACATATCGTGAGATGGGTTGGGGATGGATTTTTCATAAGAACACAGAAATCCAAGCAACTGAAAAAAGTCACATCTAAGAGAGATAAAATATTGTGCATAAAAGGAAAAACAATTAAACATACTACCTGCCTCAGCTATAAATAGAGCACGCAGAGTGCCAGTAAAGTGAAATGATTTTGCTATAACCCAAATGATAACAATATCCCAGGAAGGTGGAGAATAGGAGGTATATTTGGGAGGATGGGTAAAGAGATCTAAATTTTAATTGTTTGTTTCTGGAAATCAATAAAACTGAGAAATCAAGGAGTAACAATGCAAGCACGTTATTTAGAAACACAGAAATAAATATCAAAAGAATCAAGTAAATGAGTTAAAAGAGCTGATTTCAGGGACTTCTCTGGTAATTCAGTGGTTAGGAATCCGTCTGCCAATTCAGGAGACGTGAGTTCAATCCTTGGTCCGGGAAGATTCCACATGCTGTGAGGCAACTAGACCCATGCGCCACAACTACTGAACTACTGAGGCCCACACACTCTTGAGCCTGTGCCCCGTAACAAGAGAAGCCACCACGGTGCCAGCCTGTGCACCGCAACTAGAGAGCATCCCCCGCTCGGCACAGCTGGATGAGCCCGAGCACAGCAACAGAGACCCAGCATAGCAAAGATGAATAATTAACTTAGAAAAGAGTTGATCTCCGAGAATCAGGAAATTATAGAGTTATTTGACTCTTGAAACCATATCGTGTGACTTAGGTTAAATGCAAGTGTGTGTGTGTGTGTGTGTGTGTGTGTGTGTGTGTGTGTGTGTGTGATTAGAGATAGCTTGGTGACTTCTGAAGTTAGAAGTCACCTTGATTGACTTGCTTGGCCACAAGCTTATGTAGCTTTGGTCACCTGCTTCAGGTCTTGGAGACGCCTATGAGAGCCTCAATCTGTCCAGCAGGTCACTTGGTATACCAGCGTATGGTTCAAGGGAGGTTCTGGGCTAGAAATGCACTCTTAGAGTCCTCAGCTTAGAGATGACGGTTAAAGCCATGGGACCAGAGATCAGGTATGGGGAAAGAAGTGACGAGGTCCAGGCATTGAGCTCTGAAGGTGCCCCATCATTTAGAAGTAAGGAGAGGAAGAGGATTCAGTAAAGAGGAAGGAGAAGGGTAGCCTGTGAAGTAGGAGGGAAACCGAAAGAATGAGATCCAAAAGCAAAGAAAAGCATTTCAAGAGGATTTCGAGGAAGCAACTGGGTTAACTACTGCTCAGAGTCAAGAAAGAGGAAGAGCCTGACTTGCCTATTCCAGTTTGAATATGAAGATTACTAATACACAAATATAATGAGCTTCGAGTAAGAAATTTCACTAGAGGAAATTTTCACATTGAATACAGAGAATGGAATTGTGTTTAGATGTTGCCATGCCTCATGTTGGATAAGCTCTTTACAGATCTGCAACTAGTTATTTTAGAAAGATGAATTTTCCCCCCTGTTTTTCTGGTGCTTCCAAACAAATGAAGGGGCTGAAGGATGGTCATTTTGTTGAATCTTTCTAGATCTCAGCCAGGTATAGATTTTCAAAAGCCCCAAATCTATTTCTTTCTGTTCTTATGGGGAAAGACAATTTGCCTTTTGTTAAGAAGACAGCAGAGCTGTGCTGTACTTACCTTTATTAAACTTCAGGGGGCGGGCTCTGACCAAGAAATAAGCTCTGGACGAATTGCTCAATGCTTAAATACACCCGAGAGCCAGCCTGGAATCTGGGGAGATGAAAGGCATTTTAATCCAACTACTCTAATTAGGAACAATTTACAGTGTTGCTGCTGTGTTTTGTCTAGTAAAAGAGATTAGGGAACTAAGAGCATAATAGCTCTGTTTGGGATTGGGAAACAAAACCTCTGTTTCCTGGATTTATGCCCAAGGGTGCTGGCAAAGAGTTAGAAGTTGCTTTTAAGCAAAAGGAGAAATTAGCCATGGTTGGCAGGTGATTTTCACTTGCTAGAAAACCAGTGTTTTATTTAAATGTGAGTTGTCTCAAAGGATGTACATTGGGTAACTTAGGAAAAGGAGCAGTCCTTACGCTCGGTCAGTCGACTCTTCGCAACACCACGGACTGTAGCCCACCAGGCTCCTCTGTCCATGCGATTTTCCAGGCAAGAGTACTGGAGTGGGCTGCCATTTCCTACTCCAGGGGATCGTCCCGACCCAGGGATTGAACCCGCATATTCTGTGTCTCCTGTATTAGCAGGCGGATTCTTTGCCACTGAGCCACTGGGGAAGCACTAACTTAGGAATATGCAGAGTTAATTCAAATACGTGGTGCCAAATGGAGTGTGAATATTCCTAGACTTTCACATTCATTGTTTACTTTGGGAGAAAACGGTCTGGCAGATTTTCTGCAGTCTTGTCACACGTGAACTTCCATGGACAAGTTACCCCAGCTCTTCACAGATTCCATTTTGTACCCAAGGTCATAGGAGTAGAGGAAACAAAACAAAAACATAAAACAGTGACTTCATTCAGAGCAAAGATTTGCTAAGTCCTCAAAGATGTATCCGGAAAGATCAAGGCTGCTTACAATTTGCTCCTCAGCCCTGCACTAGCTGCCAGGGCTTGCCTTTGTGTCCCCTAGTCCAAGCTCCTGCTGCTCACCCCACGACAGGCCAATAAATCCAGAGATGAAGTGTTGGGGTAAGCAATGGGGACTTTATTTGGAAAGTCAGCAGATGAAGATGGTGGACTAGTGTTCCAAAACACCATCTTGCCCAGATTTGGATGCTAGTTTAAGGAGCCAAGACAAGAACATGAAGATGTCAAGTGAAAAAGGGTGTGTGTGTGTGTGTGCTAGTCCATCAGTCGTGTCTGACTCTTTGTGACCCCGTGGATTGTAGCCCATCAGGTTCCTCTGTCCATGGGATTCTCCGGGCAAGAATACTGGAGTGGGTTGCCATTTCCTTCTCCAGGGGATCTTCCAATCCAGGGAATGAACCCAGGTCTCCTGCATTGCAGTCAGATGCTTTACTGTCTGAGCTACTAGGGAAACCCTAAAAAAAGTGGTACATTGTAAATATTTCTTGGTTCCAATCAGACTTCAAGAGATGTGTTCATTTCTTTTTTTCTACAACTATTTGTAAGTTGGCTAAGGGCTTCCCTGGTGGCTCAGATAGTAAAGAATCTGCCTGCAGTGCAGGAGACCTGCATTCAGTCCCTGGGTTGGAAGATCCCCTGGAGAAGGAAATCGCAATCCACTGCCGTATTCTTGCCTAGGAAATCCCATGACAGAGGAGCTGGCAGGCTACAGTCCCTGGGGTCTCAAAGAGTTGAACAGGACTGAGCAACTAACACTAACACTTTCTTTCACTGGTCAGGATGTTTCTTGTTAGCTAAACAAAGGCATTTTAGCTTACTGCTCAGGCAGGGGAGTCAGGGTTCCCCCAGATGGGCCATTATGTATACTTTAAGTCTTAGGCAACAGCCCATTAGTGATTCAGTTCAGTTTAGTCGCTCAGTCGTGTCCGACTCTGCGACCCCAAGAATCTCAGCACACCAGGCCTCCCTGTTCTTCACCCTCTCCCGGAGTTCACTCAAACTCACATCCATTGAGTCGGTGATGCCATCCAGTCATCTCCTCCTCTGTCGTCCCCTTTTCCTCCTGCCCCCAATTCCTCCCAGCATCAGAGTCTTCTCCAATGAGTCAACTCTTTGCATGAGGTGGCCAAAGTACTGGAGTTTCGGCTTTAGCATCATTCTTAGCTTGTAGCAAAAGCAATAGCTTTCTCTGTCCACTCCATGTATCAATCTGGTATTGCAGTACCTCCAGGAATGTTGCACCTCCCCTGGGGAAAGAGGAAAAACAATAGAATACACAATTTAAAGTAAAAGAAGCAGATCCAATGTGGAGTCACGTTTATTCTTCCCAATTACACTAGCACACAATGGGTTTTGAGAGAAAAGATAGGAGAGGGAATAGAAGGGACCAAGGCCCTTGGGATTCCAGTTTCTGTGCTAGACTCAGCATAGATCACACCCTTTGATCCTAAAAATGACACAATAAGTTGCATATTATTTTCCCCCTTCTACAGATGAAGCTGGGACTCAGAGTTTAGGTAATTTGCATGCCTAAGAAGGGGTCCAGAGCACTCCACTCTTTGCGACCCCATGGGGCCCACCAGCCTCCTCTGTCCATGGGATTCTCCAGGCAAGAATACTAGAGTGGGTTGTCATTTCCATATTCAGAAAACCTCTCAGCTTCACTCCATGCAAGCAGCAACCATTCCTAATATTCTGAGAATAAAGATTTATTGCTTTGGGATAAATACCAGACTCTGAGTCTGTACCATGAAGTAATTTTTCCAGACTTGACTCCAGATTCTCCAGATAACCCAGGCAAGGTCAGGGAAGGGTTAGAACTTGAGAAGAGGACAAATGATGGGGGAAGAGCCCCACTGATGACCACAAATTCTTTTGTGATTGGTCCCCATTTCACCTGGCTTGATCCTAAAAAAATGTGCCCAGGTACATAGCCTTAATGGGCTCCGTGGGGCTAATGTAGAGAATTCTCTTTCAGACGGAGTCCTTTGGCTCAACCTCAGGTGGTGCAGTGGTAAAGAACTCGCCTACCAATGCAGGAGACACAGGGGACTCGAGTTCAGTCCCTGGTTAGGGAAGAGCTCCTGGAATAGGAAATAGCAAGGCATTCCAGCATTATTGCCTGGAGAATTCCATGGACAGAGGAGCCTGGCGGGCTACAGTCTGTGGGGTTGCGAAGAGATTGAGCATGCACGCTTGCACACTAGTTGGCCTCCATCATTTCTCTGCAGGTCAATTTCCCATCGGTAAAACCACAGTTCTGCATTCATGAGATAAGCTCAGCGATCCCATCCAGTCCTGACTTTCTCTGATTCTGTGCCTCTGCATAGGTAACACCTTGGGAGAAAGAAATTTATCACCAAAGAATACCATGTGGGTTTGGCATGACTTTATCTTGCTGGCTAGGAATCACAGATAAAGCATTGCCAACAGCTACATTTATGCCAACCAGATGGGAGGCAACACCCCTCTGGAATTCTGACCTGATACTTGAAACCAGAGCAGAGGAGCACCCCAGTGTGATGTGCTGCCAAGGGACACATTGCTTTTGTGGATAAGGTTTCCTGGTTCTTAGATCTCAGCCATGTCCCCCAACAGGGCATGGCGAGGTGGCTGTGGATTCCGTGACAACACATGACCGAGCACTGCCAAGGACAACTCTTTGTGGCATGAAAGTTTTGCCTGCTGCTGGTGATAACATGACTTTGTTTTCCTGAAGTAGACTGGGTTGGGGCAGACAGCCCTGCCTGTCCTCTACATCACCTGATGATGGGAATGTTATACAGCCCTTCCTCATCAAGCTTTATTTAAAAATAAGCTGTATTCATGAAATCACTTCCAGAATTTATGTTAACAAGGGTTTACGTATTAAATTCTGCAAACATGCTGTGCACCTGCCCACTTTCATTTAGACTAGAGCGATGATGCCCAAACTATAGTCCCAACCAGCAACATCAGCATGTCTGGAGATTGTCAGAAATGACAATTTGTAGGCCTCACTCCAGACCTCCTAAATCAGAAACTCTGGAGTGGATCCCAGGGACCTCTGTTGTACAAAGGCCTCCTGGGGAAAATAACCTGATGCTGGGAAAGACTGGCAGAAGGAGAAGGGTTTGGCAGAGGATGAGATGGTTGGATGGCATCACTGACTCAATGGACATGAGTTTGAGCAAACAATGGCACCCCACTCCAGTACTCTTGCCTGGAAAATCCCATGGACAGAGGAGCCTGGTGTGCTGCAGTCCATGGGGTCGCTGAGAGTTGGACACGACTAAGTGACTTCACTTTGACTTTTCACTTTCATGCATTGGAGAAGGAAATGGCAACCTACTCCAGTGTTCTTGCCTGGAGAATCCCAGGGATGGCAGAGCCTGGTGGGCTGCCGTCTATGGGGTCGCACAGAGTCGGACATGACTGAAGCGACTTAGCAGCAGCAGCAGCAGCTGGAAGATAGTGAAGGACAAGGAAGTCTGGGGTGCTACTGTCCATGAGGTCACAAACAGTTGGACACAACTTAGTGACTGAACAACAAATTTGGGGACTCTGATGCACACTCAAATTTGGGAACCACTGACTTAGAGAACTCCGAGAGGGAACGTTCTAGGCTAAGGGCAGGAGATTAGGATCTGAATAAACCTTGCCCTGTTCAGGAGGTTAGTGTGGGAGTTTTCTGTTTGTTTGTTTCATTTTCTTGTCGACACTTCCACGAACCTCAGGAATCAAGACAATATTGGTACTGGTGTGAACAGGTGTTAGTGCTGGATGGCCATATTCTGCACAACAATCCATAACTGGTAAGGAAGAAAAAGGGGGTTGAAGCCTGGCTCCAACACTTACTGTATTAACTTGGTTCCATTACCAAGCACCACTTACTTCATCTGCAAGCAAAGTATAACAACTCTTTGCAAAGTTGTTCTTAGGAGTTCATGAGAGAAATTTGAAAACTCTCAGCATACTGTCTGGTGTTTGGTAAACCTTCAACAAATATTGGTTATTACTAACATTAATAATGCTGATGCTAATAAAGCAGCATGAATTCTATATGATATTGTCACTGCCCCCAAAGCAGTGCACGTAGGGGATAGCTACAGTCTTTAGGGACCAGAGACAAGGGTTCATATCTCAGTCCTGGTACTCACCACATTAGATAGGCGGTCAGTATCAATATCTTTTCTCTAATTATTTGTTTAAAATAGGAAAGATGGCAATCACCTATTGTAAGTAAATTAAAGCAGCTTATTTAATTTCTGTCAGTACATTTTCTTTTGTCTTCTTCCTTTTCATTGGAAAAATAAACCCAATTTTCAAGGGTATGAAGGTCAGTGTGCCAGAGACTTAGTCAAGTAGAGCATTCATATTGGAATATTCAATTGAGGCAGCTTTGAAAATACCTGTTTAAAGCTGAGAAGAAAGTCTATGGCCAGTTATGAAGGAGAAAGGGACCCTGGATGTATATTTCTCTTTCTTCTTCATTATCCTATAGAAAAGTTTAAGGATCCTGACAATTAGGAAGAAAAATAGCCCAGGCCAAAGAAGGCTTTTACAAGGAAGACTCCTGAAGACTCACTAACTGAAAGAAATGTTGAATTATGTTTCCCTTGTTAATAAAAAAAAAATAGACTTTAAGCATATAAAAAGCATTACCACAACTTCTGCTTAGGGCATCTCCAAATGAACAGGATACTCAGGTTCCTAAATTACAATCCCTTGCCAGTGCTTATCCCTTGGCCTTTGGTTCTTCACTTTAAGAAGACTGGCCACTGGGCTCAGATGTCTTTTTCTGGCCTCTCTTCCTTTCTGCTTCCACTCCCCTCCACTGTGTATACATTTTCCTCATCCTGTTGCAGGTGCTGGGAGCGGTTATGTAATACAGTCATAGACATTTGGTTGAGTGTCTAACTGAACCAAAGTGTTCGTTTCCAGTACAAAGCATAAGAAAGAAAGGAGGTGTGACTATAAAATAGTAAGATTGAGCCTTCAGTTCCAAAAATGAAATCTTAACTTTTATTTATTTGAGGAAGTTGAGTATGATGACTAGAAGTATGGAATCTGGTCTCTGAGTTTACACTATGCTTCTTTTTTAAAAAACAAAACTTATTTGGTCACACAAGGTCTTAGTTGAGGCATGTAGAATCTAGTTCCCTGACCAGGGACTTAACCTGGGCCCCCTGCATTGGAAGCGCAGAATCTTAGCCACTGGACCACCAGGGAAGTCCCAGGACTATAGCTGTTGCACTTAGCCTTGTGTCCTCTGGCAAGTGATTTTTCATTCCTTTAAGGCCTTGGTGTGCTCAATGGTAAAATTGAAGCAGTGATGGTATCTGCCTACAGAGTTGTTATGGGAATTAGATGAAATAACACACGAAGCAAAATTCCTGGAACATAGTACATACTTCATAAATATTAGCTATGATTACTTTTAGGGCTTCCCAGTTATGCTTAGTTTCTCAGTCGTGTCCGACTCTTTGTGATCTCATGGACTATAACCTGCCAGGCTCCGCTGTCCATGGGGATTCCCCAGGCAAGAATACTGGAGTGGGTTCCCATACCCTCCTCCAGGGGATCTTCCCAACCCAGGGATCGAACCCAGATTGAGCCACCAAGGAAGCCCAGGAACACTGGAATGGGTAGCCTATCCCTTCTCTAGGGGAACTTCCCAATTCAGGAATTGAACCAGGGTCTCCTGAATAACAGCTGGATTCTTTACCAGCTGAGCTACCCAGAAAGCCCAAAGGGGACGCTATGGCTGCATGGGCCTGGAAGCTAACTCCAGCCTCCCATGTGGCAGGTGGTTCAGTGGTAAAGAATCTGCCTGCCAAGCAGGAGACATGAGTTTGATCCTTACGTCAGGAAAATCTCCTGGAGAAGGAAATGGCAAACCACTCCAGTATTCTTGCCTGGGAAATTGCATAGACAGAGGAAACTGGAGGGTTACAGTCAATGGGGTCACAAAAGAGTCAAACACAACTCTTAGTTAGCAACTAAACATCAATAACGGCAATTGCTTTTAGCTTTTATTTAATACAAATATAAACATTCATAAGATAGAATATAAAAATTCCTTCCTATATTTTATTTTTGACTCCCCAGTACCCTGAGCCCTTGCACCCCTCTGGCCCCTCACCTATAAGACATTACCATTGCTTTTGGAATACATCGTTCAAGCTTTAGCCTTCCACCCCAAAGGGATCCACTTGATATATGCATGTATTCTCCCTTGTCAGCTTATGTTTATTTCAAGAATTCACAGAAGAAATTTGGAAAATTTCTATGAGACTGAACCAGGCATGAAATACAGAGTGAATAGATTAAAAATTGCGTTGTTCTACATGGCTGCTTATATCCACAAAAAAGAGTCTGGATGAATGCTATTTTCTCAAAAAATTCATACCTTTCTCAAAGCTGCTGATATTGTCATCACAGCAAATATTCAGAAGATTGTGCTGGTGGCCCTGAAGGGCGCTGGAATGATAATTCTGCGTACACACACACCTTTTCGTTCTCATCTTCCCGCCAGCGAATTTATCTTTTTATTTGCTAATTTAAAAGCTTTTCACAACATTGTCAATCAGCTCTGCTGAATAAAATACATTGTTTTTAAGCATTTAATAATTGAGGTATGTTCTGAGTTACTCATGCATTTATAAATTTATTTAACATATTCTGAATTCCTATTATGCCCTAGCAATGTTGTGCTGAGGGGGATGGAAAGGAAGTCGAACACACAACATATACCCTTACGGGATTACATTTTCCTAAATGAGCCAAGAAATGCTAAGAAAAGATTAAACAGTTGTAAAATTAAAAATAAACCCATGCTGTAATTCCTGGTATCGATGACCAGAAATTGGTTGTGTATATGTATGTGTGTGAGTGTGCATTCATGAGTGTGTGTGGTGTGTATTACATTTGGCTGATAAGAGGAAAGGTCAGCTTCGCCTTAATTTTTTTAAGAGAACTTCTATGCTACGTTAAAATTTCCTATAGGAAAACCAGGTGATCAGATAAAAGCTTAAAAAAGATTTAATTGATTACACAGATGTCAAAAACACAGAGAAGAAACCACCAGAAGACTGACCTGCATTTTCTCAGTGTGTGCGTGTTAATTGCTCAGTTGTGCCTGACTCTTTGGGACCTCATGGACTGTAGACCGCCAGACTCCTCTGTCCATGGAATTCTCCAGGCAAGAATACTGGTGTGGTTTGCCATTTCCTTATGCAGGGGATCTTTCCGACCCAGGAATGGAAGCCGAGTCTCCTGCGTTGCATGCAGATTCTTTACTATCTGAGCATTTTCTTGGTACTAACCAACTAATTCATAAACTAGCTTTAAGTCATACTACACAGACATCTCATTCTTCATGCAATTTGAATAATGGGCCTCACTCTGGCCCAAACAGTTGTTTGTTTGTTTTCAAATTTTATTTAATTTATGGCTGTGCTGGGTCTTCGTTTCTGCGCGCGGGTTTTCTTTAGTTCCGGCCAGCAAACTGCTTGTTGCCGCGGCTTCTCTTCCTGCCGAGCCCAGGCTCTAGGCACACGGACTTCGGTAGCTGTGGCTCATAGGCTTAGTTGCCCCACAGCATGTGGAATCTTCCTGGACCAGGGACTGATCCTGTGTCCCCTGCCTTGGCAGGTGGATTCTCAATCACTGGACCACCAAAGAAGTCACTGGCCAAAAGAATTCTGTCTTCTGTATTATTCATGTGTAAATCTGGAGTAAGAAGTAGCTCTGAATGTGAGAAAGAAAATATGGCTGGAAGAGATGAGGAAAGTAAAGCTTATCCATTGAATGTGACTGTCTATTCCCCTCAACCCACCAGGATCCAGAGCCACTCACATCTCCCTGTTTTGCTTTGTTTTTGACTCTAAGCACACAAATCAACACTTCAAGCTGCATCTTGGTATTTTCCCATCTCAGTTCTCTCCATTGTTTGCCAAGCCCTTCTGGACTAGGCAAAACGAAATGTATTTCCTTCTTGGTGATTGTTTGGTCTGTAGACGTGTGTGTGTGTGTGTGTGTGTGTGTGTGTGTGTGTGTGTGTGTGTGCGCGTGTGCACTGCCTGGCTGGTAGGTAGACAGATTTCCCCCACACCCTCAGGCTTTGAATGGAGCAGAAAGGTGGAGATTGTTTTTTAACTTAGTAATAACAATGATGTTATGAAAATAATTGAGACAATACCTAACGCAGCATCAAAAACAACTAACTTAGATGTGACACATAGCAGCTGTGACTGTCATTAAAGACAAGGCCAAAGATAATTCTTCTAGGTCCTCAGACCAAAAATCATTGAGGCAGATTTTGTGTATGAGGGAAAGTGGGAAGTGATATCTTTTTTCCCCAAGTAGGATATCCCAGGTCTATTTCTGTATTTTTAGTCTTTTTTTCAGATGCTATGATATTTTCCGCTTGGTGCACATGTATGTATACCTGTATTTATTTTAAAAAGCTGTAACTTATCCTTTCAATCAATCATTTATTTTGAAGGAACATAAACTTGTGTTTTATATTTTATTTTGTTTCATTTTATCTATTTGTTTTCCTCTGCAACAAATGGCAAAACCAGAAATAGTCCCAGATGAATGACTGTGAAACTGTTGGGGGAGTGTTGGGGGGATTTCCTCAGTTCTGTCTCATTGCAAGAAAAATTTGGAGCGACGGATGGACCAGTGTTACAGCCCTTGGATGGACCAGTGTTATAGCTCCATGTTACAGCTCAGTTTTTTGTTTTTTTTTTTTTTTAAAGGAAAGACGACCTCAACAGAAGTTGCTCAGTCGTGTCCGACTCTTTGTGACCCCATGGACCATAGCCCACCAGGCTCCTCCATCCATGGAATTTTCTAGGCAAGAGTACTGGAGTGGGTTGCCATTTCCTTCTCCATCAGTTTTATTTAGAAAGTAAAATACATCCTTGAGGCATGAGGGCATGCAGACCCAAAAGATAGGAAGAGAAGAGAGGCCCCTGGCACAAATTTGGCTCCTTTTTTTATATGTTTTTTCTCCTCCCCTGGGCCTGCCCTATGTAAATTGGGCTAGCTAGGAGAGCTGTTTGTTTTACCCGAGGTCCTCACTTAGGTCCTCAGGCCTTTCTTTGTTCTATTTTCGAGGGTTTTTGCCTTCCTTATCTTTTAGCCACCGCCATTCTGGACTCCTTTTTCCTATTCTAACTACCTAACATTCTCCTCTCAAGAGGTAAAAGGCCCAATTCTTTGGGAATAGGGGCATTGAAGTCTTTCTGGCTACTTCCTGCTGAAATGGGATGGCAAGGGGCATTGGGCCTCCCCTTCTCGCTAGTCTCAAGCCTCAGAGTCCCTATAGCAGTGTCCACCTAAGGGTGAGTGATATTTTCCATGGTCAGCCTTAGTTTTGTATATCCTTGTTGAATTGGCACCGCATGTTGTAGCTTGTTGACCTGGGCAGAGACAAAATGGGTTAGACAACTGATAATTCAGGGCAATCATAAGCAGCATAAATATGGTGATAACAAGGACTAGTAGGGGCATTGCTGCTGCTGCTGCTAAGTCACTTCAGTCGTGTCTGACTCTGTGTGACCCCATAGATGGCAGCCCACCAGGCTCCCTCGTCCCTGGGATTCTCCAGGCAAGAATACTGGAGTGGGTTGCCATTGCCTTCTCCAATGCATGAAAGTGAAAAGCGGAAGTGAAGTCACTCAGTCGTGTCTGACTCTTAGCGACCCCATGGACTGCAGCCTACCAGGCTCCTCCATCCATGGGATTTTCCAGGCAAGAGTACTGGAGTGGGGTGCCATCCGCCGATTTCCCCATCACCAGGAGAATCCCCCAAAGAGAGATTGTAGCCACCCCAAGAACTCTCCAGCTCATTCTTTGAGATCCTGTAGGGTCTGAATGTTTTTCTTGAGGATTGTGAGACTTTCTTTAACTTAGTTAGAGGTATTTACACAGAAACAACACGTCTCATTCAAGATGGCGCAAGTCCCTCCTTGTTCAGGGATCAAGAGCTCTATCTCCTGTCTGTTTTGGAGTACAACCCCTGCCAAGCTGTGCTGGCTCTTTAGAGCTGTCCTGGCTCTTTAGAGCTGTCCTGAGAAATCTTATCCCCAGAAATTTAATTTGGGGATGTTCATTAGAATGGCACTCATTGGTAGTTCTGAATAGGTATCTGAGATCTCCCAGGGGCTCACAGGTGTATTGAGTGCCCTCTTCTGTTCTCTTCCACAGCTTGATTGGTGAGTAATGAATCCAGGAGTCATGTCCTGGTACCTTGACTGCTGTGGGGATAGAAAGTATTACAGAGTAGGGGCCCTTCCATGTGGGTGGCCCAATTTTGGCTTCTCTTTATATATGTTTTTTCCTCCTCCCCCTGGGCCTGCCCTATGTAAATTGGGCTAGCCAAGAGTGCTGTTTGTTTTACCTGAGGTCCTCACTCTGGTCCTCAGGCCTTCCTTTGTTCTCTTTTCATAGGTTTTTCCCTTCCTTATCTTTTAGCCACCGCCATTCTGGACTCCTTTTTCCTATTCTAACTACCTAGCAAAATCAATGAAAATTAGGCATGGGAACCTTGATGTCACTGGAGGCACCTCCTTTAGGTATCGATCCTGCTATTCTAATGACTTTTGAATAGAAATGCAATGGGCCTTTTGAATATGAGAGTAGGATGGGAAGCAAGTGGTCAAGCTACAAAGTAAATAGAAGAAAAGAAAGATAATTGTGATTCTGGGTCCATAAGGTGGCAGATGCCTGTGTCTCCATCTTAACACTGCATTCTGAGATCTGTTTATGGCCTGAAAGTTACAGGATCTATGGAAACAGATGAATTCCTTGTGGTTGCCCTACTTCTATGGCTCCAGCTAGAGGAAACTCCCATTTATTTTGTAAGTTTCTAGACTGGAACATGGTGGGGCACTTTGAATTTTCAGGAGGTCAGAGGACACCTTGTCACACATGGTGGTTTAGTCTTTATATGTCTCCTTCTGTGACCAGATTCCTAGTGCTTTGAGTGTATGAACACATGGCTCATGCATCTCTATAGCCCCAGCCTTGCACATATTCTATGAGCTTTGTTCAGTGAAAGAAGGAATGAGGAATAGATTTAACAGGCAGAGAAACTTCTTACTGAGAAATTCTCTTCTCTCTACAACTGACTTTGTGAAGTGACTTTCTATTCATCGACTTTGTAAACATGGCCCCAAGACCTGGTTTGGGGCTAAAGGTGATCAGAAAAATGGAGAAACTTCTATTATTCTATAAGAAAATGCAGAACTTAAATTGGGGAATAAAAAACACATTGCATGGAAGCTAAATTTGTGGACAATTGGAAAAAAATCATTAAAGCATAAAAATGTAAATACGTGACTGTTTAGCTGAAAGATCTTTCTTTCTCTCTCACACACACACATACCCACAGAGTTTAAAAGATGTACAAGGACTGTGTGTGTACACGTGTGCGCTAAGTCACTTCAGTTATGTCTGACTCTTTGCAACCCTATCTGCAAAGGCTCCTCTGTCCGTGGGGACTCTGTCCATGGGCAAGAATACTGAAGTGGGTTGCCATGCCCTCCTCCAGGGATCTTCCCAACCCAAGGTTTGAACCTGCCTTTCTTATGTCTCCTGTATTGGCAGGCATGTTCTTTACCTCTCAGTTCAGTCCAGTCGTGTCCGACTCTTTGCGACCCCATGAATTGCAGCATGCCAGGCCTCCCTGTCCATCACCAACTCCCGGAGTTCACTCAAACTCACGTCCATCGAGTCAGGGATGCCATCCAGCCATCTCATCCTCTCTCGTCCCCTTCTCCTCCTGCCCCTAATCCCTCCCAGCGTCAGAGTCTTTTCCAATGAGTCAACTCTTTGCATGAGGTGGCCAAAGGACTGGAGTTTCAGCTTTAGCATCATTCCTTCCAAAGAAATCCCAGGGTTGATCTCCTTCAGAATGGACTGGTTGGATCTCCTTGCAGTCCAAGGGACCCTCAAGAGTCCAACACCGCAGTTCAAAAGCATCAATTCTTCGGCACTCAGCCTTCTTCACAGTCCAACTCTCACATCCATACGTGACCACAGGAAAAACCATAGCCTTGACTAGACGGACCTTAGTCAGCAAAATAATGTCTCTTCTTTTGAATATGATATCTAGGTTGGTCCTAACTTTTCTTCCAAGGAGTAAGCGTCTTTTAATTTCATGGCTGCAATCACCATCTGCAGTGATTTTGGAGCCCCCAAAAATGAAGTCTGACACTGTTTCCACTGTTTCCCCATCTATTTGCCATGAAGTAATGGGACCAGATGCCATGATCTTCATTTTCTGAATGTTGAGCTTCAAGCCAACTTTTTCACTCTCCACTTTCACATTCATCAGGAGGCTTTTTAGTTCCTCTTCACTTTCTGCCAAAAGGGTGGTGTCATCTGCATATCTGAGGTTATTGATATTTCTCCCAGCAATCTTGGTTCTAGCGTGTGCTTCTTCCAGCCCAGCATTTCTCATGATGTATTCTGCATATAAGTTAAATAAGCAGGGTGACAATATACAGCCATGATGTATTCCTTTTCCTATTTGGAACCAGTCTGTTGTTCCATGTCCAGTTCTAACTGTTACTTCCTGACCTGCATACAGATTTCTCATGAGGCAGGTCAGGTGGTCTGGTATTCCCATTTCTCTCAGAATTTTCCAGTTTATTGTCATCCACACAGTCAATGGCTTTGGCATAGTCAATAAAACAGAAATAGATGTTTTTCTGGAACTCTCTTGCTTTTTCCATGCCCTTTCTTCTATACAAGGACAATGCTCTACAAATTTCTGCATGTCCTAAGTAAGTTGCAAAACATTTTTAGTGAGCTGCACACTCCTCCATCATGTTGTACTAGATTTAATTTAACCAGCTCCCCCACTTGGGGGGCTCTGTAGTAAAGAATTAATCTCACCCAAAGAGAGGTCTGGTATCCGACTTTGGCTGCAGGGAAGTATTCATTTGGCAACTGAAATGTCCTGCCTGATAAGAGAGTCTTTGTTTACCTTGGGGTCTTGTGCCAAACCGGATAGCCTAACAGTATAATTTATGATGGGGTCCTTTGGCTACACAGCACCTGTTCCATCTGCAGAGGAGCTGGAGACTAAGTAGGATACGCAACACAGTGATACAAGGAATCACTCAAGTCTGCAAGATCGAACCCGGTAGACACCTGGGTCCGCCAAGGACCAGGCGGCCTTCTTTGGGTGGCAATACTCTAGGTATAATGTCACACACTATTTTAAGGGGACTTGACACTGTCCATGACTCGGCCTTCTTTGGGTGGCAATACTCTAGGTATAATGTCACACACTATTTTAAGGGGACTTGACACTGTCCATGACTCTACGGAGAGAGGCCAAATGGAAACTCTGCCTCTAGAATTTCCTTGGGACTCTACCCTATCACATCTGTCCTTGGCTGATTTTAACCTGTAGTCATTCTTTGTAATAGACTATAACTATGAGTGTAATAGGTTACAGTGAGTTCTGTGAACTCTTTTGCTGGATAATCAGGTCAGAAAGTGACCTTGACAACTAACCTCAACTCTGCAGTTGGCATCAGACGTGAGGGTGGTTTTGTGTACTCCCTCCAGCACAGGGAAGCCTGATGTGCTGCAATTCTTGAGGTCACAAAGAGTCGAACACGTCTTAGTGACTGAACAACAACCACAACTCCCTGACTTCACCGGAGCTTTACTATTTCCCTCTGTACTAAGTTGTCAAAGATTTTTAAATGAAAGGTGAGTTTAACATTTTGTAGACTAAAAAAGATTACCTTAAGTATACATCATTTGTAATATGCATTAGAAAGGCTAAATGTGTTAAGATATGGCTCTTAGAATTAAGAAAATAAAATAAGATGCTTCAATTTTTTGGAATATATAATAAAATAGTAATATACAGAATGCCAGTGGATATGGATCTTGGATCATTTCCTCATATTAGGTTTGTAAAAGTAGAAGTAATGGGTTGAAAGACCTGGACATCAAGCTTGAAAGATGTGGAGCTTTGAAAGTGTAGCACAAGATGGGAAATGGGGGAAAAAGCCTTCCAGATGGGTCAATGAGAAGAGGCCAATGAATGGAGGCAAGGAGGACGGGAGAAAATGTATTTCATCACACTCTTCCATTTGGATAATTAGACCTTTTTTTTTTTTTGCACTAACATTATGAAGGACTTATTCAAATGAATAAGCTTATTCAAATGAATTTTCCATTGGAATGACTTATATTTCCCTACTTAATGGGAAAAGAATAAAAATGTCATCAGCAGACTGTATTCTTCTTGGAAGTTGCAACCCTGAGTTCCAAAAAGAGACAGTTGGAACTACATTTGGAACCAAGGTCAGGTTTAAAGAGTGCCTACTTTGTGCTCCTGAGTATCCAGGGAGAAATTCATTCTCTTCTTAAGCATTTGAGTTGCTTAACCAAGTCCCATCAGAAGGCTGTCTCCTCTCCAGTTTTCATGCTCAGCTCTCACTTGCTTTTTTTGCTATATTTCAAAGGGATTGAGAAGTGATAGCTGTATGACAGCTGTGTACAGACTGAAAGGGCATTGTGTAAGAGAGTGACATAGCCCTGTAGTTCCCCATTTGCAGAGGAGTGACAGCTTGATTCAAATACTGGCTCCATCACGTACTCTGTGGCTGACTTTGGCCAAATACTTAACTTCTTCAAGCCTCAATTAAAATGTACCTATTCACACCAACTATGCCAATGGCACATAGCTGAACCAGTTTAATTGTTAAATGTTCTATGAACACCTATCTGGCTAGGCTAAGGGCACAAGAAGAGATGCAGGTGGAATGTGAGGCATAGGGAGCCTTTTCTAATCTAACTGGGAGATTTCCAGATTCTTCTTATTTCCAGAAACTATGCTAATGCCTCCACCTAGGGTGGAAGACTTTGGTAGTGAGTACAAGCAAGTCATGACTTATTCTGATCTTCAACACCAAACAGGATCCTCCTTTTATATTCCCGGTCTCAGAAAATGTCACCATCGCTGATCTCCTCGGTCTTTCGCCACCCTGGGCATTGTCTTGGCTCCTTCAACTTCTCACCGTGCCCTCTACCAACCAGTCTACTAGAAAATCATTTCTGCCTCTTAAATATTTCTGCCTCAACTTTCTCCTTGCTGCACCCACTAATACAGAGAAGAACCTTGGAAACAAAAGTACAAAACCTGGCATAGTTTAAGCCCCAGGCTTTCAAGGCCACATCTGGGGATCACTGGAAGTCCCCAAAGTGGTCAAGGACTGAAGAAGTGTTCAAGGTTGTAATGGTCTCACTTTGCTTCATTGCCCTTTTCAAGCATGTTATATTGTTGTTTCTGCAAATATTTTGTATTATATCAGGACTGTGTGATGAAGTCATGTATAAATCACACAAGCTAATAATTGACTGTAGGCATTTAAGATTTTTCACTTTATATTTAAAATTACATACCATGCTGTTTGAAATCTCTCTCCCCTCAAACTCGGAATGTTTGTGTAAAGAAAAAAATAGCTTTTCTGTCTAAATTTTTACAAAATCCCCAGTAGACCTGTGAATCTATTCTTTTATAATTTACCTTTCTGAGACTGACATGTATGTGAAAAATTAATTTTGTGTTGATTGAAGCCATATTTCCTGATGGCTTAGGTAAATATTTGCCTTAAAGTTTCAGAAAGATAGGAGCAAAGTGCTGAAATGAAGGTATCATTTGTCTTCAATGTGAATTGCCCTAGTAAATCTCAAAATGTTTGCTTTCTTGAGGGAGGGACTTGTCAGTTTCGTCAGGCAATCCACATCTTATCAGGAGTTGTCTGTACTTTTGGGTCAAATAAGAGCACTGGAGAAAATAGCTACATTGGTGAAACAAGAATAATATTTATGAAGAATGAATTAATTACCCTCCATTAATAACATGTCATATTTATGGCTTTGCAAAACGATTAGCTTCAGGGAAAGCGATACTTCCACTTTTCCCAGGCTCAAGTTTTGTTCTTTCCTTTCTCCTTCCAGAGGACAGAATGCCCTTCAGCATGGAAGCAAGCAGACCAGGTAGCCAAAATATCTTAGCAGATTCTGGTTGAAACAAACAGGAACAAACACGCTTGGAGAGAGTTTCTGTTGTTTGATGATATGGTTCCGAGATTTCTCAACCCAGAAGTTTTGAAAACAAATGTGTTCCACAGTCTCCCACCTCTGAGAAGCAGTTATTTATTCCTTTTCGTACAGGTGTGTTTATTCCCATAAAAACTGAGATCTTTTTCTGAATCAGCAATTAGATTGGTTATCCTTGTATTGAAACTACAGTGAGGAACCAACTCACATGGGTCAAAGTGGCCATTATTTAAAAGTCTACACATAACAGATGTAGAAAACAAGTTTATGGTTATCAGGGGGAAAGCGGAGGGGCAGGATGAATTGGGAGATTGAAACTGATGTATACTCAGTACTATACATAAAATAGATAACAAACAAGAACCTACTGTATTGAACTCAATTTAATTTCTATAATGACCTATATGAGAATAGAATCTAATAGAATAGAATCTAAAAGAGTGGGTATATGTATAACTGATTCACTTTGTTGTACAGCAGAAACTAACACCTCATTGTAAATCAACTCCAAAAAAATTACTTTTTAAAAAGTCTACCAGAAAATTTTAAAAAAGTCTACAAATAACAAATGTTGGAGAAGGTGTGGAGAAAATGGAACCCTTGTACACTGTTGGTGGGAATGTAAATTAGTCTGCCACTATGGAAATAGTATGAAAGCTCCTTAAAAAAGTAAAAATAGAGTTGCCATATGATCCCGCAATTACACTCCTGGGCATATATCCAAAGAAAACTCTAATTTGAAAAGATGCATGCTCTCCCAATATCTATACAGATCTGAAGAACCAAGGAATCCTGTTAGGGTAAATCAGTAATATGTTATTTGTTTCTTTCCCCCTCTTTTTTTAATGCCAAAGGAAAGGCAACTCCATGTCATTTATTTCTGCTTTCTGATGCTTTCTGACCCTTTCAGCGACCCTAATACCATAGACTAAAGAGTTTGTCTACACATCTGAAATCTGACTCATTACTCACACAATGGGAAGCTGTTAAGAAAAATTATACTTAACTCCTCGAAGGACGTTCTATTAGAGCCATACATTTCTCAATGTTTAAGACAAAGAAAAAATATTTAGTGAAAAATTGAGCCTGAAGAGATGTTAAAACTGGCTCATTTAGAAGAGCAGCCTTCCATCAATCCCTGTTTAAGCGTATTCAGCAAATTTTTAGTGATGTTGTCTGTATATAGGGGATCATATTAGGAATAGGGAGGAGATAAGAATAGAGAGATTAAGACTTTGACTACAAGAAGCTCATAGTTTATAAGGGGAAAGAGACAAGGAATCAACCAACAGCAAAACAAGAAGAATGTCCTTCCCAGAGACGACCAGGATATTCTGAGAGGGAGGTATCCTTTGGTTGGGAAGACCATCTAAAGCTTCATGAAAGAGGAAAAAAACTGATATTGATTTTGAAGGATGCATAAGATATCTGCAAAGGGAAATCTGGGAGAATGAATGTGTACAGCGAGCAGCTTGACTTGAGCATGAGAGAGCCTGGGAGAAGGGCATCCAACTTAGAAGCCTATTTAAAAGTCTGGACATGCTGTAAAGATGGCCCAAATTAAGAAAGTGTAAGTAAAGCCCAAAAATGGAGGACCGAGAGAAGAGACATTGCTGAGATAAGACCGTGGGACTGACAGATGACATTAATCGTGGGGTAAAGGAGAGGACTGAAGGAAAGACTGAGCTATCATCAGAAGGCTAAATGTGGAGAAAATGGCTTCATTAACACATTTGAAATCGGCTGACATTCCAATATGGCAGGCAGAATAGTTTTAAAGGAGAGCATTTTGTCTTTGTGAATGAATAAAACTATCCCTGAAAAGCTTATAATTTGTGCCTTAGTCCTTCTTAATAATTTGAATGGTATAATCAAATGGCCTTGTCTTCCAAACATATTTATTTACAGATATAGAGTGAACTCCGGGAGATGGCGATGGACAGGGAGGCCTGGCATGCTGCAATTCATGGGGTCGCAAAGAGTCGGACACGACTGAGCGACTGAACTGAACTGAACTGATAAATAGTAGACTGGGTCCTAAAAGCACCTGATTAGAGATGTCCTTTAATTTATTTTCCTCTTTAAATTCATGGGCATCTTTGTATGAAAGCTCTGGGCATTTTAATAAAAACAGAACCTAAGCCTTCTAACCAGGCAACCGATTTTTATTTTAAATTCAGGGTATTTTGACACTATTGGTCCAAGCTTCATAATCCACCTTCAAGATCAGCTTTGGCCAATGAAATTATTTGTGACTGTAAACTCCTAGACTCTCAATAAAGGAACCAAAATGATATACACAGAAAAAATAGCATTTATTAGAACTGGAAAATAAAGGTTGAGTAAATGGAAAACAATTCACAGTATTTAATCACTAAAATAGTCCATTGGGCATTAGGTGATATTATTAAAGGAATAATATTATGTTCAATGTTTATCCAAGCATAATGATGTTTTTGTGGCAATAACAGAATAGTATTTACAGAAAACAATGGAAAATTTCTAGGTTAAGCAGGAATGATTTCGAAATTTGATGCTAAAGTGGCCAAACACAGATAAAATCACAGATTAAAAAATAATGAAACTAGTGATCAGTATCTAGAATGGAAAAATTTTAAAGGGATTTTAAATCAAGAGTCCTAAGATAAAAATATTTAGTACATAAAATTTTGAAGTATACATATCTCAAGTCAACTGAATTATACTAGTAATAAAAGTCTACTTGTATGCCTACATTTATTATACAAATTATTAAAAACTACTAGATGAAGAAATAAAGAGGTGAACATTTACAAATGTTTTGTAGGCTTTTACATTATTTGTAAAGCTAAGAGTTTTGGCTTATATAAAAAGCTGGCAAAAACAACACTTAATTTTAGGCATTGATTTAAAGTTTGCGAAGAATTTTGCTCAGATGAAGAAAAAACACATAAACCAGAAATGAACTCAACATAGTTTAAATTTGTTACCAAGAGACAAGATTTCAACTTTAGGATAGCAATGGCATTCTATGGACAAATGTAAAGATTATATATGTTATAGTCTCTGTCTGAAACATTGAATAAACCAATGTAAAATTCAGGCTTGCAACCATCATTAAACATGTCATGGCAATGCTAACTGAACACTAGTAAAGCAGGAAAATTTAATTTAGACAAGATGTCAATGTATAGCAGATTTAAGTCAAACAACGGAAGAGGTTCAAATATACACCAACTACGGTCTTTGGCAGAAAATTAAAATTCATTTTGAATGTGAGCTTCCCATGCTACTTTGTTAGTTGGAATGAACTTTATTTGGTATGAACATTTAAGCAAAACCTTGTAAAAAGAAAAGATTAGAGTTCAACTATTTCATTTTAAAAGGGTTAAGGATTTTTTTAAGGAAAATATGTTTTTATGAATCAAACGAAACTGCACATAACCTGCACAGTAAAGTGATATTCCAATAAAGTATTAAAACAAGGAAACAAAAATGTGCACATGAAAGTAAAGAAGATTCATGTACAAATAATCCCCAAACATAATTGGTAAGGATGATTTTCAGTTTTTTATGTATCAGTGTGTTCTCTATTAGAGATTTGGGCAAATGTAACAACACAGTGGTATTTTCAATTTTCTTGTTACTAATGCTGCATTAAAAACTGAAAAAAGTGGACATTTTAAAACATCATACATGTCTAAATTTTGCTTTGAGAAACGGTTAAAATTACAATATGTGACAGCAATTTATATGATAAAACATCTCACAGAATTTTCTATGATAATGTTAATTTATCATATGTGATTCTATTATTTGAGCAAAACATTTAAATTCATGATTATTTCTCAATCTAAATATTTAAGACATTTATTGGGAATTCTAGTTGTCCCTTCCCCATAAATTTTCCAAATTTAAATCAACATATAAAACTACCTAGATGGGACTGCAAACTGGTACAGCCACTATGAAGAAGAGTGTGGAAATTCCTTGAAAAGCTGGAAATAGAACTGCTATATGACCCAGCAATCCCACTCCTGGGCATACACCCTGAGGAAACCAGAACTGAAAGAGACACATGTACCCCAATGTTCATTGCAGTACTATTTACAATAGCTGGGACTTGGAAGCAACCTAGATGTCCATCGGCAGATGAATGGATAAGGAAGTTGTGGTGCATATACACAATGGAATATTACTCAGCCATGAAAAGGAATGCATTTGAGTCAGTCCTAATGAGGTGGATGAAACTGCAGTCTATTATACAGAGGGGAGTAAGTCAGAAAGAGAAAGACAAATACCGTATATTAGCGCATATACATAAATACATGGAATTTAGAGAAATGGTAACACCAACCCTATATGCAACACAGCAAAAGAGACACAGATATAAAGAACAGACTTTTGGACTCTGTGGGAGAAGGTGAGGATGGGATGATTGAAGAGACTAACATTGAAATATGTATATTACCATATGTGAAACAGATGACAAGTGCAAGTTTGATGCATGAAGCAAGGCACCCAAAGTCAGTGCTCTGGAACAATCCAGAAGGATACGGTGGGGAGGGAAATGGAAGGGGGATTCATGATAGGGGGGCACATGTATACCTGTGACTGATTCATGTTGATGTATGGCAAAATCCATAACAATATTGTAAACTAATTATCTTCCAATTAAAATAAATAAATAAATTAGAAAAATAAAACTATCTAGAAATGATAATGACTCAAGAAAGACTGTCTGAGTTGAGTTATTATTAACATAACAAAATCTTGATAACAACATAACGTGATGTTGTTGCAGTTAAGAAAAATAGATTTTTATGAAATAAATACATAATTGGAAAGCTGCATATATCTTTATTTTATGAAGCATCCAAACTTTACTGAGTGGTCAAGAGAATACCCAGAAGTGGATAATAATAACTTTGAGCCATCTTTGATACTTTGCTGGTTTATCACTCATTTTAAAACCACTGCTTAGTATATATTTTTAATATTATCATGATGACTAGAATTATCTCCCCAGAATGTTCATCTCCCTCCTCTATTTAGACCAGTTTCTTTCAAACTTCAGAGTTCAATATTTAAATCTTTTTTGTCCAAAATATTTAAGTTTCTGCATAATTTTATTACTAAGATTGTATACTTATTTTTTGTGCTTATTTTTCTTTGCATATGGACAATTTCATAGCTTGCATGGTTGGTTTCAGGAAGCCACTGGTTCATTTATTTCTTTTTAAATTTATTTATGCAGTATTTACTATGAGAATCAAAAAGTAATTCTGTATTTATAAAGTACAGCTAAGTGTCCATGAGTAAGTTACACAATTTCTCTGAGCTTTAATTTTCTAGCAAAGATGAAAGCCCTCATATCCACCTTTCAGAATTATTATTAGAACTGAATGAAATGTCTTTCAAACTAGTATAATATCTGGTACATTATAAGTACTCAGTGCGCATGTGCTAAGTTGCTTAAAAAGCCGTGTCTTACTCTTTGTGACCCTATGGACTGTAGCTCACCCGCCCCTCTGTCCATGGTCTTCTCCAGGCAAGAATACTGGAGTAGCTTTCCATGTCCTCTTCCGGGGGATCTTCCCAATTCAGGGATGGAACCAATGTCTCTAATGTCTCCTGCATTTGTAGGCAGATCCTTTACCACTAGAACCACCTGGGAAGCCCAAGTATTCAGTAAATGGTAAAAATTTTTATTGTTGTTAATTTTAGTAATTTTGTCTTTGTTAAATTTACATTCTGCCTTCCCAAATAAATGACTGTGTTTTGGAGTAGAACATTTTTGGTGACTTCTAAACTACCTTATCCTCATTTCTACCCTATTTGCATCAGATATGGAAATATGACGGGAACAATTGAAATAATTTTTTTTTTTAGTGGTTGTGAGAGTTGGACTATAAAGAAAGCTGAGTGTTGAAGAATTGATGTTTTTGATCTGTGGTGTTGGAGAAGACTCTTGAGAATCCCTTGGACTGCAAGGAGATCCAACCAGTCCATCCTAAAGGAGATCAGTCCTGGGTGTTCATTGGAAGGACTGATTTTGAAGCTGAAACTCCAATACTTTGGCCACCTGATGCAAAGAGCTGACTCATTTGAAAAGACTCTGATGCTGGGAAAGATTGAGGGCAGGAGGAGAAGGGGACAACAGAGGATGAGATGGTTGGATGGCATCGCCGACTCAATGGACATGGGTTTGGGTGGACTCCAGGAGTTGGTGGTAGACAGGGAGGCCTGGTGTGCTGCAGTTTAGGGGGTCGCAAAGAGTCGGACATGACTGAGTGACTGAACTGAACTGAATAATTTTTTTCCAAATGACATTAAAGTTTTATTCAAACTCTCAGTGAAGTTAACATTCTGAAGTTAAAGTGTTTCTAAACTTTAAATAGTTATGAAATTACTTAATTGCTCAGACTGTGAACTTCTTGGTTCTTTATTCTTAGGAACAAAACCTGACTTGGAGGGACTCTGGGCTGGAATTGTCACATCTTGGGTGGTGTTGGCAGATTTTTCTCCCTAAGGTAGCTGGGGATGATTAGGGACAAAGCATGTTAAATGAAGAAGATTCTTTGTGATTCTCAGTGAGGAATCAAGAACATGTTTCTATAAATTCAAGCTGATGTGAAGGATGAAGAGCTGAGAACATTGCTATTTCTGTGAAAAGAAATGACAGCTTATTGAGGCAGAGAGACGAAAGTTATCCCCTGGGAATGCACTGAATCACTAGCTTTGGGGCCATTTCAACAATGATAAACCAGAGGAAGTGGTTTCAATTCAGGGCTGCCCACGCCCTGGTGTGAGGGTTCAGTGTAGGGAAGCCTTGATGGCAACTGAGTTTTCCTCCATTTCTCATTCCAGAACACAAAGGACTTGAGAGTACTGAGATGCTCAGTATTCTGTCTTTACAGAATACATTTTTTCTTTGTAATCTTGGCCCTATTAAGAGGCAGTGTACTATGGAAATCGTACAGAACTCTTAAGACCTAGTGAATTTTTTGGTGTGCTTTCTATCTCACAGCTTTGGATTATCTGCAACCATGTAAATGAGGCTTTCTAAGTTTTCCTAGTCTTTAATAGAAACCATTGTCCCTTCTCTTTATCCATCCTAAAAGCCATCTGTCCTTATGCTTTTTCTTTCTCTTATTCATTTATTTATTCAAACAAGTATGTGACATACAGAAAGGTACAAAGCTGTTTAAAAGATGCAGCCAATGGATATATGTCAATGTATGGCAAAACCAGTACAATATAGTAAAGTAATCAGCCTCCAAAAAAAAAAGAGACAAAGAATGTCAAAATATTCTGACTTCTTAAATGGTCAATCCATCAATACATTTACTAATAGGAAAAAAAAAAGATGCAGCCAAGATGCTTACAATATAGAATAAAAGATAAGCCAGGAATATACCAGGAAGCTACCATATACACTGGTGAGGGAAAAAAATGAAAATGTTACTGTTTAAATTGAGAAAAATACAGCAACCTTCTAAGGGGGTAGCATAGACAGGGAAGCTTATTTCAGAAGGTACTTCATTTGGGTCATTTTGGAGGTGGAAGCTAAAACTTGCTGGGCATTTGGATGTGAGAGTGCAAAACAAGAAGAGAGATGAGTTGCTTTGCATCATGTGGGTGAGAAGAATTAGAAACTGACACAGCAGTGAGAGCATGGGAGGAGGCAGATGTCAGAGGAAGAAGAGCCCAGGCATGTGAGATAAAGACTTTAGGAGAACACCATCCAGGAAAATTCCCTGTAGGGTGGTACAGAGGGAGTTTAGGACAGTAATTTCAATAATCAGTGCAAGTTGTTTTCTAGATTTTGATGTAATTACCCTCTTCCTTTTTGCAGACTGTCAGCAAAGAAATCTGTTCCCCAGTAGCCTCAAAGCTAATGAGGCTCTGCGGTAATGAAGTCTTTAGGGTTCAAAGGCCGGAAGCAAGCGCTATATCCTGGCAACAAGCCATTTGGTGCTGCTTCCAGTGTAGCCTCCAGTGAGGACAGCTCAGAGGAACTCAACTCCTTCCCCCACCTCCTTCTTTGAGGATCCCAGAGGAACAGAGGGTGGGAAGCCTGGTGGAGGATTTCCCACAATACATTGGACGGAAACTCCTGCCATTCCTTTGGTTATCATATAGGAAAGGCTGATATCATCCCAGAAGATTGTGTGTTGGAAGAATCAAATAGGCTAATATGTCAAGGACTTGGCATATAGTAAACGCTCAGTGGGTTTGGATGTCATTATTATTTGAATATCTGGGTTATGAAATCATAAATAGATAATATACAAGACCAAAAAGAGTTACAAACCATAAAAGTACAAACAATACGTATTCTAGAATTTTAGTCATGGGAGAGCTTACCTCTGGCATCATTTATCAGAGAAAGGCTTCTGGAAGAGCTAGATTTCTTGCTGCATGACTGGACGTACGTGAGACTGAAGGATGACCCCACCTGATGCTCCACTGGCAGGGAAAATCTCAAGGAGGTGCGAGATCAGGCCCTTGAGCGTAGGGATGCAGAAATCCTAGAGAACATTGCAGAGGAAAGAGTCAAAGCCTGAGCCAGATGCCAGTGATCAAGAAACAGTGGAAGAACAAGGGGTGATGGCTAAGTACGAGGAGGCCAGAGTGGGGAGGGAAGGGGAAGGACTTGTGCCTGAAGGTACAGGGTGGGGCAGGTGTGGTGACCAGAATGGGACACCCATCTTCTCCTGAGAAGGGAGAAGGCTTTAAACCACAGTTTGTACGTTGGTGGAGTACAGAGATGCCTCAGGGTAACAATCCAGGATGCAGAGGCCCAGGAAGCCCTGCATCACCAGGGGCTGTGACATCACAGTACCTTCTCCTGGGCTATGAGTGGCTCTCCTCTCACATCTTTAAAGAGATATGGTCTTTGTTTATTTACTTTTACATCTGAGATGTTGACTCGCAAGGCTGGATGTGAGTCTGAGACTCACCTACCTCTCATCCGTTATCCACTAGGAAAGTCAGAGTTTAGAGAAATTTAGGACACAGCTTACAAAGCCGCAGTTTCTTCCTCTATCACTACAACAAGAAAAATTCTTCAACCCACACTAGTTTGCTGCTAAAATTCCATCAATCAAACCAACCAAACAAAACAGGATTTATGCTCAGAGGCAGAATACCTAAGTTTAGTTTTTAAAAACAAGTTTCTCCTTACATCATTCAGATAAATTTATTTCTTCTTTAACTTCCTAAGGTACATATATTTTTAGTCTTTGGGAAGTTTTTAGGTGTATTCATGGAGGTTTTGCTGGTTCTCTGGTGAACTGTATCAAAGAGTAGGTGGAGTAGATGATGCTGAGCTGTCAGTAAACACGTGGGTCTCTGTGTACCTAAAGGGCCCCTGAGGACGCAAGGTTCCATTTCACATGGAAGGAGTGAGTGAATCTGAGATCCAGCCACAGATAGTAATGCCATTCCATCAAGGACTGAAGACAATGATCATTTTCCCAGAGTTCTTTTCCTGATTATTTTTTCTGCCACAGTTGCAGGTGAAGGATATGAAAAGAATGTGTCTAATCTATGACTCAACATATCTCTATTTTTTAAAATAATATTTTAGTGGCTTTGATCTTTTCTTTTTAAAAAGATAAACTATAGAGGAAAACCAGCATCTCTATTACATGCCAGACAAATTTAAAGTATTAGTATTTTGCCATTTTTCTTTTTTACACCAAAGACATAGAATAAAATGTAAAATTTTATATTGTCTGCTTAGTCCTGTTCCATATTTTCCTTTGCCTGGACTGTACTGTGCATTTTTTCATTATATATCATTGTGTATAATTTTTGAAACTGGCTTTTTTCACCTGGCCATTTTTTTTTTTCAGTTAAAAAAATTATCCATCCATGTTGACACTTAGAGATCTGGTTTACTATTCCTGTAATAATGTTAAAATATTTTTGTTCATCTCCCTATTGATAGACATATGTTTCTTCAGATTTTAACTATTAATAATAGTAATGATACTGAACACCTGTATTTTCTTCTTATATATACAGGCAAGCATTTCTCTCAGATATACAGTAGTCAGTGGAATTTTGAACTCTCCTAAACACACCAGGGGACTCCCTGTTAGCTCAGAGGATAAAGCATCTGCCTGCAGTGCAGGAGACCTAGGTTCGATCCCTGGGTTGGGAAGATCCCCTGGAGAAGGAAGTGGCAGCCCACTCCAGTATTCTTGCCTGGAGAATCCCATGGACAGAGGAGCCTGGCGGCCTACAGTCCATGGGGTCATGAAGATTCGGACACAATTGAGCAACTTCAATTCACTTCACTTTACTTTAGACACACCAGATTGCCCTTGCAAGTGATTTAACACTTACTAGTGTGAATTTCTCGGAGAAGGCAATGGCACCCCACTCCAGCACTCTTGCCTAGAAAATCCCACGGACGGAGGAGCCTGGTGGGCCGTAGTCCATGGGGTTGCTAAGAGTTGGACACGACTGAGTGACTTCACTTTCACTTTTTACTTTCATGCATTGGAGAAGGAAATGGCAACCCACTCCAGTGTTCTTGCCTGGAGAATCCCAGGGACGGGGGAACCTCATGGGCTGCCGTCTATGGGGTCACACAGAGTCTGACACGACTAAAGCGACTTAGCAGCAGCAGCAGTGTGAATTTCTAATTTCCCTCAAAATGCTCAGAAATATATGAGAATTCCTAGTTTTCCAAAACACCTGGATTTATGTCTTCCTTCTTTCCTTCCTCCCCCTTTCCCCAAGCTCTTTCTTTTATTTTTTCTTGCTCTTGTTTCCTCCCCCTTTTCTCTTTTTCTTTCTTCCTTTCTCTCTCTCTCCCTTCCTCCCTCCCTCCATCTCTTTCTTTCTTTCTCTCCCCTCTCTTTCTCTTCCCTCCCTCCTTCCTTTTTCTGTCCCTCCCTATCTCTTTCTCTTTCTGTCTTAATGTTTTCTAACACCTTTATTTTCCATGGGAGCATGTGACCATGGTCTTATTTAAGGCAAACAATCAATTTCCAAGAACAACCCTGCTGATCTTTCTTGTATGTGTTCTCTCCTTGACAGTGTTGATACTATGGAACACACACTTCCTCTTTACCCCTCAGTGACACAATGAAAGTCATAGAGCTCGTCAGTAGTCCCCTCTCAGCATTCCATCTTCAATGACAAGTGTGATGTTAGTAGTTGACAACGACTTAAAAAAGGCTAATGGAACATGACTAATCTCACCTCCAGTGTAGGTGGAGCCAAAGCTGGTTGGACTGACTTTCTATTCAGGAGACTTTTTGAGCTCGTGCAGAAGGAGCCCTGTTTTCCCAGGAAGTGATCTCTGAGTATCCAGCAGATCACACCAGTTCTGTTACTTGCCATGATTGTTTGTGTCTCCCAACTCAGGAACAATTCTTCCCAGGAAAACATACAAACTTCCACAATGAGCTCTTAGGTGTGTTATTCTTTTCCTTCAAAAAATGGAATCAATGACAAATTAACTCAAAAGTGAAAAACAAAACAAAACATAAAAGCCTTTATGTAGACCTGCTTATCTGGCACCAAGAGCTTTAGGGAGCAGACTAGATTGATTGCCTAGAACATTCCTTAAAGATATAATCATGTTATGTCTTTAATATTAAAAAACTTACACTAAAAACACAACAGGTATCAAAATTAAAGAAAAAACAAACCACACAAGTATACTGATAGCAAGATATTTCTGCATGGTTGTATATGCGATGGCAGTCTCTGAAAATAGTGTGTTAAAATTTGTCAAATACCTGAAATAAATGCCCTTTGCTTTTCAAGGTCATCTTGCCTCCAAGTAACTAGTTTCATTAGGTCCAGGCATCACTGCTTTTCCCTTGCCCAGAAAACCTGCATCCAGTTATGTTTTGTAATATCTCACTTTGAGCCTCCCCAAATTCTGCCCTTCCTGGAGCTCTGTACCCTCCTAATGGTTCAACTGAAGCAGTTCTGCCATTTACTATCATACTCAACTTCATTCATAGTCAGCCTCATGCTTCATTCTTTCTCTGTTTTTACTTTACATACTCAGGGAACATACAAAATTAAGCAAAATATCGAAGAAAACAGAGTTCTGCCCCTGTAAATTTCAAACATGACTTACTTCACTGATTATCACCTGACTTCTGTTAAAAGATCATTTTCAAAAGGTGACATCATCAGTCTCATACAAATATAAGGCACATGACAAAGGTTTTATTTAGCTCATCTATTAATGAAGGGGTGGTAAGTCCTTAAAGCTCTTTCAAAAACAAATCTCAAGAGTAGGTCTATTAGTGCAGGCAAATCAGGAACACTAAACTGAATTGGCTCATAGACGCAAAGTTGACTCATATCCTATAGAACATTTGTATTTCTATGGACAAGAATCATCTGTGTTACTATCAGTTTCTGCACCTTTCAGAATTATAAAACAGCCAAAATAATCGAAGGTATAGACCCCCTATAGATTCAAGACCTCACACAGGGTCTGCAACAATACTTCATGTTCTGTTGACAGGACACTCAGTCATCTTTTCACCTTTCCACATCTTTCACTGTTTCTCGACTATTCCACTTTCAGTGAAAGTCACACCCATTAATTAGAAACAAAATTGAGAATCCATGAAGAAAATTCAGACTGTTGGTTTAAGGAATATCTTTGCTTTATTATAGATCTCTGTTGCTTTTGTTTAGTTGCTAAGTCATGTCTGAATATTTTGTGACCCCATGGACTGTAGCATGCCGGACTCCTCTGTCCATGGGATTTTTCAGGCAAGAATACTGGAATGGGTTGCCATTTCCTCCTCTAGGGGATCTTCCCAACCCAGGGATAAAACCCGTGACTCATGTGTTTCCTGCATTGGCAGGTGGGTTCTTTACCGCTGAGCCACCTGGGAAGCCCCTTATAGGTCTCTACATATACTAAATTACAGTTAACTGTGCAACACTAGATCTTCAGAATAATACACCTTTGCCTTATCTTTATAAGTATTATGTTACACATCTCTGCTACTACAGCTTTGTTCTCCAATCCAACAACCTCAGCTGAGGCTTCTCAGTTAAACACAGCCCTTATATTTACACGAAGTGACCTTTTGGTCCAGAGAAACCATGAGAAGTAACCAGAATACCCGAATACAGGCTCAGAAATTCTAGCAGGAACATTGTCACGAAGTATTCACAATCGTGAAAAGAAAAATAATTCTGTGACTTTCAAAAAGTTCCCAGACCCAGGCAAAAAACAGAAGCTAATTTTTGTGTCCTAACAGCTACTCTGTGGCACATCCCGGACTCTCTTCTGCCCTTTGGGTTTTAGGAAACATGGGTTTGACTTATTTGTGAGCATAGGAAAGGCACTGGGGAGTCATGTAGGGAACAAGGAGTTCTAGATACTTCTAGAGGAGAAGACGACCTGGATAGTCACCCCTCCCCCATCTCCCATCCCTCCACCCCCATTGTTTTCAAGCCTTCATTGGACTCTCCTGTTTCTTCCTGCCTCTCCATCTTTACCTGTCTTCCTCCCTTCCTTCCACCATCCGCCTGCTTCTTCCCTCTTTTCCTTTCCTTTCCTCTCCCATTTGGCATCACCTCCAACCTCTTCCCATTTTCCTTCACCCTTTCTTACTAACTTCAGTCCCCCTCCTCTTGGCATGTCCAAAGCTTCATTTTCTAAATAGGGATAATTTCCTACTCCTAACACAGTCCCTATGGGAATGGGGATGGACAGCCCATGGCAAACTGTGGCATTTCAGTAACTGTTCAGCAATAGCCCTGCCATATTGCCCGTGAAACCACTCCACTCTGTCTGCCCTAATTGAAATGGTAAAACCATAACAACAATCTTATGTTTTCCTCTGAGTCATATGTTTTCCCCTTTTCAAAAAGTGGAGCTCTGTAATGAATAATGCTCCTCCTGCTAAATCTCATCTTACACAAATCATGCCTTTCCAAGTCCTAGGCTTAGGATAGATGCTGAAACAGACACCTTCATGATTTTATCAAGATTACAAGCGGGAGATGGGACAAGTGACAGACCTTTAGTGCCTTAAGCTGTGAGTGTTTGGAGAGAGAGAAGCATGGTCACCTAAGGACGAACACCGAAGGGGCCCAGCAATCTGAAAAGGACTTTCTAGAGGACTTGAGATTCGAAGGTTTAGGGGTGTGTAGAGGGCATCCTTCAAAAGGAGATTTCTAGGAGAGGAGAGGGGTGGAGAGGGAGGGAAGGAGAAGAGTGTGAGGAGAGAGAAGAGAATTGGGGCTCCGAGTCAGGTGGGAGAGGACAGCCAGTGCTGGTCCTGAAGGCATTGTGAGCCCTGTTCAAACATTTGGCCTTTCTCCTTCGGCTGCTGAAAGATTTTAAGCTTCAGATCATTTCACGAAGACAGCAATTGAGAGGTTGCTCTGACTTTAGGAGGGCTTCCCCTGAAGCAACCTAACATGCACGCACTGACTTCAGGGAAAAGAATGGATGAGGGCAAAGTGGTGGATCAAAGAACGTCCAGGAAACCACTGGGGATTTTAGCTCAGGGATGTGTCTGTGGTCTGTGCCTGCTCACACCCGCAACCCAGCCTCTGCCGCTTTGCACCAGCTTCTGAGTGCCCTGTCCTTCAAAGTCTGGCTGTCGCTCCTCAGAACGAAATAGCCAGAGTCCAGCCTCTTGATGACAGAACTTATTAGACCCAGCATGCCCACGGTTCCAACCTTCCAGCTGGACACTACGGGATCTTTCCGAGGAGAACCCCTCCCCTACATCCTCTGCTTTAGTTCCTCTCCAGAGTGCCCAGATAATGGTATTTCATGCATATTTCCTGAGTTTTTCAGATGTTAAAAACCACCACCAAACAGAGGAAATTAACTACATGTTGATCATGAGCACTAGCCCTGGGACCTTCCGGCACCTAAGCTTCATGTTAACCCCTGTGACCCTGTCCTGTTACCTCATCACCAGACAATCAGAGAACTGTTCTCCAGTTATCACACATTCTTCAACCTCACTCCTCATCCGGCCTTTAGAAATGCTTTGCTGAAACCTTTTGTGGAATGTAGGATTTGGGGGGTGTGTGCCCCTCGTTCCCCTCCACGGCCCTGCAATTAAACCTTTCTCTGCTCTGAAGCCTGATGTTTCAGTTTGGTTGGCCTTAGTGTGTTTCAAGCACATGAACTTGTGGTTGGTGACTCTAAGGTAGATGGGCCTCATGGATATATTAGCTACACAAGCCACAAATGACTCCCCTCCTCGGAAGGGTCTCCCACTTGGTTTAAAGATCTGCTGTTACCTTCTCAAAATTCTTTTTTTTCTCAATTTTTTATTATTTCGGACCTGCCACATAATATCTTAGTTTCCCTACCAGATTGAACCCATACCCCCTGCAGTGAAAGCAGAGTTTTACCCACTGGACCACTAGGGAAGTTTCCCCATTTCAAAATCTCTAATTTTTGAAGGAGCCTCACATTTTCATTTTGCACTGAACCCTACCAGCTATGTAGAGAGGAGTCCTGTTGCTAGCAATCTATAGATATTAGCCCTCAGAGAATTCTTTAAACCCGAGGGGAACATGGCCAGAGAGTTTGAGGAAGTGTTCCAGAATTAGACACAGACTGTCATCAGCGTTTCCAGGGTCAGAGCTAAAGGGGTCTGTCCCTCACTGGCAAGCCAACCCTTCCCAGGCCCGTTCCCGCCCGCCTCTGACCAATGGCTCCACATCACGGCATCTGGAATGCGGCCAGAAAATTCTTCAGCTCTCTACAAGAGGATGAGGACGTTCTTGACTTTTGCAGAGTTAAACACTTGGAGAAACTTCAGGAAGAAAGCACTTGGTGCAAGGTTAAGCTAGCTGGCCCACCAGTCCTGCAAATTTTCATTTCCACGATTCTTAGCATGTTTATTCTCTTCTTGCCAGTGGCCAAAGGACACGTTTAAATGTCTTATTTCCTCCAGGGAGCCTGGAGAGAAGCAACCAGCACCTTAATACAGGAAATCGTGAAGAGATTTAACACAGGCTCCTGTATAACTTCCCTTCCCCCAGCCTCCGCCCCCACCTCCAGCCACACTGAGTCTGTCGGCTTCTTCCTGCAACAGAGACTAGACGGCAGTTCACCTCTGCTCCCTGAGGTCCCTGTGAGTCCGAGGAGCTGGAGTCTGGTCTCGGGAAAACCCCACCCTCCCACAGCTGATATTGAACCGGAGGCGCTTCAGTGCCACCTTCCCAAAGTGGTTCTTTGGGGGCTTTCCAATACAGGATTAAATTTCAGAAGCCTGCAAAGCACAGAAGAGAAAGGTGGGTTCCTGTAAGGATTTTTTTGTCTTGTTGACTGTGAACCAGGCTGTTCTGAATTGCGTGTCCACATGGCTTTTCTCGTAGGCTGTGTTTTCAACCTGTGTATCTGGTTGAGGCTTATTCATTTATAGGAATGTGGAAGGAAAAGAGTGAGAGGGGAGAAGACCTTTGGGGATTTTAAATTTGTGCATCTTTGGATAAAGAATGCTGCCCAGCAGAGTACCTAGAACACGGAGCTGAGTCTTCTTCCCTTTGGAGAGAAATCTCATGAGAAGTTGCATTTGGAGGCTTCAATATAAAGTAAAAAAGTTTACCACCTGCCTTTCCTTCACAGCAATATAAACCCCTCCTTAGATTTTTCTTTTCTTTTTTTTTTTTTTTAGTCCTTTCTGAGTTTTGTTCCTTTCAGTTAAAGATGTCCTAGGGGATTTTCTGACACAAATATAAATAGGTGTTTCTAATTTGGGGTGCTATTGAGTTATAAGAAATAAACAAGCACTGTGTTCAGGATCTGGTGGACTGCCGTGTTGTTTTCCAGAACTTGCTGTGAATCAATTGTTCTTCCTGAAGCTTCCTGAAGCTAGATGCAAGTGCCTCTCAAGTGATGGCTGAGAAAGCTAATTTTATTTGCTCTCTTGTGATTATCGTCTACAGGATCCTGTTTTCCTTGTTGTTGTTTAGTCACTAAGTCATGTCCAACTCTTTGCCACCCCATGGAGGGTAGCCTGCCAGGCTCCTCTGTCCATGGGATTTCCCAGGAAAGAATACTGGAGTGGGTTGCCATTTCCCTCTCTAGAGGATCTTCCCGACCTAGGGATTGAACTCTTGTCTCCTGCATTGGCACGCAGATTCTTTACCAGTGAGCCACCTGGGAAGCCTTGCTCCCTTTAGCTGGTTGCTTTTTTCAGTCCTCACTGGGGCTTGAAATGATGTGTCCACTGAGACCCAAAGCGGGGGTTGGGGTGGGGGGCGGTTGGTCAAGGTTTATTCAAATAGCACTACACACAGCATGTTTCTATGATTTTTTTTTTGCCTCTTATGTTTTTATTGTTTCATTTTTGTCCTCATAAGCAACTCTTTCTCTAGGAGAAATATTTTATAGTAAGTCCGTAAAATATCAGTCAACTTACACCTGTTTATTTGAACGTTGACAGTTCTTTCCTTTACAGCTCTTTTCTTTCCTGAACTTTATTTCTTTCAGATGCTGAACATTTCTTGCCACTTTTGCATTTCACCCCAGCCACAGTCTCCTTCCATTCTGTTCTCCATACTCTGCTATAGGGTTCTTGGGAAAATGCAATTCTGATAATGTCACTTTTCAGTGAAATACTTCCATTGCACCCCACTGCTTTTAGCCTTGCTTCCTATAAGGTTGTCCAGGGACTGGCTGCCTCAGGACCAGCTGCAAGGGCAGCTTGTTAGAGATGCTAGTTTTCCATCCCCTCCCAGACTGACAGAATCTGCATTTTAACCAGGTCCCTGTGTAGTTCACATGCACTAAAGTTCGTGAAGCCCCAGCTTAAACTCTGATCGTTATCATCCCGCCAGCCTCACCTCTCACTCCTGACTTTCCAGCTGTATCCAGTACCTTATAAATATGTGAGAGCTCTGCTGCTTGCCAGTGTCTAGGTGTGCAGTTCTCTCTGTCCCCAACAACTTCATTCATCTTTTCCACCTAACTGCTCACTGCAGGCTGATTCTCCACCCGCCTCATCCAGTCCACCTTATACTAAGTGCGCCTCAAGTCTGTGATTTTATGGCACTTAGCAAAATGCTTCTGCCATAGCCCTTAGTACATTAAATGATGGTTGCTAGGTTTATTTTCATCCTTGAGGAGTTACTGGTCATTGATTTCTGAATGCATAATCCTTGAACCAATGCCAGATACATAGCTTGTACTCAGTGTTTTTGAATTCATGAATGAATGGATGGATGGACCCATGAATGGATACATTGTCCCAAGAACCCCATATCTTCAGACTGAGATCTTGAGTTTGGAGTTTTCCAAGGAGATTGCCAATCTCTATAACATTTTCCCACACTCTCCTTTATGAAATTTGCTGGATTCTTTTCTTCACCACATATTTTGAGTACCTCCCATGTGCTATACCTTTTTGAATCTTTTTTTTTTTTAAAATTTCACCATGAATAGCTTCTCCTGGGAGGTGTTTCTCTATCAATGCCCCCATTCTCCACCACTCCATTCTCCGACTCTCCAAGACGGAGACTTACTCATTTTTCAGCAAATATGTATCGAACACCTTTCCCACACCAGTTACTCTCAAGGAATATGATGCCCGAAGACAGAGATGTGAGTCCTGCCTCCATGTAGTTGCCCACAGAGAGGGTGTGTTTTTTTATTTTCCTTGATCTTGCTGCTTCTCAAAAAGCCTGAAGGAAAACTGGAAGCCTCATCTCTAACCAAAGCTGGCACATCCAAGTGAAGACAGCAGGAGTTCGAAGGCAGAGTGATTTAGTTGAAAGAAAGTTGGGCTGTGTTTCAGCATCTGATTAGTCCATTACGAGCAACTCCCTTGCCAAGTGACCTTGGGTGGGGCCACATCCATCTTGTGGACCTGGATTTTCTCAACTGGTGAACAAGACAGACAGTGATAAAGAAAAAAAGCCCCTGTCTTCATGAGCGAACAGAGAAGATACTATCCAGGGACCCTATGCACTCAGGTCTGTCATGTCACCAGAGGACTTGAAAAGCAGGACTCGGTTGTTCCCTGGGTCAGACTGGCAAAGAGGAGATCTTAAGGGAGTCATTCCATATGCCCAGGGCTTAGCCATTACATTGTCTTTGTCACCTTCCAAGGAACACAACGAGGCAGTGGCTTCCAGGGAGCAGCGCCCTGCAGCTTTGAGGAGTCCACTTGGCATTCACTGCTGGGTGGAGAGCTGGTTTGAAGTAGGGCAGCTGAGGAGGGAGGTAGTGTCATCCTCAGGCAATCTCTGCTTTTGGAAGGCAGCCAGGAGAAGGGAAGGATGTGGCTCCACCAAGTAGTGCGTGAAAAATCCAGGAACCTATGAGACACGGAACAAAGAAGACATCCCGGACCCCAGCTGTGTGCGGCATGGCTGCGAGGACTTCCGTCCCGATTACATTGGGTTTTTTTCTAGTTTGTGTTCATTTCACCTAGATTCAGAGGTTGGGAGCCAGCCTTGGTTTCCTTGGTCCCCAGGCTTTGTACCTGCATGGAGTGCATACACAGCTGGGAGGAAACAAATACTTTCTATTTGTTCTCCAGACACAACCACTAGGCTTAGGCTGCAGCAGACTCTTTAGGCTTTTGCAAGGGACCACCCTTCCCCTGTCTGAGCCTTCCCTTCCTGCTCCATCATTGTGTGAAGCTTCCAAATGAAATGCCTTCCAGACATCCTGAGTTCCTTCTTGATTCCTATTCCTTGAGCATCTCTTTGCCTCAACATTTCCTGCACAACCAACCTTGCCACCTAGCAGGCAAAGTATTTTCTGCCGGTCATTTCCTAGCCTCTCAAGTTAGCATTACACCTTGTAGCAACAGATAAAAGAGGTTCGCCTGCGTGAGGCATCGTGGGTCTGTTGTGGGTCTCGGGATGTGTCTGAGATCAAGCTCGCCTGTACCGGATGAACAATTTTTTTTTTTTTCATCAAAGGCATAGAGTGGGCTTAGAAAGAGGCAGACCCACTTCTGAATCCTCCATCTGCCACTTCCTTTAATAAGTGGTTATATATCGAGTCTTAGATTTCTTTCTGAAAATGCAGATAATATTTACCAAGCAAGGTAGTAAAGATTAGTCATTTATAAAGTACCGAATATGTTGCCTCAAAAAATAGATCAGGAGAGGGAGAGGGTGGGATGATTTGGGAGAATGGCATTCTAACATGTATACTATCATGTAAGAATCGAATCGCCAGTCTATGTCCGACGCAGGATACAGCATGCTTGGGGCTGGTGCACAGTGATGACGCAGAGAGATGTTATGGGAAGGGAGGTGGGAGGAGGGTTCATGTTTGGGAACGCATGTACACCCGTGGTGGATTCATGTCAATGTATGGCAAAACCAATACAGTATTGTAAAGTAAAATAAAGTAAAAATAAAAATAAAAATAAAATAGATCAGATCTCAAAAGAGGAAGCTAACCAAGATGGTGAAAATGATTTAAAAAAAAAAGTCATGTGCAGAATAATTGAAGGAGCCAGGGGATATTTGGAGTAAGAAGTAACTCTTGTAGTCCACGAAAGTTAAAGTGTTAGCCACTTAGTTGTGTCCATCTTTTTGCGACCTCACTGACTGTAGCCTGCCAGGCTCCTCTGTCCATGGAATTCTCCAGGCAAGAACACTGGAGTGGGTTGCCATTCCCTTCTCCAAGGGATTTTCTTAACCCAGGGATCAAACCCAGGTCTCTTGCATTGCAGGCAGATTCTTTACCATCTGAGTCACTGGGGAAGCCCCGTAGCCCATGAATGCTGCCTTCAAATATTTAAAGGTGGTTGTGTGTGGGAAAAGTGGTCAACATGAGTGGAAATTATAAGGTAAAAAGTCTTAGCTCAATGTACAGAATGATTTACCCACCATCAGAATTGTCTAAGCTGGGTAAGCTGCCTTGTGGCAGGGTGAACGCCCTGTTCTGGGCAGTATTCCAGGACCCTGGAAGCATGGCCGGGATGTTCCCAAAGGGATGCCTGCACTGGGTGGAGTGTGGGTGATGACCTCAAGGTCTTTCCCGCTCAAATCTACTAAGAGCCTTGTGATATCAGGGTTCAAGTCCAAGCCACCAAATAAAGGTATACCAAAAAAAATTTATCAGGCTACAGAGTGCCTGAGGCTGCCTTTTGACTAGCTAGCCCTACCCATCGTCTGTGATGCTTTTAAAATAGGTTCTTTGCAGCAACAATCAAAAGGTTCGACTTCCAGGAAAAAGAAAAAAAGAAAGGAGAACAATGAGATGGGAAAAGTTCACTCCAAACCACTCTTCTTGGGTTACTCTCCAACTAGATTGTGGGTTAACTCCTTGTGTTACAAACAGGTTTCTATTTGATGGCAAATTGCCACATTTTAGGATATTTTCAACTGCACTGGGGTCAGGCAAGTCATAGCAAGACTCAAATTTTTGTCCTTGATTTCTATTCTGTCTATAAAACAAAAGCACAGCAATATGACTATGTATTCTTTGTCATCCAGAAATCTCATTTTTTTTTTAATTTTCATTTTTAATTGGAGGATAGTTGCTTTACAACATTGTGTTGGTTCCTGCCATACAACAAGGTGAATCCACTGGAATTATGGCTATTACTGTATCCCCTCCCGTTTGAGCCTCGCTCCCACCCCTCTAAGTCATCCTGGAGCACTGCCTGAGCTGTATGCACTACACAGCAACTTCTCACTAGCTAGCTATTTTACACATGGTAGAGCTACTCTCTCAATTCATCCCACCCTCTCTTTCCCCCTGCTGGGTCCACAAGTCCATTCTCTATGCCAGAAATCTAATTTTAAGAAGCGCAAAGTAAAGTAATGCCATCTTCTAAATTGCAGGGATTGTAAGTGAAGTATTTCCCTTTGGGGGCAAGAGGAGAACTGGCTGTAGCTGGCTGCCTGCTCTAAGTTCACCAACCATTATTTTCCACCCACCTTTCCTTTTTCTGCTAAGTGAGCAGCATGATAACAACTTTCTGCCAGCGAAGGACCTGGAGACTTTTATAAAAAGGAGAATTTAGCTTAGGCAGAGAGGGACCTGTACTCAGCATCCACTGCTCCCTAGGATGTTTTGCTCATACTTCATCCTTCTAGGACTCAGAAGAACTTTCTGGTCTTGTCATTTTTATCCCTCACATCTTTCCGCAGTTGCTTGGGCAGCATCTTGGCATGCTTTTCGTCTTCGCAGTGTTTGTTTTGAAATCTCAGGGAAAAGAAACTGTTGTTCTTTCAACAGAAGCGGACATCAACGGATGATGTGTTTTGTCAAATCAAAACAAAACTACAGTATATTTTATTTTCCAGGTTTACCTAGGTTTCTTGAAAACAATTTTAAAAAATCCTTTTGAAATATAATCAACTATGCAGGACAAAAATCAGAGAAATCCATGCAGAGCAGCACGTTTATTTTTAGATGCACATCAGCAAGCAGCACAGCATAGCAAAGCAACTGTCTAACGTCCAAACTAAGGCCCTGGGAATTTCCTCTAACAAGCCTGCACTTCCGCGCATTGTTACAGTACAAAGGGGCCTGAGTGCAGGGCTCCGGGTGACCCCGCCCACCGTGAAATCTGGAACCTGTCACTCCTTAAGTCTACATGGTCCTCAGGGCCGGGGTCACTGTGCAGGTCGCCCCGGCAGCTCTGGGCACATTCAAATGAGTAGATGTGTATGCTTATTTCATCTAAAAATATCTCAGAGACCACTGATGGCGTTTCAGAAACAAAGGTTCAGCTTTCTATTTTTGGCTGTGGATCTCCTCAATCCTCACCCTTGTGGTGAAGTGGACTCTGGTCTAGCCCAGAAATGGGGCTAACTCTGGGTTAGATTATAATTAATAAAGTGGTTTTAAAGCATATTTTATATATATATATATATATATATATTTTTTAAAGCATAGATGCCTATACACACAGCCCCAACACACACACACACACACACACACACACACACACACACACACACACACACACACACAGGAAAAGAAATCTGACACCTGAGCCACCTAGATCTTTCATATTATCCTAGATTAGTTTCTGATTCTTGATTTATCTGCAAAATGGATGCAACAAACCTCACATCCTATTAGTTTGAGGAGAAATAACATGCAGCATTACAAATAAACTGACCCAAACTAGACTTCCACTTAAAGTTTTGTATTTTGGCCCTAATATACTTTAAGTTGACTCTAAGAAACTATTGTCAGAATCTCGGTTAGTGCTGGGTTAGTCGATGGAAAGTCTTTCTTCTCTCTAAAGTGACATACAATTTGTTGTGTTTAGTTGCTAAGTCATGTCCAACTCTTTTGCCACCCCATGGATTGTAGCCCACCAGGCTCCTCTGTGCATGGAGTTCTCCAGGCAAAGAATACTGAGGCGGGTTCCCATTTCGTCCTCCAGGGGATCTTCCCTACCCAGTGATGGAACACACATCTTCTGCATTGGCAAGCAGATTCTTTACCACCGACCCACCTGTGTAGCCCTCTTGTAAGAATATTTGCCATCAAGTCTCCAGGGGTTTTTGTTGTTTGGAGGGTCTGCGTGTTTTGCTTTTGTTTTGTTTTGGTTTGGCTTTTTGCCCTTGCAGAGGAAGAGTCCTCATTTGTTACTAAATGGACACACTATGCTTGGAGAGTTTTCAGGCCTTTGTCAGTCTCTCCCCACCCCGGGGAAGGTTAAGGCTGCCAAGCTCAGGGCTGTGTCGGGGATTACCAGGGAAGAGGAAGAGTGGGTGTCAGATTTGCAAGCAGGGGTCCATACCTGCCCTGTGGGGTCTACTGTCTGCATCCCAGCAGCCGCCTATGAGGATGGGGTCCGGCATGATCAGACACCCCTGGGGACCTGCGCAGAGAAACGCCAGCCCTGAGCCCGGATGAGATGGCTGGGCTTTTTAGGCAGGTGGACGGCCAGGCCACCTCTGGGCCCACAGATGCAGGAAAAGGTGTTCTAGTCCTTCGGTGAAAAATGTGCAAATGTTAGTAAAAAACGCCTTTATGGATTGTTTTGTTTGCAAGTGTTTATTATCAGACACTCCTCAGGGGTTCACAGGGCAGGTCGCGAATGTCCGAAGTAGGGCCTGGGAATTTCCTTCCACCAAGGCTGTGCTTCCTCTCTTTGTTACTCCTCAAAGGACAAGTGGAAGCATTGCTCGAGAGCCTTACTTAACCCTTTCTTCTGTCCGCCTGCCCCATCACAGACAAATCCATTTGTCAGCCTTTGAAGAAGCAGAAAAATTGCAGACTTGGGTTGTGTGGGGACACCCACAGGTGCATATGCAGACAGGCTGGTATATATGTGTGTGTATATGTGTGTATATATGTATATGTATTTATGTGTATATATGTGTGTATATATGTTTGTATATATGTGTGTGTGAATGTGTATATGTGTGTATATGTGTATGTATGTGTATATGTATATGTTTGTGTATATACATGTATATGTTTGTATATGTGTGTGTGTTTGTATATATGTATGTATATGTGTGTATGCATATGTATGTGTATATATAAGTGTGTGTGTGTCTTAGTCGAGAGGAGTTAGATAATAAAGCATAAAACGTACTTCTTTTTTTAAAACTTTTTCTTTTTTATTGGAGTATAGCTGATTAACAGTGTTGTGATAGTGTCAGGGGGACAGCAAAGGGACTCAGCCATCATATATGTGTATCTATTCTCCCACAAACCCCCTGCCCATCCAGGCTGCCACATAACACTGAGGAGAGTTTCCTGCATTGCACAGTAAGTCCTTGTTGGTTATCCATTTTAAATATAGCACTGTGTACTTGTCCATCCCAAACTCCCTAATTACCTCTTCTCCCAACCTCCCCGCTCCAACCATAATAAAACTTACTTCTTTTTTAAAATTCTCTTTCAGTATTACTACATACACCCAGTCGTTGAAATTTCTACTTTATTTACCAAAACATACTTTCATAGTAAAAATGCTCACCCAATTTTAGCTCCCTGTCCCCAGAGCAGGCCCCTCCTAGGATAATGGTTGTTGTTCCCCTTTGGAGTTGGTAAAATGAGTGGAAAGATCTTTCATGAGCCAAGTTCTTTATGGAGCATAGGCCGCCTGCCTGAACTCCACTAGGGACCAAGGGAAAGCAGAAGTTCTGCCTGTGAGAAAGTTCAAGCCCGTCTGATGTATTTATACCTGTCTGCGACACATACACGCATGCCTTGTAGTGGGAGTACAAAGCAGTCAGGGAACTGTGTGATCCAAGTCCAGGAAGATCAGAAGAGGAACCCAAGCCCTTGTGTAGCCAGAGATGCTATTATGATATCAGACACATTTTTCTGGTGACTCCATTGTCCTCAGCTCTCCAAGCACCAACACAGCCAAGTGCACGCATACAGGCACACATACACACACGGAGGACACACAATTCACTCTCAGGAGACAGCTCTGCCATCTCAGAGGAAATTGCCTCTCAACCCCGGCTTCACAAAAGTTCCTTCTTCCACATCCATCTCTTCTCATTCTTTTCCTGCCTCCAAGGAAGAGACAGGCCTTTGCTGCATCCGGAGCTTGGCTTTAACCCCATCTTATCTCCCAATAGGCTTTTCAGATGGCACAGTGGTAAAGAACCTGCCTGCAAAGGCAGGAAACACAGGAGATAAGGGTTTGATCCCTGGATCGAGAAGATCCCCTGGAGAAGGAAATGGCAACCCATTCTAGTATTCTTGCCTGAAGAATCCCATGGACAGAGGAGCCTGGTGAGCTATAGTCCCTGGGGTCGCAAAGAGTCGGACATGACTGAGAACACACACCCACTCACCCTCCCAATGGCATCACTACCTCACTACACTCTCCTCTGATTGGCTCCTCCCACTGTCATTTAAACCTCTGTAGGACCATCTCGTGGCAGAACCTTTACTGACCACGCAGCTACTCTTCATCTTCCTTTCCTCCTCACCATGAAATGCAAGAAAGAACTGTTGATGTTCACGTCCTGTGTCATAATTAACTACTCAACCAGCAAACAGCTCTGTTCTGTCTCCTCATCTTCAGACTTCCAAGACTCTCTGTGACCTCCATGCCCCCAAGCCGCCCTCACTTCCTTGTTTACAGCATGTGACCTTGTGGACTACACCCTCTGTGCTCTCCTCCTGCCTTCTGGGGTTCCAGAGTCTCTGAGTTTCTAACTACTCAGTTTTCTTTGCAGGTTCCTTTCACCTACTGTTCCTGCCACTCCCCAATGGCCACAATCTGGACCACCTTCCCTTCTCCATCTCCATCACCCCCCTGCTGAAATTCACCTCTCTGTCCAGAGTTCTCTTTTCTCCCTTCTCTGTTAAGTAAACTATTGATCATCCAAGGGCTCAGGCACTCAGTCCATGTTCGACTCTTTGTGACCCCACGGGCTGTAGCCTGCCAGGCTTCAGTCCATGGAATTCTCTAGGCAAGAATACTGGAGTGGGTTCCCATTTCCTAATCCAGGTGGTCTTCCCGACCCAGAAATCGAACCTGTGTCCCTTGCATTTCCTGCCTTGGCAGGCAGGTTCCGTACCACTAGCACCACCTGGGAAGCCCTCATTGATCATCCAAGTCTGCCTGAAATGCCACCAGATTACTTCCTTTTTACGTCTTTCCATCCATGAGCTGATTTGTCCTCCAGGCATCCTCGCAACCCTTCCTTATAGTGCCTTTCATATTTGTATTCTCAGTAATTGTTCCCATACACTTATTTCCTAGAACATAGAGATGCTTCCTCATTCATCTTTGTATTCCTCATCCCCAGCACAGCTCCTGGCACACTGGGTTTTTCACTAAATTATAAACAGTGGAGAATGTCAAAGGGTCATTTAACAGACACTTTAGTGAACTTGTCCCTAAGTTAAATAACAGTAAATGTAAATGGCTTTACTCTTTGGGGATAAATGGTATTAGTAAATTTTTATTTAGATATATATTTAAATTTTAAAAGTGCAAAAATTATATTTGAATTTAATTTTTAAAGTTAAACAACTCACATTTAGACTACTAACAATATTTCACTTTTCTTCAAGATGGAAGTTAGGATCCTGAGCGCCTCCTATTTGAGTGTTCGGCCTCTGTTTAAAAGCAGAAAGGAATGACAATTTGGATTTCATGTCGGATTAAATTTTCCCTCAGGGAGAATGTCTGAATGTGTCATGAATGACCCTGAATTTTCATGCACCTGAAGTGGGGTTGCCATGGTGGAGCAGGGCTAATATTTTGCCAAGGTTTTGCCACTTCACTATGCAGCTGGCATTACATAAAGTTTCCCCAGCTGCACCTGCAGGTCTTTTGAAGCCACGGAGATGGATTTGCTGAATTGTTTGAAGGAGAACCAGGGGCAGCCCAGGAGAATCAGCCTTATCACTGAGTCAGTACCAAATCTACTCAAGGTCCTGTCTCCCAGGAGCTCAAATGCACGGGTGGGTCTCAGAAGGTCGGGCCAGAGGCTCATCCAACTCTGGGTGGTGATAGTATTCTACCTCCTCTCTGGGGCTATGAAGAGGAAACATAGGAACTGCTATTTATGTTGAAAAATGTCATTCCTTTAAATCTCTACATTAGGTTTTTGTAATAAAATATTAAAATAAATATTAAAATATAAACATGTAAAATATTAGTACAAAAGAGCAGGAAACGGCAGGTAAAATATGAGCCATAGGTAGCATGGTTTGTCCAAGTATGGTTGAGAGATGGCTGGAGCACTGGTCAATATGCAGATTGCCAGGCTCTACCTAGATCTATGAAATCAAGGAGGAATGTGGGGCAGGAAGCAGGAAGTAGAGTTGAGCTGGGGAATCCACATTTTTTAAACCAGCACTTTAGATGGTTCCTCTGAAGTCTGATGGACATTTTATTATGCATCAATAACAATATATAGGAAACACCTGGCAACCTGTGTTTAGAAAAGTGTCTACACTGGGCAGGTCGTGCAATGGTAAAGAATCTGCCTGCCAGTTCAGGAGATGCAAGAGATGCTGGTTCCATCCTTGGGTCAGGAAGATCCCCTGGAGGAGGGCATGGCAACCCATCCTTGCCTGGAAAATCCCAGGGACAGAGAAGTCTGGAAGGCTACAGACCACGGGGTTGGAAAGAGTCCGACACGTGTGTGTCGCGTGTGCACACTGGGCACCCCGACCTTCTGTGCACCCCACTGGGGAGCTTAATGGTTTTGCCATCGGGGCTCATCTTTGATGCAGTAGGCTTCCTGCTGAATGTGTGGCCCTTTCGTGGGCTCCAGGTTTGGAAGAGAATCCTGTACCGTAGCATCCTTGTAGCACCCTTCACACTGTCATTTTTAACAATTTGTGTGTCTATGTCTTGGCAGCTTGTCTCAGCATGATATATTATAGAAGCAAGAGCTGGATTTAGGATTTGGATCTACCCCAGATTCTTCCATTTCTTTGATCGCCAATCTATGTCATTCTTAAATGAGACTTGACAAGTTGATTAACCTTTCCAAGCTTCCCTTTCTCAAGCGGGAATAGCTAACCAGCTCCTAGCGTATTATGAATATTAAACATCATGCACACAGTTTTTTTAAAGGCACTCAGCACAGACCCTGTGACAGAGTGGATTCTCAGCAAGAGAGAGCAATTGAAAATCACAACAAATGAACAAGCTCCCACTGCATAGCACAGAAGACTGCATTCAATATTCTGTGATAAACTATAATGGAAAAGCATATTTAAAAAGAATGTCTATGTATATATGTAAATATATGTATAACTGAATCACTTTGCTGTACAACAGAAATTAACAACATTATAAATCAACTATATTTCAGTAAAAAAATAACAACAAAAGTTTCATCAACACCAACCACTCAGGAAAAGAGATTAAGTAATTTGTCCAAACTTACTTAGCCAGTAAGTGGTAGAACAAGGACGTAAACCAAGGTAGCCAGGTGCCACAGCCCATGTCCTCAATATTTTATAGCAATCCTAATAATGTGCAACCTGGGGAGTCATTATTAACAAACAGGAAATGAGCACTAGACTATAGTGTGTTATGTGCCAGGATATAGCAGTAGACAAACAAGGCCCTTCCTTGGACATGAGGGTGGGGCCAGGAAAATCAAAGGATAGAAGAAGAGCTCGCAGATCTTTTTAATGCAGTTCAGGAAATGCCTTGATGGAGGCAAGTGACAGGCAGAGGTGCACACACAACTAGGAGTTATAGCAGCTTCTTGCCTGGAATGACATTGACTTGGGCCTTGAAAGACAATGGGCATTAGACCAGTGAAAATAGGGGAAGAGGGCAGTTCTAGGCAGAGGCTGGAGAACACGCTGCTGGCAGGGCACAGAGGAGGGTCAGAGAGGGGAGAGTAAGAAGAGAAGAAAGTGATGGAGAAAAGTGAAGCTGGGAGGGTAGGCAGAAGCCCTAATGATTCAGGGTTTTAGCTGAAGACAATTGTATGTCAAGCTTCCCAGGTGGCTCAGTGGTAAAGAATCTGCCTGCCAATGCAGGAGATGCTAGTCAATCCTGGTTTGGGAAGATCCCTGGAGAAGGAAATGACAACCCACTCCAGTATTCTCACCTGGGAGATCTCATGGACAGAGGGGTCTGATAGGCTACTGTCCATGGGGTCACAAAAGAGTCGAACACGACTGAAGCAACAAAACAGCAACAGCAAATTGTATGTCACTTTAGAGAGAGGAGAGACTTTCCGTCAACTAATCCAGCAGCTGTCTCTCTGCCAGTGTTTCTCTAAATTTAGGCACAGCTTCTGATTCTACTGGCCTGGACCTGGAGACCAGACACCAGTACTTTCGCAAACTGAGAGGCACTATGGTAAAAGAATCATTTTATATCTCAGTGATTATGAAGCTTTCTTGTGCCTCAGAATCACCCCCTGAACATTTTTAAAGCACCGATATCTGCGTCTACTCCCAGAGTTTTAGATTCTGCAGGTCTGGAGTGGGCTCAAAAATTTGCATTTTTAGGAAGTTCCCTGGCAGTCCAGTGGTTGGGACTCTGCACAAAAAAGCGTTTGCATTTCAAGCAAGTACCTAGGGAGTGTTAAAGCTGCCAATCTTCAGCACTTTACAGAGGAGAATCTCGGGGTGTGAAGCCAGGAACTTAGGCAACAGTACTTAGGTGATTCTTAAGCTGCTGATTTGAAAATTCCTGGGAGGAGGAATCACTTCAATCTCTTGTCTTCTTTGCTCTAATGCTTCTTTAACTTTTAAATATTGCCATAGTGTAAGAAAATCAAAGCCAAATATTCCTGATATTCTGGGTCATTTTGCCCTATGCTGCTGTGTTGTGCTCAGCTGTGCCTGACTCTGCGACTCCATGGACCGTAGGCCACCAGGCTCCTCTGTCCATTGGATTCTCCAGGCAAGAATACTGGAGTGGGTTGCTGTTCCCTTCTTCAGGAGATCTTTCCTCTCCAGGGATCAAACCTGTGTCTCCTGCATTGCAGGCAGATTCTTTACTACTGAGCCATCTAAGAAGCCCTCGTTTATGCTCTGTAAGTGGTCAAAATATGGTGACTTGGAGGGTTCTTCGGAATTTTAAAAATCCAAAATTTGAAACGTTTGTTTGCCAAGCAGGAAGTTTGTTTGCAAAGCAGGAAGTCACTTGCTGCGCAGAGCAAACACTCAGGTGGAGGGCATGCCCGCTCCGAGGCTTTAGATGTGCGACTTTTGAGCAAGTTTCTCTCCATTTTTAGAACAGCTTGAATCTGAGTCTCCATGGAAAGGGCTGTGAATGTAGATATGTGAGATGGGTGTCTTTGTGTGTGGTCAACCAGCTAAGGCAGGAAGAGGCTGGGAAACCCAAAGGCAATGAGAACAAGAAAAATGAGGGCTTCCCTGGTGACTCAGATGGTAAACAATCTGCCTGCTATTAAGACTCAGGAGACTCGGGCTTGATCCCTGGGTCAGGAAGATCCCCCGGAGAAGGGAATGGCAACCTACTCCAGTATTCTTGTCTGGAGAATTCCATGGACAGAAGAGCCTGGCAGGCTATGGTCTATGGAGTCACAAAGAGTCGGACATGACTGAGCAACTAACACTTTACTTTTAAAAACCAAACCCTACCCAAACTACCTTTTTTAAATGTCATGGCCACAAACTAAATTTCTCACACCAAAGATTTGAATAAAAATATTCGTGGCCAAAATAGCTAGTGGCCAAATTAAAAATCTTTAATACCAGTGAGTAATGAATCAAAATGAGGCTCCCAGGAACAGAAATAATTACAAATCATAAAAAAGCAAGTTGCGGTGAGGGTTTTATTACCAATCTGGTGTCTTACATTCCTCTCTCTGGAGTATTGAAATGCAAACACTTTTCTCAATATCTGGAAGCATCTGGAAATCTTCATTCGTCCAAAGAGGATTCAGCTCCATTAACTATCTCTATTTCATAAAGAACAAATGGACTAACTGTATGCTTTAAGGTTTTCCAATACTGCAATTTTCCAATTTTTGACCTTTGTTTACTAGGAAAATGAATTAATGGAGTTCCCTCATTCCTTGGGGGCTTCCCTTGTAGCTCAGCTGGTAAAGAATCTGCCTGCAATGCAGGAGACCCTGGTTTGATTCCTGAGTCCAGAAGATCCCCTGGAGAAGGGACAGGCTACCCACTCCAGTATTTTTGGGCTTCTTTGGTGGCTCAGATGGTAAAGAATCCACCTGCAATGCGTGAGACCTGGGTTTGGCCCCTGGGTTAGGAAGATCCTCTGGAGGGGGGCATGGCAACCCACTCCAGTATTCTTGCATGGAGAATCCCCATGGATAGAGGAGCATGGCGGGCTACAGTCCATGGGGTCACAAAGAGTTAGACACGATGGAGCTACTAAGCACAGCACCCATTTCTTATCCTCACAATATATTCAACCTCTGATGTAAGTTACTTATGAATTTTAAAACAATGAGTTCAAAGGGAAGCTACTAAAAATAACTGAAGTGAACTATGATTGTATGAAAAGGAAATCAACAGAAAACTACTTTCATTGAGTCCGAGAAACAATAAACTTTTATTGACTCGCTCTTTCCCCTCCATTTGTTTAATTTGCACATACGGATTTTAGTGGAAACCTCCAGGTACACCAGTTTGGTTGCCTAGTTACTTTGTGCCTCTGCGAGCTCACAGGCAGTGGGGTGCCTTCACATTTCCTGATGTTCTCCCCCAACACTTTTGAACCCACCTAGGTTCCAGTCCCAGCTCAGCCCTCAGTTCAGTCAGTTCAGTTCAGTTCAGTTGCTCAGTCATGTCCGACTCTTTGTGACCCCATGTGCTGCAGCACACCAGGCCTCCCTGTCCATCACCAACTCCCAGAGTTTACTCAAACTCATGTCCACTGGTGATGCCATCCAATCATCTCATTCTCTGTCATCCCCTTCTCCTCCTGGTTTCAATCTTTCCCAGCATTAGGGTCTTTACAAATTAGTTAATTCTTCACATCAGGAAGCCAAAGTATTGGAGTTTCAGCCTCAGCATCAGTCCTCCCAATGAATATTCAGGACTGATTTCCTTTAGGATGGACTGGTGGGATCTCCTTGCTGTTCAAGAGACTCTCGAGAGTCTTCTCCAACACCATGGTTCAAAAGCATCAATTCTTCAGTGCTCAGCTTTATAGTCTAACTCACATCCATACATGACTACTGGAAAAACCATAGCTTTGACTGGATGGACCTTTGTTGGCAAAGTAATGTCTCTGCTTTTTAATATGCTGTCTAGGTTGGTCATAAGTTTTCTTCCAAGAATAAGCATCTTTTAATTTAATTCAGCCCTGCTTGTGTTCAATCCAGATGCCTTGAGCTTGGCCATATAGCTGACTCTGTTTACTCATGATTCCTACCCATAGGAAAGAATCACTAGTTAAATGAGGAAACAGTCTCTTTTGCTTTGATGATGTCTGAAAAAAAAAAAAAAAGGTGAATCACAGGGGGGAAGATAAGGGCCCCTGCGAAGACCTTTGTGGTGGAACATGGTAGGTGGTCTCTAGGACGGCACTTCTCAGAGTGTAATTTGCACAAGAGTCACCTAGAGAATTTGTTAATGATTCTGGAGATCACCACCCTGAGATTCTGGTGAGAAGGCTTGAGAGTCCCCATCACTGAACCTCATGAGCTTATTAAGCATTCTCCCCATGAGGATCAGCCAGTCCAGGTGCTGATCAGTACCCACCAGGAGGTTCCCTCTTATGGTATGAAGAGCAGTGGGCCCCAAGGTCTCACCACTGGCTTTGAGGTGAAGGAGAGGAGAAAGCTTTCCTCGACCTCTTAGAGTCACTGGCTCTGTCTGAAACTTGGACTGACAAAGGCAGGTGAACAGGAGGAAAGTATACACATTTATTTAATATGTTTCCCATGACGATGACTCCTTTATGAAGAAATGAAGACCTAAAGAGACAGTTAAACCTGAGTGCTTCTTCTGTGGTAGGGCTGGTGAAGAGTGGCGAGTGGAGGAAGGCTAAGGAAGGACAGAGTGGGAGGAAGTGTAGGGAACTGGCGAAAGCTTAGCAAGCTTAGCAAGTCCTCTTTGCTCAGATTCTTCTCCTCATCCCTGGGGCAGAGAGAGGGCACCTCTCGCATGAAGGTCCTATGATCTGCTTCAGAGTGGAAGGGCAAGGGAAGATCAGGGAGACTTTCCTGCTTCTGCCGTTTTCCCAAACTCTCACACTCCAAATCCCAAGATGCCATATTTGGGGGGACAGTGTCCTGAATTCCATCAGAGAGCAACCCACCTCCCGTGGCCTCATCCCACCACTTCCCTTTTTGATGGCAGCCTCCAAAGTGGCTCATTATCACTGGCCACCTAGATGCCTGATAGAACAGAAGTTACAAAAATATACAAGCACCAGTCAACAGGTGGTAGGGTCTAAGACCAGCAGAAAGCAGGGCAAGAGAGGAAGATGCTTTGAAGACATTCTGAGTATTGTCTTTCTAGTAAGAAGTTTCAAAAACAAGCATTGGAATTAGTTCTGCAGGGAAAGAGGTGCCTGGGTTTCCCAAACACACAAAATTTAATTATAAATCATGTTGACTCACAAACTACATGACGTAGAAAACATGTCTGGTTGTTGGTAATGGAGGATCACCTTGGAACTAGGATGGTAACTGGAGGAGTGCATTTCACTTGGGAAGTTGGGATACACATTTGAAGGGTGGAGGGTGATAGGTTGACCTGCTTTGATTAATACAGATAAGAAAAATTGAGGATCCAGTGGAAAACCCAATAATAAGAGATTTGAACCAGTGAGGCTGGGGAGGGATGGCACAAGGGTTGGAAAGGGGATTTTGGGAAACATGTTAGAAAGAGTAGTGTGATGCCACCTCATCAACACACATGGACACACACACACTCTTTATTACTTTTATGTTTCTACATAGCATGTTTGCCCATCTGATAAATAACTTATGTGTTTGTTTATTGTCAATATTACTGTATCTGTCAAGGCCACACCAGGAAAGAAACCACACTCTCACAGGTTCATTGGAAAGGTGTAGGCTTTTAGTCAACAGGAGATTTGCAGCACCAGGAAGCCCTTGATCACCTCCTGTAGGGCAGGAAAGGGTCAGAGGTTGGGGTGGGGTGTCAGAGAAGCCTGGCAAGACCTGTGGCTGTGGAAGAGGGGGTTCCCCAGAATCTGTGGCTGAGGATGGAGCAATGCAGCCACTGCCAAACTGTAGCCCAGCGAGGAGGGGGGCAGCAGATCCCCAGTGCCGCTTTCCTCCCATCCTACCATCTCCTGCTGGGATCTCCTGCTCTCCCAGATGACAAGGTGCTACAGGGTGCGGAGTGGATCCCTCGGTGCACAAAGCCAGGCAGAAAAGAGGGGGGATGGACCGGAAGTCCAGCCAGCATGCTCTTTCAGCTGGAATGAAGCTCCTTGGGGACAGTTGTGTTCATTACCTCTTATCTCTAGGGTCTCCATTAGTGTCTGGTGTGCAGGTTTTTAACAACATCTGGTGAAGGAATGAATGATGCATGGCTTGGAAGAAGAGGCCTGGCATCTGATTATACACATATTATACTAGTAAGTTATCCAGAAGCCCACTTGGCCCACTTCTAAGTCTTGCTCTGTGAGCAGACACGTGACTCACAGTACCCCATGGGTCCCCATGCTGTACATCCAGCAGCACAACCACAGGTTCACGCTCCAGTGTCCACAGATGCTAGGAGCACAGGAGGGGCTCACCCCCCAGCTAACTGCCCCCAGACAGGACAGAAAGGCTTTTAGACATGGGCTGCTCTGGTTATTCCATTCTCATGGAGTCAGAGGCTCTGAGACCAAGCATTCCAGACTGGCAGTAAAATGGGGATGAAAATCATTCATCCCTCCCAGAAACATGAAGCTTGGCTGGGCGCTGACCCACCGTCTGGCATGGTGTAAAACACTTAGCAGTAGCTGTAAGGATTGTTTCACATCTCTGCTCCTGAGAGAGGCATGGGGCCTGCGGCAGAGGCTCTGTTTTCCGTGCTGGATCCTTGATCAGGCAGAGGGTCAGGGAGAAGAACAGGACAGCTCGTCCCAGAGGAGGCTCCGCCCCATCCCCATGCAGGGCTTCCTGCTTCCTTCCTTCAGAGTTAAGTGGAGCGAAACTGGTTTCCCTTCTGACTTCCGGGTCAGTGCCACAGGCACACTTTTTTTTCTCCAGGTGGCCTGGGGATGCTTAGAAGAGTACTGAGAAAGAGACTGTGCCATTCTTCCTTCCTCAGGGTCAGGGAGATGTTTCCAGATGGAGACTAGACGAGAAGCAGGTAAGGGACTCCTGGAAGATGAGCTTCCCTTGGAGAAGATGGGCATTACCTTAGAGTCTGGGGATTCAAGTGGACTTCCTTTGCCAGAGGGTCTCCTCCACTTCTGTTTGCTGGTGCCAAATCCTTCCTCCAGCCCTTTGGGTGTGTATTTCTAATAGCACCACTCCAAGCTAAAACAGAAGAGGCTAATAAAGACAGGATAGGTGACCCTCTAATACCAGTCTCCTGTAGTTGTGAGACAAGTTTACAAGACACTCTGGAATCCAGCGCACAAAGGTGGGTGGTGGGGAGAGGTTCCTCTGGGTTGCAGGCAATAAGGTGGTACATGTCTGGGGAGAATTTAAGATCAATAATGAAACAAACTAAAAGTCTTTAAAAAACAAAAATGATCACTGTGAAGTGGCAATTCCAAACAATGTCTGACAAAATGCTCTTCCTAAAAAAATGGTTTGTTGGTTTAAGTTCTATATAATTACTATTATCACAGGCAAGTTTCCGTAATAGAATCTAAGCTCCTAGTTACCATATTTGTATTACTTATCTTTTGATGAAGGTTGTGTTCTGCATAGAAGTTAATTCAGAAAACTCTGTCATATACTGGCTCCTGGCACACAGGGACTTTGCTAAATATGCTGGTTCCAAGAATAAGTTCCTGATGGTTTGGAACTGTCTGAGGTTGCTCCAAGTGTGTCTGTGTGTGTGTTAGTCACTCAGTGATGTCCGACTCCTTGCTACCCCGTGGATGGTAGACCACCAGGCTCCCCTGTCCATGGGGATTTCCCAGGCAAGAATACGGGAGTGGGTTGCCATTTCCTTCTCCAGAGGACCTTTGCATCTCCTGCATTGCAGGCAGATTCTTTATCATCTGAGCCACCAGGGAAGCCCCCCGGCACGTGTCTCTATCCCCTTGCATTTGTACAGTACGCTGCCCTGTATACTGCTATGCACGGTCTGCCCCCACATTTGAACAGCAGGCTAGACATAAGCCAAATTAGCATGGTAATTGTATACACAAAGAAACTGGACAACAGTTGCTTCAATTCTGTCATTTTGTGGGACTTCACAGAATTTTTACTTGTGTTTAAAATTTAAAACAGCGAAGGAGAGTACTACTTGTACCGTGTCCTCATTTTGTTTGACAAATACAGGTGTTAGCTCACACCAAAATGTTTTACTGAGAATTAATGTTTCCGTGAATGTTTTTTTCTTTTTTAGTTGTTCTAAATCTAAAGGATTAACCAAGAAAAGAAGGGTTATTACTGAAAATAATGTTCTCATATAAAAGAGGGGAAAGTTAGTAAAAGATCTGGTCCAGATGTCAAATATACTAGAGGCTTCCATGGTCCAGAATTATGAGTGCTGGTTGCTGCCTTATTCAATCTGAATTTACAGTGCAGAGGAGTGTGTGTATGTGTGTGATAAAGGTGTACATATGCAGGTCTGTACCTGTGTGTATGTGTGCATTCAGGGGCTTAGAGAATACACACATGTATTTTCTTTGTCATTACATAATTCTTGGGAAAGTTTATGATGTCAATCATAAAAGGATACTTAAATATTGCTCTTAGTACACATAAATATCCCTAGACAGGCATTTGATGTATAAGGTGATCCTGGCACTTAGGAAGGGACAATATGGGAGAATTACTGATGGAGGTCACTGACCCAAGGGCCGGAGGTCACTGATAAGAGTTCCCTTACTTAGTGAGGGTCTGTGCGCTTAGTCACTCAGTCATGTCCAACTCTTTGCAATCCCATGGACTGGTATGTAGCCTGCCAGGCTTCTCTGTCCATGGGGATTCTTCAGACAAGAATACTGGAGTGGGTAGCCTATCCCATTTCCTGGCCAACTCTTTGCAACCCCATGGACTATATGTAGCCTGCCAGGCTTCTCTGTCCATGGGGATTCTCCAGGCAAGAATACTGGAGTGGGTAGCCTAACCCATCTCCTGGGGATCTTCCTGACTCAGGAATCAAACCAGGGTCTCCTGCATTGCAGACAGAACAGCTGAGCTACCAGGGAAGCGCTTAGTGAGGGTCTAGAAGGTTCAAATAAAGAAGTTATGTATGTGAACATCCCACTGGATAAAGCACAAAGACCAGATCCTTCTGGCCATAAATAAGACGGAAAAGGGAGCAACACTTGAGGAATTCAAGAAAACACTAAAAATATATGTGGTTTTCCCCCAGTTAATGTTCCAGGTCAGACAAGGCAAACGGAAGGGGTGGGTCCTGGAGTAATCATATTGTTAAAAGGTAGCTGTGTTTTGTGTACTATGCATCAACTCTAAAAATAGTTCAGTGGTCCCAAGAGGCTGGCTTTGAATTATGGAGGGTGATGTAGTTAGGAAAGGTCCTGAACTTGGAAACTTGGACTCATTGTTCTGGCCTAGGTTGTGGAGTCGGAGGTGGCTGGGCAACCTCCATGCAGTGCAGCAACCCCTTGCTCCATGCTGGGTCGTGGCCTAGGGGCATAGCAGCCACTGTGAACACCTTTCCCTTCATCTCTTAACTCCATCTGTCCCTGAAACACTCAGTACAGGCTAGAACCCAGGACAACTAAACTTTGGGTTTGCCAACCTGATCACCAAGCACACTGGCAGGTCAGACAGACTCTCGGTCAGACAGACTCTCAGAGTTTGCCATCATGGCATGAAATGGAACAGAGGAGTTTCCAAAGAGATGGCTGATGCATAACTTAGATTTCAGGAGACGAGAATTCCCTCAGCCTCTGGGTAAGGCACTCGAAAAACGAATGCTTTTCCCAATATTAAAACAGATAAGTTGCTTTGAACAGGAGCTAGTTTATTGAGCAATATGCGTAATATCTGGTATGTGCCCTTCCATTTTCTTCAAAAGCGATTCACTTCCGGTAAAATAACAAGTGGTGTTCGCGGTCTAATGATGGACTAATCGCGCTAATGATGGACTAGCTTGTTCCCCTAAGGCTCAGTCATGAGCCATCTGCACTCCACATCTCTGGGCTTTTAAAAGCACATTCTTCCTGCTCCCCAAGGAGCTGAACTTCAGAAATGTTGATGGATTACCATTTGTGCTTCATTTTCCATCTTCATCACTCTTCCCCCCATTTTATGCTTCTCCCCCTGGAGCTTATTTTAGGCCCCTTCTTGGAGCTGGATTTGAGAGCCATTGTTGTTCACAGACACAGGCATCAGCCCAACCTTTTCCGATTTCTTTCAGAAACAAATGCTGTCATTGTGCCTGACATAATATGTATTCTTGAAAGAGCATTTTAAAAAGAATATATCATGGCTCCGAAGAACTGAGGGAAATGGAGGTGGAGAGACCCGACTGTTAGATGTGAAGCAGCCTTGGAGCAGGGATTCAGATGGAAGACAAGAGGTGTCCCTCGGGGGCAGCCAGTTTACCATAGGGATGGCCTTCGTTGGTTGACCAGAAGGTGATGCTGACCAAGTAATGTTACCCTTGTATTATAGGTCTTGGGAAATTTATTGAGTGTCTCCTATGTACTGAGGATTTCTAACTCTACCTTAAAAGTTGTTTTCTCTCTTTGGCTAAGATGGTGGAGTATCCCCTGACCACCACCAACTGCCTCCCTGCTCCCCGCCCATCCCAGTCCGCGTAGGGGGTTTCTGCAGGCTTATAAATGAGTGGGGGATCTTGGTGGGCATGGTGTGTAAGCAGTCAAAACCACTCCGTGTCTACGCTCTTGAAAATACTGGATTCTCCTGACAGTGTATAATCCTAGTCCTTGGAAAGGGATGAACCCATAAAATAAAATCTCCCCTTGATTCATTTAACGATCAGTAAAATATTCATTGAATACATACCATCTTCCTTGTCACAGTTACTTATTATTTTGGTAGATATTTTCTTTTATAAGCTTACCTTCAAATTAGTCATTTTTAACTAATAATTTTTTTAAAAAACTAATAGCTAAAAAGTAGATTTTAAAGGATCAGTTCTCAAGAATTCAATTTTTTTTTCTTAAATACATTAAGTTTCATGGACACCACTTGAATGAAATTCAGGGGTGGTGTCCACAAAATTGAAAGGGAAAAAAGTCTTTATTTTTTATTAACACCTAATTGCTATATAGGATTTCCTTTAATTAGGAAGCTAAGTGACAAGCCACAACCACATTAACAGTACATATGACTTTGTCACCAAGAAATGTCATTACTATGTTGCAGACCCTCAAAAATCTAGTTTATTCCCATCTCTTCATAAAGTGTGTGATAGTTATTAAACCTGTCTCATCAAAACTTTTCATTGAATAGATTAAGAAAGAAGCAAATATGTTACTGAATCACATTATTTTAATATTTTGACAACCATATTTCAGTATTATTATTTTGCCTTGTAATACTATTTATGTGTTTTATGCATTTAAAAGCATTATTCTGAGAAAGAATCATAAACTTCACCAGATAGCCAAGAGGGTCTGGGGCACAAATTCTGATTTCAAATCTTATTTTAATAGTCCTTTCAGCTAGGGCCAGGGAGATACAAGCTCTTTTAGTCTATGATGAGAGATATTTTTTTCTTAAGTTTTTTTTTTTTTTTTTGACATGGACCATTTAAAAAGTAGTTAGTGATCTTGTTACAATATTGCTTCTGTTTCATATTTTGGTTTTTTTGCCATGAGGCATGTGGGACCTAAGCTCCCTGACCAAGGATCGAACCTGCACCCCTTGCATTGGAAGGGCAAGTCTTAACCACTGGACCACCTAAGAAATATCTTTATTTTGCCCTCACCAGTGAAGGTTTTTTCAAGTGTAGAGCCAAGTGAGGCTACCCTGTAAGAAAATATAGGTGGAAAAGAATGCTGGGACCAGGGGCCAGGCTAAATTTAGAGGGTAAATAGAGGAAGAAAGGCCACCAAGGGGATGGAGAGGAAGGAGGAGAGACCCTTGGGTAGGAGGAAGATCTGAAGACTGGATGCCACAGAAGCCTGAACAAAATGGGGTTTCAAGGAGGAGGGAACGGCCAACTCTGCGACATGCTGGGTCAAGGACAATAAAACAGCAAATGCACCAGTGACCGTGAAGACGTGGAAATGAGGGTGACTGTCGTGGGGGCCACTAGCGCAGCGCCAGGGAAGGAAGGTGGACTGGACCGACGCAGAGGTCAGAGAAGAGACACGAGGAAGTGGAGAGAAGCGTCGGTGTTTTCAACTCTTCGGTCAAGAGTTGCTGTGAAAGGAGCAGAAAGATATTGCAGTCAGTGAGGAAGGATATCAAAGCAAGGCTTTTCAAGAGAGATTCTGGAGCATGCTTGTGTGCTGCTGGGACTGATCAGTGCTGAGCATGAAAGAGGAAATGGGCCTCAGAGCCAAGAGAAGAAAGAGGCAGGGAAGAGCAGGGCTGAGTTGTCCTCTTACACCAGACAGAGGGATGATTTTAATGAATAAGCTGTTTGTCAGCCGTCAGGCACAGTTAAGAACTGCTCTCTGAAATATTCCCCTCTTTCCATGGTTTTCCACTTCTCTCTAACCCCACTACCCTCTTTAAATTTTTTTTTTTAATTTTTTTTTTTGAACAAGAGATTTTTTATTAGGAAAATTTGGGAAATTACCTGACATCTAATGGTTTTTCTTTTTCTTTTTTTTTTTTTTAATTTTAAAATCTTTAATTCTTACATGCGTTCCCAAACATGAACCCCCTCCCACCTCCCTCCCCATAACATCTCTCTGGGTCATCCCCATGCACCAGCCCCAAGCATGCTGTATCCTGCGTCAGACATAGACTGGCGATTCAATTCTTACATGATAGTATACATGTTAGAATGCCATTCTCCCAAATCATCCCACCCTCTCCCTCTCCCTCTGAGTCCAAATTTTTTTTTTTTTTATTAAGGTATAGTTGATTCACAGTGTTGGGCTTGTTTCAGGTATACCACAAAGGGAATCAGTTGTATGTATATCCACTCTTTTTAAGACTCTTTTTCCATGGAGTTATTATGGAGTATTGTGTAAAGTTCCCTGTGCTGTGCAGTAGGTTCCTATTAGTTATCTATTTAATATATAATAGTATGCATATGTCAATGCCGGTCTCCTAGTTCATCTGTCCTCCCTTGTCCCCCATTGCCCTCTTGCTATCTCTATGAATGAAAGTCGCTCAGTTGAGTCCAACTCTTGGTGACCCCATGGACTATACAGTCCAAGGAATTCTCCAGGCCAGAATACTGGAGTGGGTAACCTTTCCCTTCTCCAGGGGATCTTCCCAACCCAGGGATCAAACCTAGGTCTTCCGCATTGCAGGCAGATTCTTTACCAGCTGAGACACTAGGTCATTTCCATATTAGAGCCTCATTGATTACTTAAACTAATTCAAGCTTATATGCAGCTCATTGGAAATGGACAACATATCCACCTTTCAAAGGCATTTGAGTCAGAGCAGAGGTTGTTCTTTTGCTTAAAGCAATTTGTCTCTGAAAGTGTAAGTTTAGAAATTAGGGGCAGGAGGACATAGGTTTTTTCTGTTGCTTCTCAAATCCTCCCACAGAGGTGATAGTCTATACTGCTAATGTCACCTGGCACCCTATTTTTTCAGACCACCATGGTGCCCTTCACTACACTTCTGATCCAGCTATATCTTAATATGATAGCAAGAACCATTTAACATTCTTTCTTGAAAGAATATAAGCACTGAAAAAATTGGGATGATTCATTTACAGCTTCATTTCTGGTACTAGTTAAATTGTGGACCAATCATCATAAAGAAAAAAGATTAACACAAGGTTAACACTGCCTCTGTCTGCTCAGGAATCATCACTCTATTTTGGGCATTAGGCTTAGGGATCAATCCCTTACCTGTACCTGGAGAATTGTCACAATTTAGGTGAGACAAAAATGTATCTGAGTATCTGGAGAGGATCGGGGCAGGCTCCAGGGCACAATGTTAAGAGTCCCGCCTGGGAAGACGGAAGATCTCGATTCTAAATCTGTCTCTGACACTAAAGGGTTCTATGAACTTGGTGAAGCCTTTCAATTCCCTCTAACATGGTCCCTGGGAAGAATGATCACTAGGCCACCTTGGCTCTAAAATCCTTTGAGTCTGATTTTTCTCCTATCGGATGACTCTTCAGCTCATATTGTCTGGTGGTTTTGGCATCATGGCTCTTCACTTATCAGCTTGATAAATTTGGAGGTAGTTATTTCTCCAGTCAAAGGCAAAAACAGGGGAATCTCTGTTTTGGTGTCAGAGAAAGTGCTGAGGCCCTGAAAACAATAAAGAGCCCTGGTGTCTGCACCAGGGAGGCACCTTAGGGGAATGGAGACTTGCAGCCCCAAACTATGGTCTGCTAGATGTTAGCAGGTTCCCTCACTGCTGCTGGAGGTATGTGAAACCTGCTGACACAGGTTTCTGCACCCAGGACACACAATAGAAAAGCAGAAGTTATAAGAGGAGTGACCGCCCAGTGTTCATGAGCAAAGAAATCTGCACACTTGAGACCAAATGCAACTTCCTTCAAAATAGCTTCCTTCCCAGACCAAGACAAAAGGGCATACCCGTGTCCCCCAGTACTCAGCTTTTCTCCATGATACTCACATGGCAGGGGGAGGAGGAGTCAATGACAAGTGCGGTCAGTCTGTAAGTCTGACATCATCTGCATCATGACTGGAGCATGTGGGTGATATATGTCATGTCATGGGCATCAGTGAGCTCTTTTTGCTATGTGGTATGTCACCTCTAAGAGCTAAAGGTGGAATCCAAGGGCTAGACATGGTTCCAGGCCATTGCTGGTAAACCCTCCATAAGAAAAGGTCGCGAGACAAGGTCAACAAAATGCAAGAGAAGGCTGTTGATGGCACCTCTATGGAGCTGTCTCCTGAATCTGCCTCCATTTCCCCTCTATGCTGTCTCTACCTCTTTCAAGAAAAGGCAGGAAAGGTAGTCTTGGCAGTGATCCAAAACAGGGCTTTCCTTGGAGGGTACTTTGGATTTCTAGCCAAAGTTGGTGACATCACTGGAGACATAAGGTGGGTAGAATATGGCTGTCAACTGTATCCAACTGGTCCAAAAGATGGAAAGCTTTACAGAAAAGCTTCTACAGGAAAGCTGCTACAGCAAAATAAGTCTCTGAAAGATATGCACACCAAGAATGCGTAATAAATCTGCCCATTGGTGGAACGTGTCCAGTAACAGCAAGTGCAAATAAAACCTAAAAGGCCACAGCTGAACATAAATATGAACAGGTCCAATTAGCAGAGACTCTGCCAAGATATACACATGAAAGATAAGAATGAGCCCATTTGTATACTATAAAACTGCCCAATTATTTGTCGGTTCCTTCCTTGTGTAAGGACAGGTCAGTGCCAGAAGGGAATTTTCCTGGCCTCACTATAGTAAATACCAAAAGAGAGTGGACCCTGGGCCACATTGGGTCAAGAGGGTTACCAACATCTGGTTGTGAATTAAAAGGGGGAAAAAAAGCTACTCCATCCAAATGTGAAAGTATGTTTTGCAAGTGGAGGCTTCATGGACTTTTGTATACCCTTCTGCTGGGTATATACTAATATTGTGGCTTTCTTAACTTTGCTTGCATGTTAAACTTTCAAATACACTTCTTTAATGAACCAAATAGACATCTCTGCCCTCAGGGAGCTCGCACAGTAGTGGAGGATTGGAAGGTGGAGACAACCAGTAAAATATTAATAAATAAGTATATTGAGGGAGGAGCCTGGTAGGCTACAGTCCACAGGGTCACAAAGAGTCAGACACGACTGAGCGACTTCACTTTCACTGTCAAGTACATTAAAGTGTATTGGACGGCTTCCCAGGTGACGCTAGTGGTAAAGAACCCACCTGCCAGTGCAGAAGACATAAGAGCCCTGGGTTTGATCCCTGGATTGGGAAGATCCCCTGGAGGAGGGCATAGAAACCCACTCTAGTATTCTAGCCTGGAGAATCCCCATGGACAGAGGAGCCTGGTGGGATACAGTCCATGGGGTCAAGAAGAGGGGACATGACTGATGTGACTTGGCACACGTGCTCAGTGTATTAGAAGTGACATATGATGTGGAAAACATTCATCATGGAAGGGGGTTCGAAGGGCTGAAATGTGACATATGGTGGTCAGGGAAGCCCTCACTAAGGAAACAGTGTTTGGAGCAAGGTAGGAATGAGGTGAGGGGGTGAGACAGGAGGATATCTGAGCTAAGAGCATCCAAGCAGAGGGAACAGCCAGTGCCAAGACTCTGGGATGGAACATGGTGGCTCACAGGGAGGCCAGCACAGCTGGAGCAACATGGAAAGACGAGGAACTAAGTGAGGTATAGTCTGTTCCTTTCCAAGGCAAACCATTCAATATCATGGTAATCCAAGCCTATGCCCCAACCAGTAATGCTGAAGAAGCTGAAGTTGAACGGTTCTATGAAGACCTACAAGACCTTTTAGAACTAATACCCCCAAAATATGTCCTTTTCATTATAGAAGACTAGAATGCAAAAGTAGGAAGTCAAGAAACACCTGGAGTAACAGGCAAATTTGGCCTTGGAATATGGAATGAAGCAGGGCAAAGACTAATAGAGTTTTGCCAAGAGAACGCACTGGTCATAGCAAACACCCTTTTCTAACCACACAAGAGAAGACTCTACACATGGACATCACCAGATGGTCAACACTGAAATCAGATTGATTCTATTCTTTGCAGCCAAAGATGGAGAAGCTCTATACAGTCAGCAAAAACAAGACCAGGAGCTGACTGTGGTTCAGATCATGAAATTCTTATTGCCAAATTCAGACTTAAATTGAAGAAAGTAGGGAAAACCGCTAGACCATTTAGGTATGACCTAAATCAAATCCCTTATGATTATACAGTGGAAGTGAGAAATAGATTTAAGGGCCTAGATCAGAGTGTCTGAGGAACTATGGACGGAGGTTCATGACACTGTACAGGAGACAGGGATCAAGACCACCCCCATGGAAAAGAAATGCAAAAAAGCAAAATGGCTGCCTGAGGAGGCCTTACAAATAGCTAGCTGTGCAAAGAAGAGAAGCAAAAAGCAAAGGAAAGATAAAGGCATCTGAATGCAGAGTTCCAAAGAATAGCAAGGAGAGATAAGAAAACCTTCCTCAGTGATCAATGCAAAGAAATAGAGGAAAACAACAGAATAGAAAAGACTAGAGATCTCTTCAAGAAAATTAGAGATACCAAGGGAACATTTCATGCAAAGATGGGCTCGATAAAGGACAGAAATGGTATGGACCTAACAGAAGCAGAAGATATTAAGAAGAGGTGGCAAGAATACACAGAAGAACTGTACAAAAAAGATCTTCACTTCCAAGATAATCATGATGGTATGATCACTGACCTAGAGCCAGACACCCTGGAACGTGAAGTCAAGTGGGCCTTAGAAAGCATCACTACAAACAAAGGTAGTGGAGGTGATGGAATTCCAGTGGAGCTATTTCAAATCCTGAAAGATGATGCTGTGAAAGTGCTGCACTCAATATGTCAGCACATTGGAAAACTTAGTAGTGGCCACAGGACTGGGAAAGGTCAGTTTTCATTCCAATCCCAAAGAAAGGCAAGGCCAAAGAATGCTCAAACTACCACACAATTACATTCATCTCACATGCTAGTAAAGTAATGCTCAAAATTCTCCAGGCTTCAGCAATCCATGAACCGTGAAATTCCAGATGTTCAACCTGGTTTTAGAAAAGACAGAGGAACCAGAGATCAAATTGTCAGCATCCACTGGATCATCAAAAAAGCAAGAGAGTTCCAGAAAAACATCTATTTCTGTTTTATTGACTATGCCAAAGCCTTTGACTGTGTGGATCACAATAAACTGGAAAATTCTGAAAGAGATGGGAATACAGACCACCTGACCTGCCTCTTGAGAAACCTATATGCAGGTCAGGAAACAATAGTTAGAACTGGACATGGAGCAACAGACTGGTTCGAAATAGGAAAAGGAGTACATCAAGGCTGTATATTGTCACCTTGCTTATTTAACTTCTATGCAGAGTACATCATGAGAAACACTGGGCTGGAAGAAGTACAAGCTAGAATCAAGATTGCCAGGAGAAATATCAATAATCTCAGATATGCAGATGACACCAGCCTTATGGCAGAGAGTGAAGAGGAGCTAAAGAGCCTCTTGATGAAAGTGAAAGAGGAGAGTGAAAATGTTGGCTTAAAGCTCAACATTCAGATAACTAAGATCGTGGCATCCGGTCCCATTACTTCATGGGAAGTAGATGGGGAAACAGTAGAAACAGTGTCAGACTTTATTTTGGGGGACTCCAAAATCACTGCAGATGGTGATTGCAGGCATGAAATTAAAAGATGCTTACTCCTTGGAAAAAAAGTTATGACCAACCTAGAGAGCATATTCAAAAGCAGAGACATTGCTTTGCCAACAAAGGTCTGTCTAGTTAAGACTACGGTTTTTACTGTGGTCATGTATGGATGTGAGAGTTGGACTGTGAAGAAGGCTGAGCGCCGAAGAATTGATGCTTTTGAACTGTGGTGTTGGAGCAGACTCTTGAGAATCCCTTGGACTGAGATCCACCCAGTCCATTCTGAAGGAGATCAGCCCTGGGATTTCTTTGGAGGAAATAATGCTGAAGCTGAAACTCCAGTACTTTGGCCACCTCATTTGAAGAGTTGACACATTGGAAAAGACTCTGATGCTGGGAGGGATTGGGGGCAGGAGGAGAAGGGGACAACAGAGGTTGAGATGGGTGGATGGCATCACTGAGTCGATGGGCGTGAGTTTGAGTGAACTCTGGGAGTTGGTGATGGACAGGGAGGCCTGGCGTGCTGCGATTCATGGGGTCGCAGAGTCGGACACGACTGAGCCACTGAACTGAACTGATCCACATGTTCGGGGCTTCCCTGATGGCTCAGCAGGTAAAGAATTCACCTGCAATGCAGGAGACACGGGAGATGCGGGTTCAGTCCCTGGATCAGGAAGATCCCCCAGAGGAAGGACATGGTGACCCACTCTAGTATTCTTGCCTGGAGAATCACACAGACTGAAGAGCCTGGTGGTCTGCAGTCCAAAGGGTCACGAAGAGTCAGACACAACCGAGAGACTGGGCACACACATGCATATACACAGTCATTCTTTTTCAGACTTTTTTCTCAAATAGGTTATAATAGACTATTGAGTAGAGGTCCCTGTGCTATACAGTAAGTGCTTGCTGGCTATCTATCTTATATATAGCAGTGTGTGTGTATTAATGACTCCTAATTTATCCCTCCCCCAACATTTCCCCTTTGGTAACCAAATTTTTGGTTTTCAAAATATGAGAGTTTGTTTCTATTCTGTAAATAAGTTAATTTATATCATTCTTAAAATTAGGTTCCACACATGAGTGATATCACGTATTTGCTTTGTCTGGCTTACTTCACTTACTATGATAATCTATAGGTCCATCCAAGTTGCTGCAGGTGGCATTATCTCACTGTTTTTTATGGCTGAGTTGTATTCTACTGTATATAGGTACTATATCTTCTTTATCCATTCATCTGTTGATGGATATTTAGGTTGGTTCCCTGTCTTGGCTACTTGTAAATAGTGCTGCTAAGAACAGTGGGGTGCATTATCTTTTCAAATTACGGTTTTCTTTGGATGTCTATCCAGAAGTGGGATTGTTGGATCACGGGGTAGTCCTTTTGTTTTCTTTTCTGAATTACCTAGAACATGCCAACACGGAACAAGGATCTGGGCATACAATACATAAGATAAGGCCCAGCCCTCAAGGTACTTACAGTCAATGCATTAAAATGATCATTTGAGTATAGTGTGGTACCTGCAGAAAGACACATACCTCCTCATTTGAGGTCAGTGAGAAAAAAATACTTGACTCAGCCTGGGAGGAGTGGGAAGATCTTTGGAAGAAATCACATCTGCTGCTTAACTGAAGACTGAAAATTAGCCAGATGAAGAAGGGGGAAGCATGACACAGCCTGGAATGTTCCAGAAAGACACATTTACTTGGTGCTTACATTTCTGCCTGAGCAAATAGCTCTGTCTCCAGTGAGGCTAACCCCTCAAGTCCTAAGTGATGCCTCATACTAACACAAATGTTGATAACATGACTAGTTGAATTAGTTACTCAGGCTACACCATCGCGGTCAGGCAGAAGTCTGGTTTCAACTTGCCACCAACTCCAGCATCTTAGAACTCAGACAAGGGCTCTTTCCCAGCGAACAGCAGCTGTAGCTGCGAAAGGGCAAAGTCTTCCCATCAGCACTGGCCTCTGGGTTGCAGCCGAGACCATATGGTGGTTCCATCTTTTATTGGTCTTTGTTTTCACTGTGAAGAGAGTGCCACAAGCACGGAGTGTTCCTAGCAACAAACAGGACAGCGGGTGAGAGAGGAATTGCTCCTCAGGGAGGCAAACGGACAGCCACCTTGACAACGCCCAGTCTGATGTCAGAGTTGATGGCGCCCCACAACCCGAGGCAAACAGGAAAAAGACAGTATTTTCAAAGTGTGAACCCAGGATCTGACTCTGGCAGCAGGGTGTTTTTTAAGGCAAGAGGTATCCAAGTCAAGGTCCCCCACATTGTTACTCTTTCTTTATTGAAGGACAATTTCTTTACATGCTGTGTCAGTGTCTGCTGTACAACAAAGAGAATCAGTTATATAGATACATATATCCCCTCCCTCTTGGACCTCCCTCCCACCTTTGCCCTCCTCCCCATCACCCCTCTAGGTCATCACAGAGCACTGAGTTGAGCTCCCTGTGTTGTATAACAGCTTCCCACCAGCTATCTGTTTTACACTTGTACACATGGGGCTTCCCTGATAGCTCAGTAGGTAAAGAATCCTCCTGCAATGCAGGAGACCCCGGTTCAATTCCTGGCTCGGGAAGATCCCCTAGACAACGGACAGCCTACCCCCTCCAGTATCCTTGAGCTTCCCTGGTGGCTCAGATGGTAAAGAACCTGCCTGCAACGCAGGAGACCTGGGTTTGATCCCTGGAGGAGGGCACGGCAACCCACTCCAGTATTGTTGCCTGGAGAATCCCCATGGACAGAGCAGCCTGGCGGGCTGGAGTCCATACGGTCACGCAGAGCCTGACCCGACTGAAGCGACTAGGCAGCAGTGTATGTATGTCATTTCTAATCTCCCAGTTCATCACACTCTCCCTTTCCCACCCTGTGTCCACACGTCCATTACTCTGAGTCTCTATTCCCGCCCTGCAAATAAGCTTGTCTCTATCATTTTTTTCTTTTAGATTTCACATACACGTGCTAATATAAAGTATTTCTCTCTTTCTGATTTACCTCATTCTGTATGACAGACTCTAGGTCCATCCACATCTCTACGAATGACCCTCTTTTCTGAAGGTCTCTGAGCTTTCCTCTCCTGGACTGGGTAAACTCCGCTATCAGACATTCAGTCCTCCCTTGCAATTACTTTCCAAAGCTCTCAGCCTGCAACATTCTTTTAGTGACCCCCTCCCCACTTTTTGGAGTATAATTGCTTTACAATGTTTTGTTAGTTTCTGCTGAACAACTAAGTGGATCAGCGATATGTGTACATACATCCCCTTTTTCTTGACCCTCCCTTTCACCACCACCCCCAATTCCATCCATCTAGGTCATTACAGAGCACTGAGCTGAGCTCCCCATGCTATACAACTGGCTTTCCTCCTATGTTTTCTCCATTCCTTCCAGTACAGCTGGTGTCATTCATCTACACTTATACTAATCCATTCAAGCTACCCCCAAAGGAACCAAATCTCATGACAGAGACAAGAAGATATATTTTGGAGGCATCTTCAAAGTGCCAGTCTGTGTGGAACCAGAGGCAAAGCTAGCAGAAAGCAAGAGCAAAGGCAGTAGCAAATCCCTCCATGTTATTACAACAAAAATCTCATTCCTGCAGAAATAACATTTTTGTTGTTGTTCAGTTACTAAGTCACGTTTGACTATTTGTGACCCCACAGACTGTAGGCTCCTCTGTCCTCCACTATCTTCCAGAACTTGCTCAAATTCATGTCCATGGAATTGATGATGATATAATAACAATAGCAATAGCCAACACTTAACACATGCTTACTAAGTGCCAGGCACTTTCATAAGCATCTTTACAGGTGCGGAACTCATTCAGTCTTCCCTAAAACCCTGAGGTAGTTCTTATTATTGCTCTGATTTTGCAGATGAGAAAACTGAGGCACAGAAAGATGAAATAACCGAGTAAGTTTCTGAGGAGCTATGAGTGGGCAGATCTGGTGTCCACAAGATTCACCCCAAGTTACTCTGGGTTTTCAAGGCCCAGGTGTTTTCTACTACCCGTATTTAATATATAGGTTTTTAGTGTAAAAATGAATCTGGAATATCTTTGTCCATTTTGTATAGGAAAAGTCAATACTGCAAATATTTAGCACAAGAAATTTGGAATACAGTAGACCTTTGAACAACATAGGTTTAAGGGTAATCACTTCTTCACAGCTGAAAATCTGCACATAACTTTACAATTGTTACTCTGTATCCTGGTCCCACATACAAGGAGTCAACCAAGCAACTGTGGATCATGTCACACAGTGCCTTGAGAACCCCATGAACAGTATGAAAAGGCGAAATGATAGGATACCAAAAGAGGAACTCCCCAGGTCAGTAGGTGCCCAATATGCTACTGGAGATCAGTGGAGAAATAACTCCAGAAAGAATGAAGGGATGGAGCCAAAGCAAAAACAATACCCAGCTGTGGATGTGACTGGTGATAGAAGAAATATCCAATGCTGTAAAGAGCAATATTGCATAGGAACCTGGAATGTCAGGTCCATGAATCAAGGCAAATTAGAAGTGGTCAAACAAGAGATGGCAAGGGTGAACGTCGACATTCTAGGAATCAGTGAACTAAAATGGACTGGAATGGGTGAATTTAACTCAGATGACCATTATATCTACTACTGTGGGCAGGAATCCCTCAGAAGAAATGGAGTAGCCATCATGGTCAACAAAAGAGTCCGAAATGCAGTACTTGGATGAAATCTCAAAAACATCAGAATAATCTCTGTTCGTCTCCAAGGCAAACCATTCAATATCACGGTTATCCAAGTCTATGCCCCAACCAGTAACGCTGAAGAAGCTGAAGTTGAATGGTTTTATGAAGACCTACAAGACCTTTTAGAACTAACACCCCAAAAAGATGTCCTTTTCATTATAGGGGACTGGAATGCTAAAGTAGGAAGTCAAGAAACACCTGGAGTAACAGGCAAATTTGGCCTTGGAATGTGGAATGAAGCAGGGCAAAGACTAATAGAGTTTTGCCAAGAAAATGCACTCATCATAGCAAACACCCTCTTCCAACAACACAAGAGAAGACTCTACACATGGACATCACCAGATGGTCAACACCAAAATCAGATTGATTATATTCTTTGCAGCCAAAGATGGAGAAGCTCTATACAGTCAACAAAAACAAGACCAGGAGCTGACTGTGGCTCAGATCATGAACTCCTTATTGCCAAATTCAGACTTAAACTGAAGAAAGTAGGGTAAACCGCTAGACCATTTAGGTATGACCTAAATCAAATCCCTTATGATTATGCAGTGGAAGTGAGAAATAGATTTAAGGGCCTAGATCTGATAGAGAGAGTGCCTGATGAACTATGCAATGAGGTTCATGACATTCTACAGGAGACAGGGATCAAGATCATCCCCATGGAAAAGAAATGCAGAAAAGCAAAATGGCTGTCTGGGGAGGCCTTACAAATAGCTGTGAAAAGAAGAGAGGTGAAAAGCAAAGGAGAAAAGGAAAGATAAAGGCATCTGAATGCAGAGTTCCAAAGAATAGCAAGGAGAGATAAAAAAGCCTTCTTCAGCAATCAATGCAAAGAAATAGAGGAAAACAACAGAATGGGAAAGACTAAAGATCTCTTCAAGAGAATTAGAGATACCAAGGGAACATTTCATGCAAAGATGGGCTCAATAAAGGACAGGAATGGTCTGGACCTAACAGAAGCAGAAGATATTAAGAAGAGGTGGCAAGAATACATGGAAGAACTGTACAAAAAAGATCTTCACGACCCAGATAATCATGATGATGTGATCACTAATCTAGAGCCAGACATCTTGGAATGTGAAGTCAAGTGGGCCTTAGAGAGCATCACTATGAACAAAGCTAGTGGAGGTGATAGAATTCCAGTTGAGCTATTTCAAATCCTGAAAGATGATGCTGTGAAAGTGCTACACTCAATATGTCAAATTTGGAAAACTCAGCAGTGGCCACAGGACTGGAAAAGGTCAATTTTCATTCCAATTCCAAAGAAGGGCAATGCCAAAGAATGCTCAAACTACTGCACAATTGCACTCATCTCACATGCTAGGAAAGTAATGCTCAAAATTCTCCAAGCCAGGCTTCAGCAATACGTGAACCATGAACTCCCTGATGTTCAAGCTGGTTTTAGAAAAGGCAGAGGACCCAGAGATCAAATTACCAACATCTGCTGGATCATGGAAAAAGCAAGAGAGTTCCAGAAAACATCTATTTCTGCTTTATTGACTATGCCAAAGCCTTTGACTGTGTGGATCACAATAAACTGTGGAAAATTCTGAAAGAGATGGGAATACCAGACCACCTAACCTGCCTCTTGAGAAATCTGCATGCAGGTCAGGAAGCAACAGTTAGAACTGGACATGGAACAACTGACTGGTTCCAAATAGGAAAAGGAGTACGTCAAGGCTGTATATTGTCACCCTGCTTATTTAACTTCTATGCAGAGTACATCATGAGAAATGCTGGGCTGGAAGAAACACAAGCTGGAATCCAGATTGCCGGGAGAAATATCAATAAGCTCAGATATGCAGATGACACCAACCTTATGGCAGAAAGTGAAGAGGAGCTAAAAAGCCTCTTGATGAAAGTGAAAGAGGAGAGTGAAAAAGTTGGCTTAAAGCTCAACATTCAGAAAACGAAGATCATGGCATCCAGTCCCATCACTTCATGGGAAATAGATGGGGAAACAGTGGAAACAGTGTCAGACTTTATTTTTTGGGCTCCAAAATCACTGCAGATGGTGACTGCAGCCATGAAATTAAAAGATGCTTACTCCTTGGAAGGAAAGTTATGACCAACCTAGATAGCATATTCAAAAGCAGAGACATTACTTTGCCAACTAAGGTCCGTCTAGTCAAGGCTATGGTTTTTCCTGTGGTCATGTATGGATGTGAGAGTTGGACTGTGAAGAAGGCTGAGCTCCGAAGAATTGATGCTTTTGCACTGTGGTGTTGGAGAAGACTCTTGAGAGTCCCTTGGACTGCAAGGAGATCCAACCAGTCCATTCTGAAGGAGATCAACCCTGGGATTTGTTTGGAAGGAATGATGCTAAAGCTGAAGCTCCAATACTTTGGCCACCTCATGTGAATAGTTGACTCCTTGGAAAAGACTCTGATGCTGGGAGGGATTGGGGGCAGGAGGAGAAGGGGACAACAGAGGATGAGATGACTAGATGGCATCACGGACTCGATGGACGTGAGTCTGAGTGAACTCCGGGAGATGGTGATGGACAGGGAGGCCTGGTGTGCTGCGATTCATGGGGTCTCAAAGAGTCGAACACGACTGAGCCACTGAACTGAACTGAACTGAAGTGAAAAAAAAAAATCTGTGTGCAAGTAGACCCACACACGTTGTCCAAGGATCCACTGTATTCTAAAATATGATTTAAGCTTTTTGATTCTGTGTCTATGCGTCTTACTATTTTATTTATTTATTGGCCAAGGGTAGTATTTTATTTATTTTTTATAGAATTATTTTTTAATTGAAGTATATTTGACTTACTGTGTCATGAGTATTTTCTATAGAAAGAAAAGATTTATTTTTCACGATGATTCACCACTTTACTACAGGTAAGGCAATTAGTACTGGATTAAATAATAAGGCCCTTTATTGTGCCAGGTGGCTCAAGGGTAAAGAATCCGCCTGTCAGTGATCCCTGTATTGGGAAGATCCCCTGGAGGAGAAAATGAAAACCTACTCTAATATTCTTGCCTGGGAAATTCCGTGGGTAGAGGAGCCTGGTGGGCTACAGTCCATGGGGTCACAAAAGAGTCTTACATGAGCATGCACACACATTGTGCCATTGATAGTAAATCCAGAGGTGACATACATCCACATCTGGCCACATGTCTAAGCATATCCCAGGGTCCAGCAAGGAGAATGACGTCCCTGTACTTTAAACCTATCACAGTGTACCCCTGAGTGCATAACCAGGCCCAGGCTGGCAGCAGAGAAGAGGTGAAGGGTCAGCTGTTGGGGGCAACCACCACCATCTCCCATGCTGGTGTGGAATGGGCTGGAGAATACAATTGAGAATCAGTACCAAGAAGTAGAATAATAATGTTGACTTGGCCAAAAATTCATTTGGGTTCTTCCCTAAGAGGTTACAGAAAAACTCAAACAAAATGTTTGCCAATCCAATATTTTGAAGGTTCATCCTCCTTTTGCCAAACACTTCACCCTTGTCCCCAGCCTGAATATGACAAGTAGTTGCTGACATGCCTACAGGATGGGAGCTCTGGCTGGAAGGGAAGGCTGGCCAGAAGGAAGGGAGATGATGTGGGACAGGGAAGATCCAATAGCTTGGAGGATTCGAGCCCAGGTATCCAGTTCTGGAGTTCATCCTCCATGCCAGGCTTTTTATCAGAGCCTTCATAGCCTCAGCAGTATTATTATTCCACTTTCACACATAATAAAACTGAGTCTCAGTGAGGTCTCATCACATCTCCAAGGCCACATAAATAGGAATCAGTGGCCCTATGGTTTGAATCCCTGCAGTCTGACTCTGGGGTCCTTGCACTGACACACTGTCCGGACATTAGGAGGGTATCTCTCAATGCAGTCTGGGGATGCCCTTTTTACTAGGGCACTTACAATGCAGATTCCTGGGCCTTAGGCCAGGGTCCATTCATCAGGCTTTCTGTGGGCAGGGCTTCAGAGTAGGAAGTTGAAGAGTATTCCACACAGAGAGATGTTTAAGAACAATGAGGTGACCATTTGTCACTTCCCATCTGTGTTCTGACCTTGGGCAAGTCACTGTTTCTCCCTGGATCTTGGTTTCCTTGTTTGTAAAATGAGGATGGATAGGTCACTTTCATCTCAGGAACTCTAATTCTAATTCATCTTCATTTTTTACTGCAGTATAATTGCTTCATCTAATTCATCTTTAAACCCAACAAATCAGCTACAGCCTGCCTTTTTTCCATGTATCTCCTTATCTTTAAACATTAGTATTAACTGAGACAATAGGTTAAAAATTACAGAATTTGTAATTTGATGCACAAATATTCACAGAGCTCCCCTGGAAAATCTGGAAGAACTACGTATCTCTGAATGTGGTGTATTTGAAGGGCAACCCTCCCTAAAACCCAGGGCTAGGACCAAATGATTTCATTAGGTCTTCCCATGTTCAGGACTTTTAAAATCTCTGATTTCTTGGTGCTGCTAGAAATGACGCTGATTGATAATTTTAATTTTCCTTCCACTCTGAAAACACAGTCTCATTTAGTGGGCATCTTTCAAAGATTTAAACCAGGCATCCTACACTGGCCATAAGCTCAACCCCATTTGCGGACTCTCTGGTTTCGTTTTCTGAAGTTTTTTCTCTGAAGAAAGGAAAGCAAGGATTAGGGGCTTTGGCCAAACAAGTCTGGCTACTCAGTGAATAGGTTTTCAGATAAGAAGGATCTGAAGGACTTCCCATGGGCGGGAGGGAAATAGCACACACCATCTGGGGAAGAGGACCGGGAAATCACTTCTTGTTTTCAAACAGCGGCCAGCCGTCGGGGATGGCTGTGTGAGGCTGGGAGGACCACAGCAGGGAGGCACCGGTCAGAGAGGAGGCTGAGCTTGGCTCGGAGCTCCCAGTCCTGTCTGAGCCCTCCTCATGAGCCCAGCTTGGCTCGCCCTTCATCGAGCATGAGGCTGCGGGGCGAGTGGCCTCGTAGCAGAGAGCTGGAACTTTGTTAGACGTCTGATTAGAGCCGGAGCTGGCCTGGGGACGACGGTGCTGGGCAGGTAACAGGCATTTCTCCTACTGGGGTTTGTCTCTCTTGGTAGCAAGACCTCAGGGGCACCTAGGTCACTCTGAGGCTCCTTTTAAGGCACTTTTCAGTTACAATCCTCTTTTCTGTAGCTGTGACTTGCATGTTGCGAGCACAAAGCATGGCTGGCCAGGGGCATTGGGCGTGCGGCTGTTGGTCAAGTCGATGAGACTGTGTTTAGGAAGATGGAGTGTCAGGCAGTGAGCTGGGGTGCTTTTAGGATTTCCTCTATAATAAAAAAAGCTTTCCGTTTTCTATCTTTTTAATGAGTTTTCCCATCCCTGAGCCAGAAACTACCATAGAGACCAGAGGGTTCGTGAATTGCTGGCTGTGGATCTCCACGCCAGGCAGCCAGGGAGGCTACCCTGCGTGTAGCAGGAGGTGTGCAGGTATTCTCACGTCCTAGGCAGTCTGGAAACGTAAAATGCAAGCTACTCCCTTCCTCCCCCAACTACTGAATGGAACGGGGTTTGCAAGTCAGCTCTGGGAAGGAGGTCAGATAAAGCACTGGGATCAAGAGCAGGCAGGCTTGCCTCAAGTGTTCTGGAAAGGGGGAGTTGCCCTATGGTGTGCGGTTTGCTTCAACTGTGTTTTCTCATACTTTGCAGAAAGCCGGCTCATACCCCTTCACTGCAGCTCAGTTTTTCCCTTCATAAAGAGCTAATGTATCTGGACTTTCATTTCTGAATGATGCACGTAATGCATGGTTATATTCTTACTATAACAGAATATGTCTCACAGTTTTTCAAACCCCACATGCCCCGTATGCATTAGTTTCCTTCCCTCCCCAATGTTATCCAATCAATTGTTTGCCATCTATCTTATCAGTTAAGTGACTGATTTTTCCGTCTTCCCAGCTCTTAGGGCAATCCAGGGCACTTAGGAATACAAGAAATTCTTTTTGTCAGATCCATGTATTGGTCTTTAACAATCCCTTCCCCTCACTGCAAAGAAAAAAAAAATACATGGGGAATGTGAGCAGTTGTTTTAATATTTAGAAAAGCTTGAAATAGTTTTTGTTTTGTTTATTTTCATTTTTACCATTGTTATTTATATATTGGTTTTGGCTTGGACAATGCATAGTATTTGTAACAACCTCCCACGGATTAAATTCTAGATTTGTCAACTAGTAGTTTGGGATTCTCTCTTGAAGTCCATCAAAGGTATTTTGTTCTGGAAAATAAAAGAAGATTAACTGAATAGATGGATGGATTTATAGATACATAAATGACAGCTAGCCGGCTAGATTAAGTAGTTGGCTCTAGGGAAATGGGGGGACAATGGGAGAGATTCCCTTTCTTAGTGAATAATAGATGTATTTAACATGTGGGTTCACTTTCTGCTTCTTTAAGCTTTCTGTAAAAAGGTGACCTTTAATTTTTTCCTTCTATTCATTATTATGAGACAAGTGAATTATAAACAAAATACTGTGAACAAATGAGTATGGGTCATGGAGAGAGGATTTGCAATGAAGTTACACAAGCAATGTCAAGTCTAAGAATAATCACAAATTACTTTTCAACTGCTATTAGGCATTTTCTTACCCTTCCCAAGGTTTCTCTTCTCCAAACTAGAGGGCCAGTTGGCCCTGATTTTGGACATTCTCTGGTGCTTTCTTGATCATCTTGTTAAATTTGCCCATGTTGATTCTTTCTCTGGGTATTTTGATGAACATTTCACCCTGCTGCACAGTGCTAGCCCCTGACAGAGACCTCCTTCTCTTTCAACTCACTCATCACAGGTAAAGCAGGTAGCTTGTTCCCATTTTATGAAATACGAAACTGAGAGGCTCAGAACTCCAGGGGCACTGGAATGAGAAGAAGCCTTTCCAACCAAGAGGCTGATAACATCATGAGAGTGAAAATCATACAGAGTAGAGAATGAATGTGATTGGCTGGATTCTAGCAGTTTTGGAGCAACATGGGTTTCCAGTTGTGCTGGAAGTCTGCAGGTAGATTCAGCTATTACCTGGTCCAGATTTGAGCACATTCTAACACCTGCCATTGATTGGCATCATCCTCAGCAACTTAGCAAAAGAAAATGGTGCCCAGACACTTCCCTGGAACAACTGAGTGAGAATCTCTAGGGAAATCTCATGCTGTTTTGCTTGGTTGGTTTTGTTTGTAAATCTCCAAAGTGATTCTTTTACGCTGCGAAGGTTGAGAATTGAGTCCAAACCGTAAGAGACAAAGTCTAAATAGTGAAGCAGAAGTAATACTGCTTCAGGTCGCTCAGAAGTTGGGGTCAGACATGCCAGCAGGGGTGAGCATCTTGTTTTAGGATCTGGCTGCGGCTGTTAATGAGTGGAACGCTGCCCCCCACACACACATCTGCAGGTGAGAATGAGGAGGCAACCCCAGCTCCCCAGACATGGCCCTATCTTTCGAGTTTCAACTGGAACCACCCCCTAGCTTCCATGCAGAGTCACTGGCTCCCTGTCACTTGCAGAGTTTACAGAATCTGATGAAATGTTCCAGGTAAACAGGATGTGTTCTTCTGCTGCCAAATGACTATGGGTGGGAGGGGGTCATCCTTTTATTCAATGTCACTTTAACATGTGTCTCAATTCCCAGAAAAAGAAATACTAGTTATCTTTTGCCTGATCTGCCACCTTCTGGATTGATCTATATAGATGGGTAGAAAATAAATCAGAGTTGGGTTTTTGTTGTTGTTTTTCAGAGCTTTTTTTTTTTTTTTAATCAGAAAATGTGCCCCTAGAAAGCTTCCCTGCCAACATCCCTCACAGAGTCCAAATTAGTATCGCTCGTTGCTGTAATCTTTGTCTCTAAGTGGGGGCCCTCACAGGCTCAGGTTCCCCCATGTCAGGGACTTTCAACCCAGAGTAGCTGCTTTAGGAAGGCTTGTTGAGTTAAGTATCTGTGTTCACTGTGGGGACGCTATGAATTCACACGGCTCAGCATTTCAACTCACATTGCCTGATTGTGGTGATGACGGTTAAAATAACTGGAGTCTTGCCTGTTTCCTAAAAGATAATCACAAAAGTGAAACCTTTAAAGTCACAGCTTAGTAGAAGCATCTATACTGATAGATGTGCAAAGAGCTGTGGAATTACAAAGACAGAGAATCCTTTCCTTTAATCAGTTTATACTCATAACTGGAGGCAAAGCACTGGTCCTGGGGATTTTTTTTTTTTTTTTTTTGGTCCTGGGGATTTTAATAACAACAGGTAATGTTTACTGAGTACTTATTTTGTGCTAGGCACTGTGTTCAGTACTTTACAGAGGTGGTTAAGTCATGTAGTTATTTCAATAATCCCATGCCTCAGTTTCTATTATAATGCCTAATTTATAGACAAAAGGACACACAATTTTAACTAAGTTGCCCGAGGCACAGAAAGCTGGCAAGTAGGCAGTCTGACCAGTCCATATGCCTAATAACTATGCTGTGCTACAAAAACCACAATAGAGCTACAGAGAAATCCGCATGCCAGGGCCAGAGAAGCAGCCAAGGAGGGAGATGCGGTGTATTCCTAAGAAAGGGTAAGAGTTCAGATTTAGCAACAGAATTGGCTATTATTGTGTGACTTGGGGTGTGTGATTTAATATACCCAAGTTTCAGTTCCTTCGTTAGTAAAATGGAGATAACTGACAGTTCTAACGATATAGGGTTTAAGGATTAAAATGAGCCTGGCATATCAAGTACACCGTTTAGTCTAATGACCGGCATATAGCTGGTGGTGCTGGTTTAGTCGCTAAGTCGTGTCCAACTCTTGGAACCCAAGCACTGTAGCCCGCCAGGCTCCTCTGTCCATGGGATTCTCCAGGCAAGAATACTGGAGTGGATTGCCATTTCCTTCTCCAAGGGATCTTCCTGATCCAGGAATTGAACCCAGGTCTCCTGCATTGTAGGCAGATTCTTTACCGACTGAGAGAAGCCTGGCATATAGCTAAGGCTTGATAAGTGATAGCAATTCTTGTTGCTATTAAGGGAGTACAAAAGACCTGAAATAATGAGTAAATCTCAGAAGGGAGAAATGGGGCATTTCAGGTTGCCAAGAATAGTGTGAGAAGAAGTTAAGAGGTAGCAATCTCTTCAACCAATACTTAGTGTTAATATTTATGATGCATTTTGCAAAGAAAAAAAAAAAGGTACAATAAATGCTTGTGAGTAGGTCAGCCAGCCAGTTCTGTCTCCAAGTGGTACAGAAGATAATTGTGTCAGAGCTGGGTTACATTCAGTTGTGGTGACCATGCTTGCCAGGTGAATTAGCCCAGATTTCCTCTGAGCATTTGAGAATGTTTAGAGTATCTGACATAATAGCAATATATGCTACGTATAGAGTATGGCATAGTAGCAATATATGACATAGTGTTCTAGGCAAATGAACTGGCAGATGGTATTGGATATTGGACAGGGAGGGAAAGAGGAAGGTTCAGGAGGTTGCTGCAGTCCTTCTGGTGATAATGGTTCTGAGGAGATGATATCATCCGCGCCAATATGGCGGCCGAGGGAAAGAAAATGCGGGCGCTGGAGGTATTCACAAGACTGAGCGAAGGGCTGAATTGCTCCTCCCATTCCTACCCTCAAGGCTTGTGACCCAGAATACCTGTGGGGTCGTGAGCCTGGGAACCTGGAGAAAGAAGCCAGCAGTTTGTAAATCTGGGAAGAGATGGGTTAGGAGAGAAGAGAAACATTAGTTCTGGATGAGCTGAATTTAGACCCAGGTGGAAATAGTGCATTTGGGAAGATGTTAGAAAAGTGACTAAGGTGGAAATAAAGTCTGAGGGATTCTCATATACATGGATAGGTAAAGCTGTACCCTAAGAGTGTCAAGAGAGATCAGCCAAGGACCCAGGGGAGGTTTGCAAGCCTACACTCAGATGGTGTAGGATGAGGAGGACGGAATCATAGGAAGAGGGAAAGGAGAAACGGCTGAAGTGAAGAGAGACCCCAAAGTGAAGTGAAGGAGAAAAAGGGGAAGGCATGAAGGAGGAGCAGCTAAGTGTTGTCAGAAACCAACAAGAAACCAGGAAGGACGAGGATTAGTGAATATCACACTTTAGAAGATGCTTTTCATGATGAGATGAGGATAAAAGTCAGACTATCCAGATTAAGAAAATCTTGGAATGGCCATGACTTCCCAGTGTGCTATATTTGGGGGGAGGGAATTTTAATCTGTAATATTTAATTAATATGCAATATTTAATCTGTAAGTTTTAATCTGCAGTTTTTTTTTCATTTTAAGTAGCACACACACATCTTTTCTTCAAAATAGGCAAATAATTATTTCTATTGAAGTATACTTGGCTTACAATGTTGTGTTTTTGTTGTACAGCAAAATGATTCAGTTAGACATATATATATTCTTTTCCATTATAAGTTATTACAAATTATTGAATATAGTTCCCTGTCATCCAGTATTCTTAAATTCTACCAAAATGCCTAGGGAGGAAAATAGAAATTTAAGAGAAGTGAAGTCATTGGCCAAGGACCCCATGCCTGATGTCAGGGAGATGGAGGAACTGGGAGGTGGGAAGGGAGGGAATACAAAGATCTAAGAGGGTCCTGCCAATTACTAAAATGTTGGAATAGTTTAAACCACGTGGTAAAGACATAAGTGCTACCCTGGGCCCCTGGAGGGTCTGGAGTGTCGCCTCCAGTCTCTGCCCCCATCACTCAGTCGCTTGCCTTGGGCCCTTGGGCCCAGGGCCTCTGTTCTTGCAGTGACCAGAGATTGCTCTGATTGGCCCATTATTGTTGCTATTGGAAGACACAGTATTATTTCAGATCTTACCTCATAAAGAGTAGGACCACAAAACTGTAAGGCTTGGACCCATGCCCAAGCCCTTGGAGTCTCACAGCCAACCCCAGGGCTACCCTCCATGGCAGCTGAAAAACACCTCAGGCATTGTCTTGCCAGGGCTTAGGAAAACCCTTCCACGTGGTAAATGAAAGTACCAAGATGGTTGAGACAAGAACAGAGTTAGGAACTTACTGGTTTCATGGAGATGGCAATCTCCTGCTCAAAGGTTTCAGGGAGATGGCAATCTCCTGTTGTAAAATCCTCCAGTGATTTACAACAAGAAGGATGAAAGGTTATCAACGCCACACACATGTGCGTGTGTTTTGGAAAACTTGACCCCATTGTGTACAAACAAATGTTCCTCTCTAATCTGATAGGACTGAGTTACCCTGACACAATGCTTCTCCTGAACCTTATTTTAAGGCAAAGGAAAATGAAACAGGAAAAAAAAATTTTTTCAAGGCAGTTCTTTTATTGGTATTGTGTTTCGTGTTTGTGTTAAATAAATATTTAGTTTATAGTTCTGCATGTGCAAGGGAGATTCATCTCATTAGATAAGGTCAGCAAAGGCAAGTCATCACCTCTTGCTGTTGAAAACACAGATTTGTGAAGGCAGGCTGTTAGAGGAGTCCTTGAGGGCTTTTAATCTGTACTTCTGCACTCCAGGAGGGAGGTTATTGATGCCATCCTGTCTTTATTGCAGTCTTGAGCAAAGAATAATATGCTCTTTTCTCAGTCACTAGACATGTCTGATTCTTTGTGACCCCATGGACTGTAACTCACCATGCTCCTCTGTGGGATTTTCCAGGCAAGAACATTGGAGTGGGTTGCTATTTTCTTCTCCAGGGGATCTTCCTGACCTGGGGATAAAACTCGTGTCTCCTGCATCTCCTACATCTGCAGGTGGATTCTTTACCAACTGAGCCACCTGGGAAGCTCACGTGTGCATGCTAAGTTGCTTCAGTCATGTCTGACTCTTGGCAACCCCATGGACTGTAGTCTACCAGGCTCCTGTGTCCCTGGGATTCTATAGGCAAGAATACTAGAATGGATTGCCATGCCCTCCTCCAGGGTATCTTTCCAACCCAGGGATTAAACCCAACTGTCTTGTGTATCCTGCATTGGCAAGCATGTTTTTTTATCACTAGCACCACCTGGGAAGCCCATAAAGAATAATACTCTCAGTCAAATTTTCAAAGAAAGTCCTGAAATTTGCTACTACCATACATCATCTGCATTGAGGAACTCTGCTTTGAATTATTCTCTAATAGTAGAATAATATATATGCATATTTATTTTTAGTCTCCCATCTAGTCTCCATTTTGATCAAAAGTACATGACTCAGGCATATATATATGTGTATATATAGAACAAAACATAAGAAGATATATCTTTGGCTTCTTTGAAAGAATACAATAACCTGTTCAGTTAGTCAGACGCAGGCCAAGATGCATGCTTGCCTTGTTAGTGTCCTAGCATACAATGCAATCCTTCTTTTGTTAAAAAGAAAGCCGTGTATATAGCATCACCTTCTGTGCATGATCTGAAACCAGGAAGTTTACCTATGGGAAGAATTGCCACTCTTTCTCTTCTACTTTTTAATAAGATTTCTTGTGTTCTATTTACCTGACCTCCTGTTTATAGTTGAACAAAGCAGAGAATCTCCAACCAGGATGTAGTCATTTTCCTGAGCACTGAAGGGTGGGTAGAACTGAATATGCAGCAATAATGTTGAGGCAAAGGGGCAGGGAAAAAATGGAGATTAAGAAACCAAGTAAATCACAGAATTACTTTGGTTTTGCCAAACAGTGAAAAATAGTTTGAGCAAATAATTACTCTTACATCTCAAAGATTAATTTTCATATTTTTACCTTTGAATGGACAATGGAAAAATCTCTTGCACTATTTTATTTATTTATTTTACTTATTATTTAATTATCAATAATCCATTTTGCAAACAAGTAAACCAAGTTTCAGAAAGGCTAAAAAAGAAACTTTCAATTCAGGTTCATATCTGAAGGCAAAGTCCCTGCTTCTCTATTCACTATTGCCTATGGGGCTGAATAAAACATCAACTGTGAAGGTTTGACCACAGTGTTTTTCTTTCAATGTTTATTTAAGTATCTGCTTGCATTTTCTGTCCCCCTCCCTTTTTTTCATAGTCTTTTTGTTGTTATTGTTTTATTTTTATTTACTTTTTTTATCTTTAGGACATGCTATGTGGCTTGTGAAATCTTAGTTCCCCAGCTAGTTATCGAACCCCTGTACCCTGCTTTGGGAGCTCAGAGTCTTAACCACTGGACTGCCAGGGAAGTCCCAGACCATAGTCTTAGTTTTAAAAGAAAAACTACTCTTAGCTCAAGATCTGTCTTGCCCTATTTTAAATGATGAAAAAGTTACCAGCTTTAGTCGTGAAAATGTGATAGATGCCAGATCTGAAAAATAAGATCCAGGTCATGGAGGGCCTCCAGCATCAGCAAACACCATTGTCTTTGTTCTGGAAGCAGTGAAGAGCTGAACAGAGGTAACAGGTGTGAAGAGTGCTTGCAGAAGGTCAGTCTTGCATCTATGAAGATGGTAGGGTAAAGAGGAAAAGAAGGGAAGCCATCGCAGTGGTACCTGTGTGGGGCAGTGAAGGCTTAGCTAGCAGAGTCAATCAGAGGTGGAATGGACAAATGCAAGAGAGAGTTATGATTAGGCTTGGAAACGTAAGTGAGGTTACAATGGATTTGAAATAACTGTGAGAAAGTTTAGACTCTTTGAACAGCAATGGGACCAGCAGAGTCCATGTCTTTCACCTCAATTTTGAAATTACCAAGGGCCATCAACTCCATGGCTTTGCCAAAAGGAAAATTGAGATGCAGAGGGGTGAAGTGACTTGCCCCAGATCATGAATGAATCAGTAGAAAGGTGAGGCTGGAACTCAGTTGCCTGGACTAGGGTTCACATAGAGAAAGCTTTTCACTTGTTGATAACCCCCCAAGAAGATCTCTAGCCCAAATGGTACCTTTTTCCCAAAGGAATAGATGGCTAAGTTTATAATTTTGTCACTACTACGTATCAGCTCTTTGACCTTGGTGAGTTATTCATCCTTCTAACCTTCCATTTCCATATTTGAATATGGAATAATTAAGGGTAATTTAGTGATATTATAGGATTAATTGAGAATGACATAATTCTTGAAGAGAGCTTCTATGCCTCTAATAGCATTAGGCCTGAGACAGATGTAATAGCACTATGAATACTGAAATAGCTCTAGGCCTGAAACAGATCTAATACCCGTGATCTGTAACCACCACCATCACCGTCATCACCATCACCATCATCATCTTTGCTGATAATTATTCTCCATCATTATACGACAAATGACTTGTCCGACTATAGGACAATATAGTTGTCATACATTGTCCGCTATAGGACCATATTATTATCTAGATTTTTTGAAATCCTTAATTAATCTCTTTAGCCCTGACTAATTCAGCTCCCAGCTGCCTTTGAGACACACAGTCATTGCCAGGTCTTAGTTTTGTCATCTAAAAAAATTGGACGTGTGTGCGTGTGTGTGTGTGTGTGTGTGTGTGTGTGTGTAGAGGGCTGGGGGTAGTATTTAAATGAAAGGCAAATTCTTTTTCTTTTTTCCTTAGCAAATCATTTGCTTTAAATTTATTTTTAATTGGAGGATAATTACTTTATAGTGTTGTGTTGGTTTCCGCCATACAGCAATGTCAATCAGCTATATGTATACATAGATCCCCTCCTTCTTGAGCCCCCCTCTACCAACACCCCATCCCACCCCTCTAGGTCATCACAGAGCACCAGCCTGAGCTCCCTGTGTTACACAGCACGTCCCACTGGCTATCTGTTTTACTCATGGTCGTGAATATATGTCAATGCTACCGTCTCAATTCATCCCACCACTTCCTTCCCCCACTGTGCCCACAAGTCTGTTCTCTACATGCATAAAGATTAATTCTAATCTGTCTTTCAGTTTTAACTGTGTATGTTTTGTGCTATAGTCAGATAACCCATTTTTTGATTTTCGTAAAAACATTCACAGTATAAATAATAAATATTGGGTAGCAGACCAAAGGGTCAGACTCACACTTCTTGGGTGATAAAAAATAAAAAGAAGTATCATTTTTATTGAATTCTGTATTAGTTTTCTCAGAGTGCCATAATAAAGACCTGCAGAGTGGGTGACTAAAATAACAGAAATTTATTTTCTCACAATTCTGGAGCTTGGAGGTCAGAAATCAAGGTGTCAGCAGAGTCGGTTTTTTCAGAGGCCTCTCTCCTTAGCTTGGAGATGCTGTCTTCCTCCTGTGTCTTCACGTGGTTCTCCCTCTGTGTAGGTTTGTGTCTTAATCTCCTCCTCTTATATAAGATGGCTGTTCATCATCTCTCAGCCTTTGGGCTAAGATCAAGTATAGTATCTGTTCTTATAAGGTCACTGGTCATATTGGATCAGGACCCCACCCATATGACCTCTTTTTAACTTAATGACCTCGTTAAAGACCTGGTCTCCAAATAAGGTCACATTTTGAGCTACTGGGGGCTGGAATTCAACATATTAATTTTGGAGGGCACAAATCAGACCTTAACAAATTCAACCATGACCAGGCTTTTTCAAGCTTCGTGGGCACAAGTCTCTAATCTCCACAACAATGCTGCAAGGCCAGTACTGTGATCCCTATTACTCATATCAGGAAACTGAGCCTCTGTGGGGTTAATGTCTCACCCACAATTAATAAGTGGTGAAGCTGGAATCAGAACACAGGCCTGTTTGGCATCAAACCTGGTGTTCTTTCCACTATAGTCTATTACAGGAAAGAGGGAATTACTGGGGCCTAAAGCCATTACATTCATTCTTTTTTTCCAAGGCAGAGCAGAAAATAGCTCTGCCTTCCCTTGTTGATGGTGACTGTTCAGGAGAACAATGTGCTCTCAGGGATGGTGGCCGAGCCTTCATCACAGTGGTTGGACAAGCTACCCTTGGTAACGTCCACAAAGGGCTCAAGGGACAGGTAAACATCACCCTTTGGGATGTTTTGTTCCCTTTAAACAGGGATAAGCCTCTCCACCTATGGTCTTCTCCTTTGCCTGAAATTCTCTTTTCTTTCCCCCATCACATGTTTAAGCATTGCCAATCCTTCAGGGTCTGGTCAGTGACCCTGGTCACTCCAAAATCCACCCAACTCCCCCAGGCCAACATTTTCTAGTCATCTTATTACTTCACACTGCAGCTCACATTCCCCACCAGGCTCATCTGTCCGTGGAATTCTCCAGGCAAGAATACTAGAGTGGGTTGTCGTTCCCTTGCCCAGGGGATCTTCCTGATCCAGGGATTGAAGCCAGGGCTCCTGCATTGCAGGCGGTTTCTTCTCTGATTGAGCCACCAGTGAAGCCCCAGAGACAGGCCAAAACGGGGGCAATTCTGACTGTTATTTACTAGCTGGGCAACCTGAATAAGTCTAGTAACCTCTCTGAAAGCCTTCATTTTCTCTTCCATGAATTAGGAGGAAACACTTACCTCCAAGTCTTATTGTGAGGCAAATTAAGTGAACGAACATACTAATAATTACATTTAGGGCAGTGTTTGGTACCTAGTAGACATTTAGTAAATAGCGTCTTTTAAGCTCACATTTTTCTTTCAGTCTGTTTCATGCCTTCCTGATATGATTGAGAGCTTTTTTGAGACAAGGAACATAACTTATTTCATTTCATGCATGCTTAACTTAGCACGATTTTAGGCCTATGGAACATTCTCTGTCGTGTTGTAACTGTGCACCACATTTGATACTACGTGAAATATATGACACAACCTCAAGTAACAGCCTTGGCTGCTGAATTGCATCAACTATTGGGTAGATGACCTCTGAGTCTATACTCCCATGAATCCATTCATTCATCCACCATTGATTGATTGCCTCCTAAATGCATCCCCCCCTAAGATTCTGTTTCTATGTAATATCTTTAGTGGAGAGAGGACTATAGGCTTGTGATAGAAAGTGCCAGGAGTGTGGCTAGGGCAATGGGATGCTGAAAGCAGGGACCTGAGGACCTCAAACCTCCGTCTGCATCAGAAACAGCTGGGGCGGATACAGCCACCCCCTCACTCCTGCCCCCACCAGAAATGCTAATTCAGTTGATCTGACATGATGTTAAAACAACAAATGAAGAGAGGAAGCAAAGAAATTCCCCTGGAGCTTATTCTGATGCGCAGCCAAGGATAAGAACCATTTAAGCAGATGATGCTCAAATATTCCAGCGAGCTTCCTTCTAGGGTGGTGCTACCCAGGGTGATGTTAAGGGGAGAAGTTGTGCTTGGACCCAAGCCAGAAGCAGAGACCTGAACTGGAGGAAGGAGGAGGCACCTGGGCAGAGGGTAATCAAATGTGGGCTTTCTTTTCCCTTCTGCCTTCTTTCTCCCCAGGAGGAGCCAAGGAGAGTATTAAGGCTGGGGTCCCCAGGGAAGAGGGGCTGAGGACACCTGAGAGCACAGCAGGGCAGAGCTGTGTAGAGCCTAGGAAATCCTTTCCAGAACAAGCCTCACTATTACCCTCTATATACTAAGCTTGGAATCACATCTTGATGATGACATTGGGTCATCAGACCTCACAGATGAGGCCATTTCATGAACAGTCTTCGTAACTTGCCAGGCGTACAACCCCTTGACTTCTCCTCCCACCCCTTCAATCAAAATTGGGCTGCTCAGAGCTGATGAAGGGATAGAGACCAGTTCATCTGAAGCCCTGGTTGTTCAGAAGATTTAGGAGAACAGTTCCCTGATGTGTTTCAGGTCAGTTTCACAATGAATGTTTCTGGTGCATAATCCCTCTGAGAGAGAATGTGGTTTAAGACCGCTTCAAGTAATCTAGACCTTTGTCCTTCAAGAGCAGTAGTGCTGAGAATCTCTGCCACTTCTTCCCGGCATATGATGTCAGGGTGCTTGGTTCCCCTCCCCCATCTTCTGACTTCACAGACAGGAAAATGGAGTCTGAGGAACCAGGAAGTTGCTCATCCATCACAAGGTTACTGCTGAGCATGAGGTCATACCTCTCAGCTTTTTCTAAGACACAGCAGGCTCATATACGTTGGTGAGTTTTAGTAGACAGTGTCCAGAATTTATAATTTCAAAGGATAAAGAAATTGAGAATGACATAAGATAATTCTCTTTTTCTGTCTCTGCTTGTCACTGAGTCTTTTAGTTGTTGTCTGCCATTTATGCTGGAGAAGGAAATGCCAGCCCACTCCAGTATTCTTGCCTGGAAAATCCCATGGACAGAGGAACCTGGTGGGCTTCAGTCCATGGTGTCGCAGAGTGTGACATGACTGAGCGACTGAGCACATTTATTCCAGGAATTTGGAATAAATAGGAACGTCTTGGGGATTTACAAAAAAGGGGGGAGCCCTACTCAAGATATATCACCTTGATGGTGGAATTCTACTCTGAGCTTTTCGTTGGATGGATTGGGAATTTTTTCCCATTAGCCAAGTTAAACAGCCTCCACTAGCTTCCTCACTGATGAAAACAGCTGGAGGGTTACTGAGACATTATTAATGTAGGTGCGAAAAGTTCATCTTCAGAACTCCTCCCAAACACAGTAGGAACCCTGAAAGCGGGACTGAGCTTCAGCTGGTATCCTTGTTCATATGGGTCAGGCTCATGCCATATTGGTTGTCAAATATTTTTAATATTACCTCTCTCTCAAAACAATGGCCTTCTTCCTTTAAGTGGAGGACCTTCCCTTTACCCTTATTATGTAACTGATGACTTATTTTGGGGGGCTCCAAAATCACTGCAGATGGTGATTGCAGCCATGAAATTAAAAGACGCTTACTCCTTGGAAGGAAAGTTATGACCAACCTAGATAGCATATTCAAAAGCAGAGACATTACTTCGCCAACAAAGGTCCATCTAGTCAAAGCTATGGTTTTTCCTGTGGTCATGTATGGATGTGAGAGTTGGACTGTAAAGAAAGCTGAGCACTGAAGAATTGATGCTTTTGAACTGTGGTGTTGGAGAAGACTCTTGAGAGTCCTTTGGACTGCAAGGAGATTCAACCAGTCCATTCTAAAGGAGATCAGTCCTGGGTGTTCTTTGGAAGGACCAATGCTAAAGCTGAAACTCCAATACTTTGGCCATCTCATGCGAAGAGCTGACTCATTGGAAAAGACTCTGATGCTGGGAGGGATTGGGGGCAGGAGGAGAAGGGGATGACAGAGGATGAGATGGCTGGATGGCAACACCGACTTTATGGACATGAGTTTGGGTGAACTCCGGGAGTTGGTGATGGACAGGGAGGCCTGGCGTACTGCAATTCATGGGGTCACAGAGTTGGACACAACTGAGCGACTGAACTGAACTGAATTGATTCGACATAGCTGTTATCTTTTTTCTGCATCCGGAGAACACCCCCCTTCCCCATAGTGTGGTCCTTTCTATAATTGTATTTCTACAAAATAGGTCAACAGAGAAAAAGATGTCAATTTAATCAAGAACTATGTCCAAGGAAGGTGGGGGAAGTTGGGGACAGCAGAAAGCATTGGCCAGTGGCTACTATACAAAGGGACCAGACATGACCTTTTGGGGGGCGGGCTGTGACCATTTGGTCATCATCATGACCCAGGTAATCCTTGCTAGCTGACAAAGGCCAGTATTACCAAGTGATGAAAAGATGTGCAGTCAACTCCAATCCCTTTAATACCTGAGTCCCTTCCTGGCTCTCAAGTATTAAGGGAGACTCATTAACTGAAGCTACTAACTTTTCTTTCCTTGATTAACTGCTTCAAAATGGAACCAGTTAGTACAAGCAGAAAGTGGATGCCTAAAAAGATTAAATTGTCTCTGAAATACCTGATTCATCCCCCAGACAGTTGTTACCCCCAGGCTAAATCAGCCTGCTCCATACCCACCAAAGGCTACTGCTTTTCAGCAAGGAATGAGCTGCTGTGCTGTCCCTATGGTAGATGCATCTGGCCTTAAATATCTATTCCTGTATCCTAAATTGCGAAGCATTTTCCAAAAGCCATTGAGTTGCAGAATTTAAAAAATGCATTTCATTGCCAGATCTGCAAATTGGGTCAGTTTTCCAGGGCCTTATGCTTCCTTCTCTCCCACTGGGGAAGAGGAAAAGGAGGCAGCCAACAACCGGTGATTGAAACATGACCCTTGCTGGCGTGTAAGTCTTGGCTGTCTTTCCGTGTGCCAGCCTGGCCAAGTCCGCTGATGCTCGTGGCAATGCCTGGACCAATGCCTGCCCTTCCTGATGGCTGCCCTCTGGATTCTGCTGTCAGGGTGGTTCCACTGCAGCTGGCATCACTGAAGCTCTGCACGGCTTTTAATTACATTTGAGCCTCAGAAAAGTCAGTGAGAGAATTAGAGGAGGTCTAAGTATCCCCATGTCATAGATAGACAAACTGGATTCAGAGAAGATAAATGACTTATTCAAGGATACAATTAGATTAGTTTTTTTTCCCTGTAATTTTGTTTATTTATTTAAGGCTCTGTTGGGTCTTCACTGCGGGTCAGGCTTTCCTCTAGTGTGGTGAGTGGGGCTGCTCTTTAGTTGCAGCTTACAGGCTTCCCATTGTGTGGCTTCTCTTGTTGTGGAGCCCAGGCTTCAGTAGTTGCGGCACGTGGGCTCAGTAGTTGTGGCTCCCAGGCTCTAGAGCACCGGCTCAACAGTTGTGGCCCACGGGCTTAGCTGCTCCATGCCATGTGCGATCTTCCTGGACCAGGGATCAAACCCACGTCTCCTGCATTTGGCAGGTGGATTCTTTACCACTGAGCCACCAAGGAAGCCCCAGATGCAATTAGTTTGGTTCCTACCTCCTGCCCCTTTGTCAAGTATTCTTTTCACAAAAATATGGATTTTAAAAAGTCACTAAGGAAAGAAAATTAGTTTGTCCTGGTCCCTAGACCCATAGGATCTGGGATTATTCCATGTGATTCTCTACTTTTCAGATGCAACCGTGATTAATCTGGTCATCAAAAAAACCTTTTAATCATCACCAGCGTTGTAAAGAGATGGCAATCAAGAATCAATATATGAGATATTCTCTATTAATATTCTATGTTATATACTCTAAAAATCTCTAAAATATATCTTGTATTTTTGTGACCAGTTCCAGGATTTTTCATACTAATAGGGCATAGCCCATTAACATGGGTCTTAAAGTCAATTTAGGGGCCTCCCTGGTGACTCAGTAGTAAAGAATCCACGGGCAATACAGGACATGTGAGTTCGATCCCTGGGTCAAGAATATCCCCTGGAGAAGGGAATGGCAACCCATTCCAGTATCCTTGCCTGGGAAATCCCATGGGCAGAGAAGCTTGGCGGGCTTTAGTCCATGGAGTTGCAGAAGAGTCAGACAGGACTCAGCGATGAAACGCACACACACAAGTCAGTTTAATGGATTGTTGCCAGGCTTAAAAGAAGACATAGGGTAAGAGAAGAGAACAGAACTGAAAACATCAGAGTGTGATGCATGCAGGCAAGGAAAGTGCTGTTCTCTGAATCCTTGTGTTCATATGTACTGAACCATAAGGTTAAAAGTATTTCATACTGAGTAGTCTTTCCTCTTTCTCCTTTCTCTTTCCTCTTCTCTCTCCTTCTCTCTGTCTCTAGGAAACCTACCTAAAGATCTGCTATCTTTGTTCCATTCGCAGGTACCATCCCCGGTCTTCCCCAGCCACATTTTTCCTGACATTATCCTTTCATCATCCCAGGGTCTGGAGTGGACACTTTTTTCTACAGTTGATGCCTTTAAGCTCTTTCCCTTCTCCCCTCCACTGAAAATGCCCATTTGCAGTGTGACCTCGGAGTCAGCATTTCCTAGTCTTTTTGTAAGTTTGATAAATAAACAACTCTGTCTCTAAGCCATCTTTATTTTCATTGCAGGCAAGGCAACTCAAACTTGAAGACATGGAGTCCCCAAGGAGAACCACTTTGTGCTTTGTGATTATTGCGATTTATTCTTCCCAAGCTACACTGAGTTTGAATTTAGAGTCTATTGTTTATCATTCGGTGAGTAAATCCATGTCTGCTATATTTCCCTGTCACATTTTTTTTTTCTGATTTCCTGGGAAAATAATAGACAGAAACTGGTTTACACAAATGTTCAGAGCCTTTGAGAACATGTCATAAATGGTAGGAGTGAGTGGTGGACCATAAATGGTATTCATCCGACGATAACACCCTGGGTACAGCACGTCATACTCTGGAATCAGTAGCGGTGTCAGGGGAACATTCCCCTGGCTTCCCTCCTTAATGAATTTACCACTTCCAGGCTTGGAGCTCCACCCTATGAAACTGACAGCACCATTGATAAAGCAGATTTTGAGGACAGAGGAAAATTCAAAGGAATTTATTTATTTATTTTTTAACCAGGAGCATCAGACTAAAACACATTTCAAGAGGTATTCATTTGTGTCGTGTTATAATCACAGATCGATATAGTTGAAAGGGCCATGGGTGATCACCCAAGCTTTTGTAAAACAAACCAGCCAGGTCATTTTGTCCTTGGGAAGTTAATGGGAGTTTAGCTCACCCCCTTATTCCTTGTGGGAATCACTGGGATCTTCTTTCCTTAGGCTACTCCATGCACCAAAGCGGAGCTTATTACTGGTTATGAAAGCTCATGGGACAGATGTGATTCTCTCTGTGTCTCAGCTTTTTCATCTGTAAATAATGAAAATAATAGTATTGATTTGCTGATTGCTATGACTCATTGGAAAAGACTCTGATGCTGGGAGGAATCGGGGGCAGGAGGAGAAGGGGACGACAGAGGATGAGATGGCTGGATGGCATCACCAACCCGATGGACGTGAGTTTGAGTCAAGTCCGGGTGTTGGTGATGGACAGGGAGGCTCGACGTGCTGCGATTCATGGGGTCGCAAAGAGTCGGACACGACTGAGCAACTGAAATGAACTGAACTGAACTGAACTGATGAGAATTAAATTAGTTAATATTTACAAAATGCTTTAGACTAGTGCCTGACACATGTAAAAAGGCCTTATCACTGTTTGCTATTATCATTTCCTTTCTTGTATTTTTTTCTACTGACTTTTTGAAAAAGATATTTCAGTGTTACTTTGTTCAGTCTGTCACGACTGTTAGTTTTTCACTGATAGATTTTAGCATCAGAAAATGTCTTCTCTTTTCCTGGTTGGAGATTCTCAACTTTAATCCTCTGTCCTCTATTCCAATTGTCGGTTCTGTTTTTGTGTTTGCTTGATCTTTATTCTTTATTTTTTTGTGTAGCTTTTAGTATATTCCTTTGCTTTACTGGTTCTTTTATAAACAATGCATGTTTTAGATTCCTTTCTTTTAACATGTGGAGAAGGAAATAGCAACCCACTCCAGTACTCTTGCCTGGAAAATCCCATGGACAGAGGAACCTGGTAGGCTACAGTCCATGGGGTCGCAAAGAGTCGAACACAACTGAGCGACTTCACTTTCTTTCTTTCTTTTAATCTGACTGTGACTGGGGAGTATAATTTATTTACATTTGATGTCATTTAAAATTCTTGCTCTTACTTTCAGGATTTTTTTATGGGTTTATGCATTTCCTTCCTCTTTTTCGTTTTTTGTATCTTTCTTTGTGTGACCTAGGTCTTCTCTTTTTATTTATTTCTCTCATAATTTGGGAAGTATACTTTGTGTCTCTTCTTCCAAATTGCAATATGTAGGATACAACCCTTGCAATTCTATGCAGCAGCTTGCTCTTATAAACAGAAGGTGGAAACACTACTTTTCCAGAGGATGTGCATGGTCAGTACAGAAGTCTACTTACCGCATGCATATGGGGAGAAAGCCAGAGACTGACCTGATCTTAGCGATGGGGTCAGCCTTGCCTCTGTTCCAGAGATTCCCAGCATTCCTGGCTACAGCGATGCCCTTCCACTGTGCCAGCTCTACCTTCGTGAACATCCATAACAGAGCTCCTCCATCAGCCTGGTAGACCAGGATATCTTCCTGGATATTCCCACCACCATCCTAAAGAGCCCCACTTTCCCCCTTTAGATCTGCCTTCAAGATAATATTTTCATCCAGTTCAGAGACTGAAGACCTCCATTGAAGAGATGCCCTTGAAACTGCCTTATCAGCTTATATGGCCCTAGGTTGCCACTCAGCTACTATTGTAACAGTACACAAAGTGTAACATACAGTGATGACCTGTTAAAAAAAATGACCATTGTCACCATTTTTAACTGTGTATTTCAGTAGCTAAATATATTCATATTGTCACACAATCAATCTGCAAAACCATCTTGCAAAACTGAAACTCTGTATCCATTAAACAAAACCCCCTCAGCCCCCCACAGGACCCCAGTTCCTAGAGCTCACTGTTCTACTTTCTGACTCCATGATTTTGATGACTCTTGAGTACCTCATACAAGTGGAATCATACGGTATTTGTCTTTTTGTGACTTGCTTATTCACTTAGCGTAAAGTCCTAAAAATGTATCTGTTGTATTAATAGTATGCATCAGAATTTCCTTCCTTTCTTAAGTCTGAATAAGGATCCATTCATTGTATGTATATCCTACGTTTTGTTAATCTGTTTATCCATTAACGCACATTTGGGTTCCTCTCACCTCCTGGCTGCTGTGAACAATGCTGCTCTGAACAGGGGAGTGCAAATATAGCTAGACAGCCTTTTGAAGTGTGATTGATGATGTAGCTTCTTAAACTTCAATGTGTGCATGAATCCAGCTGGGAACCTTCTAAAGTGCAGATTTCAGCTCAGGAAGTCTGAGGGTGGGGCTCTGGGTGTTGCCTTCTGACTAGTTACTCTTGTTCCCATCCCAGTGATCACACTGGGAGCAGCAAGGCTGCAGATTCTCAATGCTGGGATCAACCCTGAGGCCAAAGCCCAGCTCAGAAATGCTCACTAACTTTGGAAATTCCATCTCATTTTTTCATCTCCCTGAACCTGTTTTCTCACATACTATGAGAAATAAATAGTGTCTCATTCTTCAGCTTCTTCAGGATTACATGTTCTCAGATCTACATGGCTTAGCATCATGACTGGCACACAGCAAATGCATAAGATTTGGTGGTTATTTTTACTATTTTGGTACAAATAAACCTGGGTTTGCATGCCCAGGAAGAAGATATTTTAACGGGATCCTTGCTGAGACAATTGAGGCAAAGATGCAAAACTGGGTGAGATCTGTGACTATTTATTTGTTTGACATCTGGCTCCCTGGTTTTTGGTGTGTTTTTTTTTTTTTTTTTCCACTTCTAAAAATGCCATCTCTCATTCCTGACTGTCTGTCTGCTCCCTTTTCAGGCCACTCCCCACCCTCCCATTACTTGTAAAGTTCAACAAGTGGGGCATTTCCTGGAATCGGTGACCTTGCATCTTCTGACTGAAGCTTGGCAAACAGGAAATCCCTTCTGGGCAGAGCTGGTCATTGTCCTCCGATACCCATCTGGGTACCTTTCCATGGACAGGCAGTGGCTCTGGGTTTTCTCTGGAATCATAGTCAGCATTGGGAGACCCTGGCAGGATCTGTGTGCAGCCTCATAGTTCCCCGAACTGGGGCGACATGAGACTCAGGCAGGCAAGACTGTCCCCCTATGAGCCCAGGCCAGATGGGCACGTGGGCTGTCAGCCCTGCCAGAGACGCATCACGTTTCTCATGCTCCTTGTTTTTCAAAATGTGAGGCTTGGAACGAATGAATGACTTTTCCAGTTAGAGAGAAGAAAAGGCAGAGGGATCAGTTCTTGGCGTGACTCCAACCCCTGCCTTCTTGAAATCCAGGCCCCACGACCTAACTCTCGGTGCTTAGTCAAATCCAGGTGGCCGAGGGTCTTTGCCCCCACCAGCATCACCAGTGAACAACCCAGAGGCTTCAGTGCTTTTAGTATGTTTTCCCTCCGTCTTTTCCCAGTGATTGTTGTTCAGTCACTAAGTCATGTCTGACTTTTTGCAAGCCCATGGACTGCACTGCCTGTCCCCCACTGTCTCCTGGAGTTTGGCCATTGAATCAATGATGCTATCCAACCATCTCATCCTCTGCCGCCCTCTTCTTTAGCCTTCATACTTTCCCAGCATCAGGGTCTTTTCCAGTGAGTTGGCTCTTTGGCCAGCAGGCAGCCAAAGTATTGGAGTTTCAGCTTCAGCATCAGTCCTTCCAATGAATATCCAAGATTGATTTCCTTTAGGATTGACTGGTTTGATCTCATTGCTGTCCAACGGACTCTCAAGAGTCTTCTCCAGTACCACAATTCGAAAGCGTCAATTTTTTGGCACTCAGCCTTCTTTATGGTTCAACTCTCATATTTATACGTGACTACTGGAAAGACCATAGCTTTAACTGTACGGACCTTTGTCAGCCAAGTGATATCTTTGCTTTCTAATACACCATCTAGGTTTGTCATAGCTTTCCTTCCAAAAAAGCAAGCAACTCAGTGATTACAGGGTTTAAAATCAAAAGTCAGTTATTCTCATAAAAAGCTGTGAATCCTCACTGAACAATGGAGCCAGTAGGTGACAGCTATGTGGAATCAGCACTTAATTAGAGGTATTCTGTGAAAGTTTCAGATAATCACCATGAAGATTCAAGAAGTAGTTAAAGAGCAGAGGTTCTCAAAAACTGGCCTCCTGTCCAGGGATGTGCTTCTTAAAAAAAGCAGTTTTCTTTACCCTATCTGAGACCTGCTAAATCTGATTGGGGGAGGGAAGGGAGAGGAGTCTCATGCTCGTGAAGATTAGAAGTGCTTTACTAGAGAGGACTGAAATGTACCTTGATTTTAATCCACTGTTGCCAGTGGCAAGTCATTAATTCTCTAGCGACCCCTGGAATATGGAGGAAATGAAACCTTGGCCTGCTTCCCAAAGGTGACCTCCGGTAGTCACCTTCTCCTGGGCTGAGTCCCCCTGCAGCAAGCCCACAAAGAGTGAACAGAGAAAGCTTCCTGGTGGCTCCCCCTACCTCCCCCGAATCCCAGGGAGGATGGAGGCAGGAAGACAGCCAAAGAACCTTTCCTTCTGCCCAGGCTCAGCGCCAGAGCAGGCTCCCGGGGAAGTTGGGCAGGAACCAGCCTTATACATTGACTTTCTTATTTCTTGGTCCGTTCACATCTCGGTAGAGCTGAGATAACCTCACAACAAAGGAGGCAGAGCCTGAGCTTGCACATCCCAAACATCAGTCATCATTCCACTGTTCACGTCTTCAAGAACGTCTGTGGACTCTCAGGGCCCTTCACATTTCCTGTGGACATTAATACTAGTCGCTGAAAAGAAGGCAGGGGTGGAAGAGGCAATAGAGAAAGAGACGAAGTACTGGTTAAGAGAGACGGGGTCACCGAGAGGAATAGTTTCCCCATGCTTTCCCAGGATATCGCCTGGTAAGATGATGCTGTGCCTGTGTGGATAAGTGCAGACTTAGGAGGAAGGTTAGCTGGGTTTGAGTCCTGATTCTGCCATTTCAAGGCCGTGTGACCTTAGGCAAGTTATTTGACCTCTCCGCGCCTGTGTTTTCTCATCTGTGAAATGCAGATGATAGCAGTATCTACACCTTAGATTGTCATGAGGATAGAATAAACAAGCACACACCAAGCACTCAACAGTGCCTGGCACCGGGTGTTGAAGACAAATTATGAATTATTCTTCTTGATATCGTTAAGATGGGAGATAACTAGGAAAAAATGGCAGAGACCATGGAGGGCAAAACAAGCTCTGTCTCAGGTGGTGCTTTCTGGTAAGGGGGCAGCGGTGGTGGGGCGTGATGGGAGTTCCAGGTAAACTACACACCCTGGAGGCGGGGGTTATCTGGCTCCTCTACTGAGACTTAAAGGAAGTTTGGGTTGGGAAACTCATCGCAGGAAAACTCACTTGGAGGCAGGGATGAGCTAGGAGCCCCATATCAGGTCAAGGTGAGGTTATAAGCTACAGAGCTGGCAGTGAGCCCAGCAGCAAAGCCAGTCAATGTCAGTTCCTAAAGAAGCCCATGTTGACAGTAGATGCGCTTTATGGAGATGAAGCAAGTGGTTTATGTAGTCGGGGGGCAGGGGGTGGTCTGTGTGAATGGTGCCCCCAGACAGTGTGATGCCGTGTCCCAGAACAGCACTTACTATGTCACTAAAGCTATTCTAGTGTTCTACATTGATTAATCATTTGCTCCTCACACCAGCCTCATGAGGCAAACTATTTGTATCTGTATACTACAGGTGAGGACTGAGGAACAGAAAGGTTAAGTAACTTGCTCAAGGTCACACAGCCATTTATGGAAGAGCTAGGATTTGAAGCAATGTCTGCAGAGTACTTAACTCTTAACTATCATACTGTCAGTTCAGTTCAGTCGCTCAGTCGTGTCCGACTCTTTGCGACCCAGTGAATCGCAGCACGCCAGGCCTCCCTGTCCATCACCAACACCCGGAGTTCACTCAGACTCACGTCCATCAAGTCAGTGATGCCATCCAGCCATCTCACCCTCTGTCGTCCCCTTCTCCTCCTGCCCCCAATCCCTCCCAGCATCAGAGTCTTTTCCAATGAGTCAACTCTTCGCATGAGGTGGACAAAGTACTGGAGTTTCAGCTTTAGCATCATTCCTTCCAAAGAAATCCCAGGGTTGATCTCCTTCAGAATGGACTGGTTGGATCTCCTTGCAGTCCAGGGGACTCTCAAGAGTCTTCTCCAACACCACAGTTCAAAAGCATCAATTCTTCGGCACTCAGCCTTCTTCACAGTCCAACTCTCACATCCATACATGACCACAGTAATAACCATAGCCTTCACTAGACGGACCTTAGTCGGCAAAGTAATGTCTCTGCTTTTGAATATGCTGTCTAGGTTGGTCATAACTTTTCTTCCAAGGAGTAAGCATCTTTTAATTTCATGGCTGCAGTCACCATCTGCAGTGATTTTGGAGCCCAAAAAATGAAGTCTGACACTGTTTCCACTGTTTCCCCATCTATTTCCCATGAAGTGATGGGACTGGAGACCATGATCTTCGTTTTCTGAATGTTGAGCTTTAAGCCAACTTTTTTGCTCTCCTCTTTCACTTTCATCAAGAGGCTTTTTAGCTTCTTCACTTTCTGCCATAAGGGTGGTGTCATCTGCATATCTGAGCTTATTGAGATTTCTCCCGGCAATCTTGATTCCAGCTTGTGTTTCTTCCAGTCCAGCGTTTCTCATGATGTACTCTGCATAGAAGTTAAATAAGCAGGGTGACAATATACAGCCTTCGCATACTCCTTTTCCTATTTGGAACCAGTCTGTTGTTCCATGTCCGGTTCTAACTGTTGCTTCCTGACCTGCATACAGATTTCTCAAGAGGCAGGTTAGGTGGTCTGGTATTCCCATCTCTTTCAGAATTTTCCACAGTTTATTGTGATCCACACAGTCAAAGGCTTTGGCATAGTCAATAAAGCAGAAATAGATGTTTTTCTGGAACTCTCTTGCTTTTTCCATGATCCAGTGGATGTTGGCAATTTGATCTCTGGTTCCTCTGCCTTTTCTAAAACCAGCTTGAACATCAGGGAGTTCACGGTTCACGTATTGCTGAAGCCTGGCTTGGAGAATTTTGAGCATTACTTTCCTAGCATGTGAGATGAATGCAATTGTGCGGTAGTTTCAGCATTCTTTGGCATTGCCTTTCTTTGGAATTGGAATGAAAACTGACCTTTTCCAGTCCTGTGGCCACTGCTGAGTTTTCCAAATTTGCTGACATATTCAGCGCAGCACTCTCACAGCATCATCTTTCAGGATTTGAAATAGCTCAACTGGAATTCCATCACCTCCACTAGCTTTGTTCGTAGTGATGCTTTCTAAGGCCCACTTGACTTCACATTCCAAGATGTCTGGCTCTAGATTAGTGATCACATCACCATGATTATCTGGGTCGTGAAGATCTTTTTTGTACAGTTCTCCTGTGTATTCTTGCCACCTCTTCTTAATATCTTCTGCTTCTGTTAGGTCCAGACCATTCCTGTCCTTTATTGAGCCCATCTTTGCATGAAATGTTCCCTTGGTATCTCTAATTTTCTTGAAGAGATCTCTAGTCTTTACCATTCTCTTGTTTTCCTCTATTTCTTTGCATTGATTGCTGAGGAAGGCTTTCTTATCTCTTCTTGCTATTCTTTGGAACTCTGCATTCAGATGCCTTTATCTTTCCTTTTCTCCTTTGCTTTCCACCTCTCTTCTTTTCACAGCTATTTGTAAGGCCTCCCCAGACAGCCATTTTGCTTTTTTGCATTTCTTTTCCATGGGGATGGTCTTGATCCCTGTCTCCTGCACAATGCCACGAACCTCATTCCATAGTTCATCAGGCACTCTATCTATCAGATCTAGGCCCTTAAATCTATTTCTCACTTCCACTGTATAATCATAAGAGATTTGATTTAGGTCATACCTGAATGGTCTAGCGGTTTATCCTACTTTCTTCAATTTAAGTCTGAATTTGGCAATAAGGAGTTCATGATCTGAGCCACAGTCAGCTCCTGGTCTTGTTTTTATTGACTGTAAAGAGCTCTCCATCTTTGGCTGCAAAGAATATAATCAATCTGATTTCGGTGTTGACCATCTGGTGATGTCCATGTGTAGAGTCCTCTCTTGTGTTGTGGAAGAGGGTGTTTGCTATGACCAGTGCATTTTCTTGGCAAAACTCTATTAGTCTTTGCCCTGCTTCATTCCACATTCCAAGGCCAAATTTGCCTGTTACTCCTAGTGTTTCTTGACTTCCTACTTTTGCATTCCAGTCCCCTATAATGAAAAGAACATCTTTTTGGGGTGTTAGTTCTAAAAGGTCTTGTAGGTCTTCATAAAACCATTCAACTTCAGCTTCTTCAGCGTTACTGGTTGGGGCATAGACTTGGATAACTGTGATAGTGAATGGTTTGCCTTGGAGACGAACATGCTATTTGATATAACTAATGTTTTTAAGAGCTTAGTATATTCCACATTGCAGTTGGCTTAATTCTCATAACAATTCTATGAGGTCGGCACTATTATTCCATTTTACAGAAACAAAAACAGGCTCAAAGAGACTAAATAACTTCTTCAAGGTCGCAGGCGAGTAAGGGGCACAGCTCTTTAGCCTAGCAGTCTGGCTCTAGAGCTGGGTCTCAAAGCCCTTGACCCAAAAAGCAACCATAAAACCATCTAGGAGTAAAAGGGCTTGAGAAGGAGAAAATAACTTCTAAGCATGCATCACCTAAATAGTCCCAAGGCTGAGGGAGTGCAGAAGAGAGGTTGTGAGACTCGTCTGAAGTGCCGCCCGAATGACTCAGGATTCAAGCCCCAGTGCAACAGAGTGCAGCATAATTTATATTTCTTGACAGGCCTCAAGCTGCAGGAACCTATCTGAGAGACTCAGGCTGATTTCTTCCGCTTCTGGATCTAGTGACTGGTCTATAAAAAGTCAATGCCAAGGTCATATCCCAGAGGCCAATCCATTGCATTCCCTACCCTCCCATTGCTGGTGGCCCGCCATTCACAGGGCACGAGGTATTGGCCCAGAGCCGTAGCCCTATGCTCAGCTTGAACATTCCTGGGCCTGTGAGCAGAAAACCATCATGAAAAGACATTGCTAACACTCACTGACTATTTTCTAAAATGTTCTTTCAGCTTCTCCATGAACATGAGCTAATGGAGGAGGACCCAGTAAGACCAAAACGAGCTGGTATGTAAACATTTCCTTGACCATCTTTTCTAGTAAGTCCCATCAAACAGCATGTGTTGTAACTTTTTGAAACACTGGGATCTACATGATTTGGTCTCCAAGCACCCCAGGATTCAATTTCTAGAAGTAACTGCGAAGGCACTCCATTCTCTGTCAAATGACATTAAAGGGATCTTAAACATCTTCTATCCAAGTGTCCTGTCCCATCACCGCTCCTCAGATCCCAAAGGTTACCCCATGGCCCTTCCCCCAGCAGCCCTGTAGCACCACCAAAAAGCCTGCTTCTCTTCTCTCCACCCAGTAGCCTTGCTTCTTTTCTTTTTCCTTTTTCTTTTAATCTTGGCTCCTCTCACTCCTCACTTAATCTCATGGATCAATTTAACCACTAGACCCAAGTCCTCCTCTGTTTCCCATTCCAATTTCCTCACTAAATTCCAAAGAAGAGGTCTGAGAAACACAGGGCTCTGCCTTTTGGAGGGTTGGGGGCAGGTGAGAGCTGTGAACACCTGCATGATGAGCCTCAGTGTCCCCTCCCCCATGGGAAAACTGGGGCAGGTGGTTCTGTCTGGAGGCTGCATTTTCCAAGGATCAGATCCTCCTTCCATCACAACAATCTTGTGATAGCATCAACCAGATGCTGTCATTTCCCTGCATAAATCCAATCATCCTCTCACATATCTCTGTATCTGTGAGAGTCACAGAGTCAGCATCCCACCCACCACGCCCCCTTTGCTTGTCTGGGGAATCAATTCATATGGATTCGTGTCTTGGAAGCTCTTCCATCAATTTCCCCAGACAAGGAGGGCTGTTTTCCTGGGTTCTCATTATCCATGACACATCCTCATGGCCCAACATCTATCCCAATGCATTGCAATTCTTTAGCTTCCTGTTTGCCACTCCCAGGAGACATGAGCCCCCTTGAACCCTCTTCCTCTCTGTAGCTTGGCCAGTAGCCCAATGTCTCAACAGACCAGTGAACAAATAAAGAGAAGGCGTGTCTCTGTCATAGCCACTTGTGTGAATTCAGAGGCTGTGTCCCTTTTCGCTAGGAGTCTGCTGGCTTTGTGGCTAGACCAACCATCTAGAAACTTCTTAACTTGTAGCACAGTGGTGAAATCGTGACTTGATCTGTTCAATCTTGTGGTAGGAAAGAGACATTAGACTGCCAGAGCGAGCAAGCTTGCCCAGAGCTCAGGATAGAGGTATCTGGTAGACCCTTCATCGGCTATAACCAGGTCAGACTGTTACCCAGTGCCTGAAAGGAGAATTCGACCACATTGTTAATAAACTATCAAAAAGCTCACCAAAAGTTTATACTGTTGTTCTTCTCGCCTTCCCTTCCCTTCCTTCCCTTTCTTTTCTGTTTTAGCCTGGTTTTATATCCCTGTGGGATTCTCACTCACACTCCTCCTTGCTTTCCCTGAAGTGATCCACAGCAGGGGTCTCCAGCCTCCAGGATCTAATGCCTGATGATCTGAGGTGGAGCTGATGTAACAATAATAAAAATCAAGAAAAAAAGTGAAAGTGTTAGTTGTTCAGTCATGTCCAACTCTTTGTGAACCCATGGACTGTAAACACTCAGGCTCCTCTGTCCTTGGGATTCTCCAGGCAAGAAGATTGGAGTGGGGTGCCATTCCCTTCTCCAGAGGATCTTCCCAACCCAGGGAGTGAAGCCAGGTCTCCTGCTTTGCAGACAGATTCTTTACCATCTGAGCCATCAGGGAGGTCAAGTGCACAATAAATGTAATGTGCTTGAATCATTCCAAAACCAGCCCCCCCACCCCACCCCAGTCCATGGAAAAATTGTCTTCCAAGAAGCCGATCCCTGGTGCCAAATAGGGTGGGGACCACTGGTCTACAGCGCAGACTGTGTTTCCTGTGCTTTAAAACAAGTATCATCATCTCTACTCCATCCCCGACAACCCCTTGAACCCTCCCGTCCCCATGACAGCAACAGGGCCAACGAGGTCCCCAGTCACATATTTTGAAAGTCTTCTCTTCCTAAAATCAAACCACCTGTGTTGAGTCCCAGCTTCCTCAGGGATGGTTGGTGACCCCCACAGCTGGAAAAGTAACATCTTCCTGCACTTCCCAACTATTCGTGACCCTTGGTGACAGCCTGCGAGGTCAGCCATCAGGGAGGAAACCACTTCCACGTCTAGGAATTTGACATTCCACAGTTTTTCCAGACACGCTTTCATTAAAAACGTGATAAATCACCATGAGATGTTTTCTGTTTTTTAAAATATGTGGTCCTGTGTGCTCTTGGGCCTCTGGAGTCATTTTGGAAGTGTTGATGACTCAGCTCATCACCTGCAACAGATGGTTTGGCTTTGGGACTTTTACAAACCACTGAAGCAAGAACTGATCATGGAAAGCCCCAGGCACTAGGTCACGGACACTCAGGATGTAAGCTGCAGTTAAGAGCATCGCACCCCAGGAAAACTAGGAAAGCAACAGGAATGTTAAATCCAACAAGGGCCACACAGGAATGTCTGTGTTCTGGAGCCTTAATACCAAACAGAGGCAAACAGAGGTTTCAGGAGAAAAAATTCTTAAAAGAAATTTTCTTTTGAGGCACTGGACCAAATATTTAGAGCTTTAGGTTTTGAGATAGAAATCACCTTTCAAGAGAGGATCAATACTCGCATTTTTTCTGAGCTATAGACTTCTTCCTCTATCACCTATTATGTATCAAAAATCTATCACACATACCCAAACCCATGTATAGATACATACACACAAATATATGCATGCTTCGTCACTCAGTCGTGTCCAACTCTTTGCAATCCCATGGACTGTAGCTCACCAGGCTCCTCTGTCCGTGGAGTTTCCCAGGCAGGATTACTGGAGCAGGTTACTTTTCCTACTCCAGGGGATCTTCCTGACCCAGGGAATGAAACTGCATCTCTTGTGTCTCTTGAATCGTCAGACAGATTCTTTACCAACTGCGCCACCTTGGAAACCCACATACAAATCTCCAAATATATTATTACTATACAGGCGTTGAGAGAATTAAATAATATTTAGTACATATTGTTCAATATTAATAGCATCGTCTAGAGGGTACTTGTTTTGTTTGTTTTAATGTTTTTTTAATTAAAACAAATTTAATTGATTTTTAATAAAAAAAATGTTGTGTCTGAAAGAGCCCAAACTATACACTTGGTGCAGAGAAGATTTCATATAGCTCCTGAAGGCAGAAGGAAGGATGTCGTGACATTAGCATTTTAGGAAAACTCTTTCGAAACTCTGTTAAGGAAGAGCCTGCACAAAAACCCAGAGGCCAGAGACAAGAATAGCGTAATACTTCCTGTTAGAGCAGAGTGGTTCCTGGGGAGCAAGAGAGAAAAAAGCACTGGTCAGAGTATTCAGAATTCTGCCTCAGTTCCACCAGGACCTGGATTCCATTCCAGCTGAGAGGCTTGCAGAGAGAGAACTGGCGGAAGCCAACGGAAGTGAAAATTTGCCAGGTGATTATGGCTGAAGGAATTAGGTGAAGTCAGCGCTGGGAGACCAGCAAGGATGCTCAGCAGTGCTGACCGTCATGGGCCAGGTCTCCGGAGTGACCTACGAAAGGGACAGAGGGAACACTTGTGAAAGTCATTTTGAGAAATGAGTCAAAAGGACCTGGGGACAGGCTTGGCATAGGGGCAGCAGGGAATACACAGACCTGGGTAACCGGGAAGGTGGAGGCTATAAGCAGAAGGCGGAGCTGGAATGAAAATCTTATTTTGGAAACATGCCAGTCAGCTGGAAACTTAGTCTTTATGGCACTCTTCTCAGGGGATTGAAAGCAGAAGTTTCTTGGAACTTCCCTGGGGGACTAGTGGTTAGGGCTTCGTGCTTCCACTGCAGGGAGCGTGGGTTCCATCCCTGGCTGGGAACTAAGATTGCACATGCAGCGAAAAACAAATAACTAAAGTGCCTGGATGGACTGACTTAAAAGTATTTTCTAAAAAAAAGTTTCTTGTTGGTTGGAAATAATACAAATGTATCCTCAACATCAGCTGTCAAGTTCCCCAAGCCAGCTTTTTTAGGTTAACTGGGAATGCGTCTCGGGCCCTGAAGAGTCCACACTGATTCTTCTTTGGCTTCAGAAGAAACGGCTGGTGGAAGAAGACATTGGGAGAAAGGGAGCCCCAGGATGTCCTGACCCCGAGCTGGAGGTGCTTCTGTCTTCGTGCCTGTTCAGGGAGAGCGAGGTTCCCACCAGGTTGGGTTGCCAGCTGCCAGTCTGGAAATCCTGAACTTTCTGCAGATCTGCAGTCTAGGTGTGCTGGCTCTTTTTGATCTGGATTTAGGAAATGCAGTGCCTTCTCCAGGCTGGGGAAGAGATTTGCAGGTTTTCCTGGCATTCATCTTCCGTATGATAACTTGTGGCATTTCTGGCTCTGAGCCGGCAGTGGTGGTGGCAAAGTAAGGAGAAAGCAGTGCTGGTGTTCTCTGCCTATTTGTTTGCTTCTCTAGCTCAAAAGGGAGACCTGATTAGAATAGAATCAGAGGTTTTGTTGACCTGCCAGCAGACATGTGCATAAATGCTAATCCTTATTACGATCATTATTATTATTTCTACACTGTTTCAAAGTGGCTACTATATGCCAGGCAGTTTGTTAGGGGTCTTCATACATCAACTCCTTAGCAACAATTGAGCAAAGAAAATAGTGCTTCTAATTTACAAACAACCAAAACTTGGCCCAGAGAGTTCAGTAGCCTCCCAGCTAAGAGGACATTTACCTCAGCTCTGGCTCCAAGTCCAAGTTCATAGTTACAAGTCATAGTTTTCAACATGTATTTCTGGCTCTTGCCTATGAGATTCCATGTTATGGTTTGTTTTGTTTTTTAGCAAAAAATTGTCTCCAACATGTACTTAGTATGTATGTATTGAATGCCTTTTGGGCACCAAGAACATAAAACTCACTGACTGACTGCTGTCAACTTTTAATCTGGTTATGAGGACAGGGTATACACTGACCAAAGTTAAATTCAAAGTTTGTAATATGGAAAGTAGAGTCATCACACACTGGGAGTCTGCAAAAGGCAAAGCTACCACCAAGGAAGTAGTAGCAGCTACAGAGAAATAGGTCTGAACTAGATGGAAGTTACTAACAGAACTGACTAATGATGGGTTGCACCACTTACATGGAGGCGAGTTTGATGTCATGCGAAGTATTCAAGCCAATCTAATAAGTACTTGACAGGAGTGTTTATAGAAGGCATCTGAAGAGTGGTTACCCAAGATGATCTTTAAAATACTCAACTTCACAATGCCTTGATTCTGTGAGTCCTTGGGTCAGTGAGCACCCGTGGGCTCAAGGAGTGACCAGGTTGAGGCCTGGAGGAAGGAGCAGATATGGGACAGAAGAAGGGAGGGGGGAGGGAGCTCCAGGCAGAGGGAATTCCAGGAGACTGATGGTGGTCTGGGGCTTTTTCTTGTGCGTATATTGCAGGAGGAAACTGAGATCTCGCTAGCATATTTAGGGGAAGGTTATGTAGCTGTGAGTCTCAGAGCAGCTTTATTGAGTAAGGGGAACTATCACCACTTTATATGGTGCTGACTTTGATTATTTGGGTGTATAACAAGCGACTAGAATTGACTCTTTTCTTTAGACCTCACAGCCCAATGTTTTAAGCCATAGTGCTGTCCACCCTCCCCACCCCACCCCATCCGCATCTGCCCCTGGGGTTCTGGCAGTTTTCCACTGCGTGAACAAACCTTTCTAAAGGCTAAAGGGAGAACCGGGATCTTTGATTCTCCACTGACAATGGTATAGTAGAGCCAGACGATGGTGCCAGACTGCTACCTACTAGAATATGTCAGGAAACAAGCAGAACAGGTAGCTTTTAATATTTACCTGCTACAGGACTAAGGGGGAGAAACCAGAGAGCCAAATCTTCCCTAATAAAGAGGCATGGTCCCTGTTGGTCAAGAGAAAACCAGAGCAAACCCATTTTTCCTGGCGAAGTCAACAGGCTCGTTCTCTTGCAGGTGGGAGATTGATTTATGCATTGACTTCGTCTCTCACTTCTGAAAGGGCCATGTTTCCCAGTGAAGTAGTCAGGCAAAAATCGCATCGTTGGCTTAAACAGCAGTGATTAAGACCCAGAACTGTGTGTCACAGTTTGTGGCCAACTTTCCAGAAATGTCTCTTTAAGATAAGTGCTGTGCGGCAGGCAGTGATTTATGGGAAAGGAGAGGGGAAATCCTGCCTGGTTTGTGCCTCCCAGGGCCGACGAGAGGCCTGCATCTGTGACATTGATGATCTGCCTTCCACTGGGGCATCGGTGAGTCTGTGAGAACTCAGACAAATAATACCAGGGTGAAGGAGCTCGAGACAAAGCACACTGAACTGTCTGGAATCAGGTGGCCCAGAGGCAGGCGAGGAGCACAGAAGGGCATCTTAAATGTACACTTACCGAGCGGAGGCACGGTTGTGTTCCTCCTGGGTCCCTTGTAGCCTCAGCAGGACCACCAGCTTCGCTGTCCCAAGCTCGGAAGTCCTTAGGTTTGGAAGAGGCAAAGAGGACAGAGAGTGGTCTTTCGACCCCAAATCATGCCCCCTGACCACACTCTCTGCAGTCATGCTGATCCTGAGCATCTGGGCTTCCTCGCTTAAATTCAGGTACTCTCCCTAGGGCATTACAGGGACTGGAGGCCCAATGGTGTTTCCATGTTCTTTTTGCCCATAGCACAGTGATACTCTAGACGGCGAGAAATGACCCAAATTAGGAAGGAGATCTTCTTCAGCCCAGGCTACAGATTTCTGGACCTAACTGATAAAGATTCTGCCTTGACTCACCTGAGTTGAGGCTCCAAAGTATTTGTGCGTAGAATTCCCTACCTGTGGTGATCATCAGCCAGGGGTGGGGACCACTGGAATAGATGATTCTCAAGGACCAGCCTGTACACAGCTTTCTGAGTTACTACACCTGAGTTCTTGAGCCTGTTTGAAGAACTGACCATTTTCAAGAAGATATTTCTCTATTAAAATTTCCCCATCCTTATCAGTCTCTGGAGAATCGCTGCTCAGGCTGAGGGTTATTCTGAAACTCCCTTAGAAGTTGTCAAGAACATAAAATACGGATGAGGAGAAGAGGGTCTCAGAGGCTTGTGCTTTAGTGATTATTTGCGCAGGGACTTCCCTGGCAGCCCAGTTGTTAAAACATCGTGCTCCAGCTGCAGGGGGCATGGGTTCAATGCCTGCTCAGGGAACCAAGATCCTACATGCTGCTCAGCAAGGCAAAAAAGAAAACTGACACAAATGCCATAGGCTAGAACTCACTAAAGTCACAGTAAGAGTCCTCATTGGAATATACTTTCAGAGAGCTATTTTATTATTCCTTTATTTTCATATTTGTGTATTTAAGTATTTATTTATTTGGCTGTGTTGAGTCTTAGCTGTGGCATATGGGAACTTCTTGAGTCACGTAGGATCTCTCTTGGTGGCACAGAGACTCTCTAACTGTGGCACAGGCTTGGTTACTCTGTAGCATGTGGGCTCTTAGTTCCCAGACCAGGAATCGAACCCACATCCCCTGCATTGCAAGGTGGATTCTTAACCACTTGACCACCAGGAAAGTCCCCTCTTAGTAGTATTTTAGGCTTTTGGCTCAGCTCCTTGTAGGGTCTCAGCAGAAGAACTACCTTGGTTTCAGTGGGGAATGACATCCAGGAATTACCATGTGCTTTTCAAGTACATGCTTGTTCTCCGAGCATATAGAGAAAGGTGGGCTCAGGGATGGCTTACCCTGCCTTCAGGCAGGCACGGAAATCATGCTGGGATCAGACCCTGGGAGGCAAAGATGCAGGTGATGAAGTGGGTGATTTGGGGTTATTACTGACCTCACTTATCACAAAAGCAGCTAGTGTCCAGGAAATCCTGTTTACATTCATTCATGGGAGGGGAGTAGACTGACCACACCAAAGAGGATCCTGGAGCTTCTGAATCCTCTGGAAAGTATAAACATTGCTACATTACCTTTCAGGAAAAAGAATGTACTCTCAAACAGACCTTGTAAATATCATGCAGCCACTATTGCAAACATTCCTAGAAGACAACAGGTTAGGATAGCTCAGGAGAAGATTAGCAGTCCTTCCCGGAAGCTTGCTTTTCATCATAGAATCATTTGCAAATCAGAAAGAAAACAGGAAACCTCAAGATATGCCGCAGTATCATGACAGACTGAGATTCCATTCTAGGTTTTAAAAGTCACTGTGTTCTACTTGTAAATACATGTTTATATGGAGGAAACATAGCTTAAGAGGCATTTGTAATTTTAAGAAAATGTGCACAGACATCTTTAAAGGTTTGAGTTAATTACAGCAAGTTGATGAATGCCAAAATGAAATAGTTCTCAACAAGTTTGATAAATAAAACCAAACTCCTAGAAAAAAAGAGTTTACACCTCTAAATGGACAAATACTACCATTTTCTGCAGTAAACGTTTATCAGTTGGAGTTTCCCATAGTAAATGTGTTTCATTTTAAGTTTGCAGATAAATAATTCTTAGAATATTTAAAACAAATCTTACAATATTATGAGAGAAATTCTTTGCCGTTTTAGAAAACAGATATAAATTTTAATGTTAAGGTTTTAGATTTATATATAACATATCATGTATATTTATATATTATATATTTTATATATCATATATATTATCATTTTAAATATATATAGTCATATATATGACATTATACTTCCAGATTTTATATTTTTGCAGATTTTACTTATATTTTGAAAGGAAAAATTTTACAAGTATTCATTAATCTTTTCCTTACTTGACCAGCAAAATAAAATAAGCCACAACTTGCCTTCTCAAAGCATCTGTATAAAAAGATTCTCCTATTTGCCAAAGGCTCTGCATTAGCTACTAACTAAGCCCATGGCTTCAGCTCCAGTTATGTATTTCAGCCAAGAGTGAGCCAAAGATTCTATCTATGACATAAAGGTGAATCTGAGGCTCAACTCAGAAATCACAGGTTTAACAAGAATCTACTGGACATGAATTTATTACGTGCTGGGCTCCATGCCAGATGGAGTGGGTAAGGCCATGAGAAGCGAAAGAAGCAGTTTCTGCCCTTAAGAAGCTTACAGCCAGTGGCCCAGATGTGATGTCATAGTGGAAATTATGCAGGCACCTTCTGATAGATCTATTGTCTGGCTTGCCTGGTGTGGGAAGCAGACACATCTAAAATGCCATCCAGGCAACCAGTTTGGAGACAATTTGGAAAAACAATGAATTGCTGAAGGTCTGTTTTATTTCACTTTCCAGTTTGCCAATTTCACTTTTGTCGAGTGTCTATCATGTTCTGGACACGGGAGATACAGAGTGAGAACAGAGAGTCCACACTGCGTGCACAGGCTAAGAACAAAGGGAATTAACTAGATGGCTTTCCCCAGAGGTCTTCAGACCGTGCATCCTTGAGCTCTCAAAACACGTGCATGACCACTTCGCAGTGTCAGGAATGTACTGACTCATTCTGGAGAGTCAGGACCCTGGCTTTGATTGCCTAGACAGTTGCCAAGTCCCCCTGCTGGGTCTCCCTGCTTCTGTCCTTGTCTCATTAGAGTCTGTTCTCACACAGCCTTGGACATCAAGAGGGGTTATGAGAATGGAGAGGATGGGCAAGTCCTCATCTTGGTCTGTGAAGCTCTCAAATGCCTGGAGACCACGGTGCTGATACCAGTTAGATCTATTTCATTTCTCCTCTAAATAGCAAAGTCATGGAGAGGAAGCCCATGAAGGGAGGACTTGGTGGTGATCAGTAAACAAACTTTTCTTTCTCAGTAAACAAACGTAAAATAAAAATGTTTATTAGAACTTCTTAAAGGGTGATGTGTCAGGCATCCACGTGTCTCCATCACTGGCTTTTAAAAAATGTTTTATTTTATATTGGCGTATAGTTGATCTTCAGTGTTGTGTTAATTTCAGGTGTACAGCAGAGTGATTCAATTATACATATACCTATGTCCATTCTTTTTCAGACTCTTTCCCCCATATGTTACTACAGGGTATTGAGCAGAGTTCCCCGTGCTATATGGTACTTATGCATGTAGTATTATATGGTAGTTCTTGTTGGTTATCTACTTTATACATAGTAGGGTGTATACGCTCATCCTAAACTCCTGAGTTTCACTGGCTGTAAGTTCTAAAATGTCCATCTGTTCTCGCTCCTCCCCACATGGTAAGTGCTCACAGCCTTTGTCTGCTTTCTTTCCAGTTGCCGTAAGCAGCCATGCAGCTCAAGAGTTCACCGTCGATGTTGAGATCAGTTTTGAAAATGCCTCCTTCCTGGAGCCTATTAAAGCTTACTTGAACAACCTCAGTTTTCCAATTCAAGGGAATGACACTGACCTAGCTACCGATATTTTGAGCATCGAGGTGTCAACAGGTGAGTAAAAGGCCTATTGCTTGAAAGAGGAGGATTGAGTTAATCAGAAGAAACTACTCTGGGCTGCTTACTGTTAGAGGGGGATGTGGGGTGTGAAGGGAAGCAGCCTGGGAAGAGGGAACCTCAGACAGGAGGCGATGGGATGGGTGGGTGAGGAGACTTACTGACCCAATATTTATATCTTAGCACCCCAAATTTCCTCCACCCTCCCTTTTCTATGTCTCCCCCTTCCACGCTTCCAACAGTTTATGTTATAATCCTTTCAAAAAAGGCATTTTTAATTAATGTTCTATTGAAGTATGGTTGATTTGCAATATTGTGTTAGTTCCCACTGTATAGCAAAGTGAGTCAGTTATATATACACATATATCTTCATTTTTAGATTCTTCTCCCATATAGATCATGACAGAGTATTGAATAGAGTTCCTTGTGCTATTCAGTAGGTTCTTGTCAGTTATCTGAAAGGCATTTTAAATCCTAGTACACAAAACTGAGTATTTTGAAGGCTAGACAATGTGTGTCAAACACTAAACAATACCTGGAATGTGGTAGGTGGTCTGGAGATGGTCACTTTTGCCATCCTCTTAAGGCATATTCATTTTTCACGTGGGAGTCCAAAGTTGTTCAAATCCCACCCCCACATCAGTCTCAAAAACAAGCAAATGAAAACAGCACCAACAAAACAAAACAACCAAGAAGGCTTTAGCAGTGGGATTTCAGGTCAGTAAGAGAGAGATTTTTGACCAAGAGGGCCTCGTTGGTTTCCTTCGAATTACCAGTGCCCTCCACACTCACTAGCAGCCTCGACTTCCTGTTTCCGCTTCACCCTGTCTACTGCTGGCTCACAGGACGGCAGCAGTGTCCAAGGATTCCAGGGGACTTGGGTGTCGCTCCTATTTCAGCAACAGTTCTTAGACGACTTTGCTTGGAAAGTCATCCTGTGGGCCTTTGCCTTGATGCCCACCTGCAGAATTCCCAGGAATATGGTGTTAGTCCAGTTTTAGATATAACCTCAAAGTCTTCAGAGCATTTTTCAATGTCAGTTTTCAATGGGATTAGAGTCTGCTTGGGCTGTTCACATCTGGCTTGAATATAAAAGGCACAAGTTTAGAATTATATTCTATATTTGTTATCTATTGCTTCCCGGAAACTTAGCATCTTAAAACAACAAACCCAGGATTCCCTGGCATTCCAGTGGTTAGGACTCTGTGCTTTCACTGCCAAGGGCCTGGATTTGATCCCTGGTTGGGAAACTAAGATCCCATAAGCCACATGGCACAGCAAATGCAAACAAATAAAAGCAGCAAGCATTTATCATGCTACACAGTCTCTGAGGGCCAGGAATCCAGGAAGAGCTTAGCTGGATGGCTCTGGCTCAGGGTCTCTCGTGAGGCTGTAGTCAAGCCATCAGCCTGAGTTGCAGTCATCTGAAGGCTCAACTGGGGCTGGAAAACCCGCTTCCACGCTCACACGTGTGGATGCTGGTAGATCCTCAGCTCCTCCATAGCTGTTGGCTGGAGACCTCAGTTCCTAATCGTGGGCCTCTCTGTGACATGTCCTCATCAATGCAGCTGGCTTCCCTCAGTCCAAGTGATCAGAGGGAGAGAGAGAGAGACAGAGTACATGTAACCAAGAGGGAAGCCACTTTGTCTATTAGAACTCAATCTCAGAAGTGATATAGCACCACTTCTGCTGTATACTATCGGTCACCCAGAACAATCCTAGCATAATATGAGTTATTGTTGCTGTTTAGTCACTAAGTCGTGTCCAACTCTTTTGCAACCCCATGGACTATATAGCCCACTAGGCTCCTCTGCCCATGGGATTTCTCAGGCAAGAATACTGGAGTGGGTAGCCATTCCCTTCTCCAGGGGATCTTTCCAACTCAGGGGTTGAACCTGTGTCTCCTGCATTGGCAGGTGGATTGTTTAGCACTAAGCAAGAAGGAATCTATAAAAGGGTGTGGGTACCCAGAGACAAGGATGGCTGGGGCCATCTTGCAGGTTGGCTGCCATATACTCAAAGTCTGAGAATCTGTTTACCACCTTAACACTGCAGGCAGAGGCTGGGATAGTTGGCATTGCCCTCTTTTAGATGGCCATGCCTCACAAAAGGTGATATGTATGGGAATTACATGAACCTCATGCAGAGCCACTGAACTTCCCAGAAGGGCAATATGGAGTGGCGTTAGGATTTCCTACAAGCATAAGTACTTGTAATCTATAAATTACACTTTTTTTTCTCCTCACTATTCTGGTTGATGACAGTCTGTAGACCTAACGGAAATGAAATCTGGTGCTCCTGTGAGACAGGCTATGAGTGGCCTCAGGAAAGTTGCCTCCACAATCTCACTTGCCAGGGACATGATGGTTCCTCTGCAGGGCATCACTGCCATTGCCTTAAGGGACTGCCTCCCAAGGGACCTTTCTGCCAGCTCCAGGGAGGTAAGTAACTGCTCATTGAATGTTTGTTTGTTGAGTGCCCATTTGCTTTCAACTCAAGAAAATGTTTCTCTGTCCTGTGTGTACTGTGCTAACATGGGATTTTTTTAAATATGGCCCTGTGTTCTTAGCAGATGTTATCCTGAGAATGTCGGTCAGACTCAATGTGGGCTTTCAAGAAGATCTTAGGAACTCTTCCTCTGCCCTGTATAAGTCCTACACGACTGACCTGGAAACAGCGGTAGGTTGTGGTCCCAGGAGTCTCTTCACCAACAAACTCTGAGCTGAGCGGAATCTATTGCATTTACAGTGGGTTGTTTGCTTGAATCTGTCAGAATTCATGAAGCTTATGTTGAAACAATTTCTATACCTCTGGGATGATGATTTAAGAACTGCTCAAATCATACTGTGTTCAGAGGATGTTTTGACTTCTTGATCTGATATAGTCTTGACCCATGACATTATCTTGACCTTCGACATCATCTTGACCTTTGACATCATCTTGACCTCTTTGGCTTCATCTTGACTTTTGGCATCATCTTGACCATTTTGACACCATCTTGACCTTGACATCATCTTGATCTACCATCTTTGACATCATCTTGACATATAGGTGGAAATTCTTCCCAGAATAGAATTGATTCAGATAAAATTCGGTGGCATTAACTCACTAAAACCTGTTCAAAGGTCCAAAGCCTTGGTCTAGAAGTATCAGATGGTGCATTTCTATTCATTTTTACACATCACACTGATGAAACCCCTAACATCTTTTGTGCAGACCAGTTAAGTCTGACATAGAGGATTCCACACCACTCGATACTAGAGGTCCTTAAGCATTCACACTTAAGGCAGATTTAAATTTTACTCATGTAGCTAGGTTTATCTGTGTCATACTTCAGATGCCACGTACCAGAAACAGACTCACAGATCCAGAGCACAGACTTGCTCCCAAGGGGGAGTGGAGGAAAAGACTGGAAGTTTGGGGTCAGCAGATGTAAACTATTGTACATAGAATGGATAAAAAACAAGGTCCCGCTGGTAGCATAGGGAACTATATTCAGTATCCTGTGATCAACCATAATAGAAAAGAATATGGAAAAGTATGTATGCATATGAACATCTGCTCATGTTAAATTAAAGCATATTTCCTCAATGTAAAATGTGTGCCGGACACTATTCTAAGTGCTTTACATTGGATTAATTCAGCTAAACCTAAATACTTTGGTTGAATCAACTCATTTGGAATAGAGCTTCTCAACTAGGTGTGGTACAAATTGCTATAGGTAGACTGATGTAATGACTCCCCTTAACTCTCCAGGCAGCCAACCGCCTGCCTCAAACCAGGAGCAGCCTTCCGCTTACCCCAGTCAAGTAGGGGTTAATATTTGTTATCGGTGCCATGATGCAATGCTGATACAGGAGAGGTCTTGGATATCTGATTTGTATATCAGGCATGTAATAGTTCTGCACAGCATGAGAATCCTCCTCACGCACACAAGTCACACTACGCATATCACACGACATAGTTTATTTTTGAGGAAAAAAGACAGTAACATATTAATCGTTTGATTCTGCCCATCCAGCCCCCCAACACAGCACTTTGCAGGTGTAATCTACCCTGTAAATGTAACTTGATTCAAATAGAATCTCCTGCGGAGTTGGAACTCAGGGAAACAAAGTGGAGTTAAAAACATCAGTAAAAACCACATTGGCTCAACCAAAGCTGTGATATGTTTAGTGAGGAACAGGGCAGTGTATTGGTCACAAGAAGACACCGCATAGATTTCCAACTTCAGGAAATGTAAATTGACTGTGACTCCCAACTGCTGCCCACTACCAGTGAATGAGCAGGGCAGATCTGTCTAACAAACACCTGACTCCGTTGAAGGCTAGACTGTACGTCTAGGCTCAGTCTAGATGATTTCGTCTAATCCCGCCCCCCACCCTCTCCTGTTCAGTTTCACTTGGGTCTGCTGGCTCTGTCTGCCTTCCCTGATGCCTCCTCGCTTTCCTCTAGGCATTTCCCTAAGTCTTTTTTTAAAAATTTGTTTTTGGTTGTGCTGGGTCTTCATTGCTGCATGAGCTTGCTCTAGTTTAGTGAGTGGGGCTGCTCTTCTTGTGATGCGGGGGCTTCTAATTGCAGTGGCGTCTCGTTGCAGAGCAGAGACTCGAGGGCAAGTGGGCTTCAGTAGTTGCAGCACGTGAGCTCAGTAGCTGTGGGTGTCGGGCTTGGTTTCCTTGAAGCATGTGGGATCTTCCCAGACCAGAGATTGAATCCATGTCTCCCGCATTGGCAGGTGGATTACTACTGAGCCACCAGGGAGCCTCCCTAAGTCAATATTTTTGCACATTTACTCTGGCATTTGCTTCCTGGAGAACCCAGAATGACCTAGGTAAATAGAAATTACTTCTCCAAAGATTTGACAAAGCTAGCGCTTATTCGGCCACTTAGCAAAATATACAGAGAGCATTTTACCGAAGGAGATAAGAAATATGGGCTTCCTGGTGGCTCGGTGGGTAAAAAATCCACCTTCAATTCCCTAGACACAGGAGACACGTGTTCAGTCCCTGGGATGGGAAGATCTCCTGAAGGAGGGCATGGCAACCCACTCCAGTATGCTTGCCTGGACACATCAGAAGTGACCGAGCATGCGCACACGATAAGAAATGCACACTTTTTATTCTGTTTCAAATCATTTGACGTATCTTTCAGTGGACCTTGATTAATGGTACTTGTCTTGCTTTTATTTTCCAGTTCTGGAAGGGTTACAGTATTTTACCAGGCTTCAAATTGGTGACAGTGACAGGATTCAGGTAAGAATGCTATAATAGGCTAATTTTATCCAGTGGCGGGCTCAGTGGTAAAGAATCCGCCTGCAAGGCAGGAGCCGCAAGCGACATGGGTTTGATCCCTGGGTGGGAAAATCCTCTGGAGGAGGTCTTGGCAACTCACTCCAGTATTCTCACCTGGAGAATCCCATGGACAAAGGAGCCTAGCAGGCTACCATCCATAGAGTCAAAAAGAGTCGGACACAACTGAAGTGACTTAGCGCATGCACGCATCCAACGGCAGACACCAAAAGGTCAGTGAAAAAGCAAAAGCCTGTTAGAGGAGCACCGTCTGGGATGCCCAGTGGGAACAGTTTGATAGAGGTGAAGACAATGCCAGATTTCCGGGGCTTAAAGGGGAAGGAAATAATGAGAACACTAGCTCACTAGAGATATACCTATCTAGAGGGAAGGTGAGAAAAGATTTGTGTTATTCTATGCATGCCTGAATTTTGCAAACAAAGATGTGGCATCTAGAAGGTCAGAAATACAAAAATGAAGTAATGTCATTCAATGATGCCCTTATTTTATTTTTTTTGAACATGTATTTATTTGGCTGTGCCAGGTCTTAGTTGCGGCACAAGAAATCTTTAGTTGCAACATGTGGGATCTAGTTCCCTGAACAGGGATCAAACCCAAGCCCCTGCATTGGGAGCATGGAGTCTCAGCCACTGGACACCAGGGAAGTCCCAAATATGCCTTTGTTTTAGAAAATTAGCCAGCCATGGCTATCACATTGCACAACACCGTGTAATGCCTCCCCGTGGAGTTAGGTGCCCTGACAGCGCTGAGTATGTTTGCCCAGTGTCTCAAAAAGTCACTTGCCAACTGAAAACTTAAGAATGTTTCCAGAAGCATTGAGGATTTTGACTTCACTGGATATTCAGCATAGCTGGTAACCCTGGGTCAGCATGGCTGTGAGCCAACAGTCTCTACCTTGTAGTTAATACCCTTTGACCACTTGTGGGAGTCAATTCACTCCACCCCATCTGACTATTCTGGCCATTTATGTTATCTGTCTGCAGACATTTGAGTGTTTGAACCCTGCCTCAGGCTTTCAACTAGAGCTTAGAAATAAGTGGATTTCAGTGGCCCCTCAAAGAAAAAGGTCCCCAAGCTCTTCCTGCCATTTTGCTTTCTTATGCAAACAAACCATAAGGATCTAGACTCTTCCAGGTCACTTACTGCTTTTACTGAACTGAGTGGTCTCCATCCAGGCCTGGAAGTGTGGTTGTGACGTACGAAATCACCACAACAACAACAACATCACCTGCGTTAATGCATAAAGCGAACGAGAAAGTCACACAGAACCTCAATCAGACCTACAAGGTGGACAGCAGTTCCTTTCAGGTTACTTACAGCAGTAAGTAGACTATTGCTGCGTTCTTCCATTCTACTTAGATGTGGTAATAGTATTTAGCATGATGTGTAGACCTGAGACGTCACATGCCGACTTCCTCTGTGGAGAGAAACTCTCCAGTTCCTGGCATACAGGCTTTGTGCCTTCTCCCCACCATCAGCCACTTTGGCACCTCCTTTGGTTGGTGGCAGGCATGGAGGGTCCCAGCAGGGAGAGATTTTACAAGGCCACAGAGCCATCTGGCCACAGAGCCATCTGGTTTAAGGATTTTTTTTTTTTAGTTAACAGACTCAAAACATTCAAAAAGGAGAACTAATATTGTGATGGTTGTTGCTGTTGTCACTCAGTCATGTCTGATTCTTTGTGACCCCATGGACTATAGCACACTAGGCTTTCCCATCCTTCACTATCTCCCAGAGTTTGCTCAAACTCACGTCCATTGAGTCAGTGATACCATCCAACCATCACATCCTCTGTCTCTGGCTTCTCCTTCTGTCCTCAATCTTTCCCAGTTGGAAAAGACCCAATGAGTTGACTCTTCGCATCAGGTGGCCAAAGTATTGGAGCTTCAGATTTAGCATCAGTCCTTCCAATGAGTATTAGGGTTGACAGACCCAAAACCTCCCTAGAAGTAGAACTAACATTGTAATGGTGGAGGGGGGAGGTATTTATGAGATACACTGATATGGACCAGGGGTGCACTGTTACTTTGGAGCAGCAGTTCTCAAAGTGTGGCCCTACCGGCAGCATCTGCACCATCTGGGAGCTTGTTAGAAAAGCAAATTCTGGGGGTCACCCCAGACCAACCTGGGCCAGCCTGTATTTTGGCAAGCCCTCCAGGTGATTCTGCTGCAGGGGAGATTTGAGAACCACTGCTTTGGATCACATATAGCAATGATAAGAGTCCTGGCATTTCAGATGCTCTCCCTCATTTTCCAAATGGGCTATAGAGTTGGGCTCTGTTGTGTGACTAGGTGGGTGGATCTACTGTTACCAGGGGGAAAGCAAGGGGAGTCAACTGAGCAGAGATGTGATGAGCAAGCGATGACTGGCAGCTGTTGTACGTAACTCAGGCCCATGGTTCACGACTGAAGGGGACTCCTCTTTGGAACAACACAGCCCACCATGGGGACGGCACTGGAGGGACTGTTGCAGGCACAGCTGGAAGGAAAGGCACCTCTTCTCGGGAGTGAGACCATCCTTACAATGGATTCATACTCTATCTCTTTACATTCAGGGCTAATATTTTTAGACATCCTATCATTCGGGAAGGAGAGGGTGGGACAAACTGAGAGCAAATCACCCTCAGGGTAAGTGACTTGCTCAAGGCCACACAGTGAATAACATTGTTTTGCATGCCTCAGGTCGCTATATGAAATATGCACAGGTGGCTTTGCTTCTGAATAGCTGACTGTGATGCTCTGAAATCTTATTTTATTCAGGAGCCCGAAAAATGTGGCAAGAGATATTTAGATACCTGGTTATTTTGAATATCATACCCCAAATTAATTCTATGGTATTTTAGTCCCATGTTTACAGTACGAACGGGCTTCCCTTGTGGCTCAGCTGGTTAAGAATCTGCTTGCAATGCGGGAGGCCTGGGTTCGATCCCTGGGTTGGGAAGATCCCCTGGAGAAGGGAAAGGCTACCCACTCCAGTATTCTGGCCTGGAGAATTCCATAGACTGTATAGTCCATGGGGTCGCAAACAGTCCGACATGACTGACTGACTTTCAGTTTCACTTTACAGTAACAACAGGGTGTGGCCTGAGCATAAAGAACCATCCAGAAGATGCCTCCCAGAACCTTATTCTTCAGCTCCTTAGATTTTCTCAGTACATGGAATTCATGAATAACATAGCTCAGCTTAGAGGGAAAACCTGCATGTTATATAAGCCATAAAAGCCCCCAAATAGCGAGTACTGTGTTTTTATTTCTGTTTGTGAAATGACTTAATGCCACTTTTCTCGAGAAGTTTACTGTGAAACCAATAAGAATAGCTACGGTCCCTCCAACTCACCCCCCACAAGATAGCTCTCACTGCTCCTATTTTCCAGACAAGGAAGCCAAGGTTCAGAGATGCTCAGCAAGCTCCCCAGTGCCACACAGCTATGCCTGGCTCAGAACTGGAATTCAAATTCAGATCTGTGTGTCTATAAAGCTGCCACTTTTATAGGCCCATCGGTGTTAGGTCTTTAAAAAAGTCTTATTTCCCAAGCACACTTTATTGTACAAAATTAATTGGTTTTCCCACTTTTAATTTATCAAAGGCACAAGACAGAGCTTTCAGTCAGTGTGAGGTATCAATGATCAGTAACAAACAGTTGATATTTCTCAAATCAGGGGCAAAGAAACTTGATGTTTAAGTTAGTTGGTGTGACTTTTTCATAAGGTGTGCAATTTTCTACCAGACTATTAGAAATTTTTTCTTGCGTTTTTATTTTATAAATTTTACTGAAGTATAGTTGATTTACAATGTTGTGTTAATTTCTGCTGTACAGCAAAGTGGTTCAATTATCTATATTTATATTTGTATGTTCTTTTTCACATTCTTCTTGACTGTGGTTTATAGTTCCCTGTGCTATACGATAAAACCTTGCTGTTTATCCAACCTATATATAATAGTTTGTATCTGCTAATCCCAACCTCCCAATCCATCCCTCCCCTAGTCTCCTTCCCCTTGGCAACCACAAGAAAATACAAGTTCTTTGTATCTGTGACAGACTATTTGAAACACTGAAAATAGATTCGGAATCCCCATTAGCATCATTGACAACTCTTAAGTGTGCAAAAATCCCAAGCTAGAAACCGTGTCCCTAATAGCTGGCTCGGTCACTCCCGGGCCCTCAGGTCCTAGCTGTCCAGGGAAAGAGTGTGGGGAACACGCTGCATCATTCATCACCATGGAGACGTCTTGAGAACACCAGTGGTGGTAGCACTGGGGAGTAGCATTAATTCCATTCATTTGCTTTGGGATCCTAATAGCTTTTGTTTGGGTTTCCAGATGAAACGAAATTCTCCATCACACCAGAAATCATCTTTGAAGGAGATACAGTAACCCTGACGTGTGAGAATGAAGTGTTTTCCACCAATGTGTCCTGGATGCACGTGGAAACGGGCCTCGACATCCAGAACAGCACTGAAGTCTCCATCTACACCTCCATGCTCAACAACATGACCTCCGTGTCGCGCCTTATTATCCACAACATCACTCGGGTTTACATGGGTGGGTTGCCATCCAGCAACTGGGGCGAGGAAAGGAATGAAGGGCTAAGAAAGAATCAAACTGTGGTAGTGTGTGTAGACAGCCTTTTCCTCTTCAAAAAGAAGCTCCAATGTTCACAACTGAAAATTAATCCCATGGTGAATGAGCCAAGCAAATTTAGCCTGGGGAAACAAATATAATTTGCCACAGTCACTGAAGCTTATGAGCTGGAACCTAAGACAAAAAGCAGGTTTCTTTTTTTTAACATTTTTTTAAAATATGAGAAGAGCTTTGTTGAGGTAGAATTGACATAGAATAAACTGTATATATGTAAACTTAATATGCTTACATTTATAATTTAAATTATAACTTGCAGTATAATTTTGCACATATAGTTTAATAAGTTTTGGCATGTGTGTACACCTGTGCAACTACCACCGTAATCAAGATAGTGAACATAGTCATCATTGCTCTCCCCAAGTTTTCTTCTTCTCTGTTGTAAACCCTCCCACCTGTTCCTCCCCAGCAACCACGGAAGCATAACCCTTACACCTGACATTCTAAAATTTAATAGCATCACTATCATCCAGATGTCAACAGAGGCATCTCATTTTCTCTGAATGAGAAACTGGACTGCAGACACATGGATTCTATCAGGTGTTTGTTGACTCTGACTTTGCCACAGAGTTAAATAGGATGCTAAAATGATCCACGATCTTCTGATTCTCCAAGGTTTTCCCATCTTCCCTTTGTACCTCTAAAGCATCCCCACACATTTTTTTCTTACCAGCAAGGACTCAGATTTCTGCTTTTTCCTTAGAACATCTCTCTACTCCTCACCTTGTGGCATCAGAAATATCTCCCTCAACCTTCAATACCTCCTGAATATTCCTTTAGGGATGCTTACAAGAAGTCTCATATGCTTTTGAAAATGATGTTTCATGAAGTACCACCACGATACATGAGATGAGGCCATCCTTCTTCTAGGGAACTAAACATGTGTAATAGTAATAATTCATGTCTTTCTGTGTATTCGCTACAGGTGAATACATTTGCAAACTGACATTAGATATTTTTGAATATGCATCCAGAAGAAAATTGGAAGTTATACCCATCCAGATACTGGCAAGTGAAGCTGTGGAGGTGATGTGTGACAACAATCCTGTGTCTTTGAACTGCTGCAGTGAGGTGAATGTGAATTGGAGTCAAATTGAATGGAAGCAGGAAGGGAGTATAAGCATTCCAGGTGAGCCTGTTAGAAACCCTTTCGCAAATAGGGTTTTTGCCTTTTGGCCAAGTAAAAGTGGAGATGCGGTGGGTAAAACAGCAAATGTCAGGTAGCTGGGTTTTTCTAGACCTCAGACTGTGGAAGAAGTACTAGGTTTGAGGCCAGCTCCAGCTAAGCCTTACTAGAACGAAATTCCCAAAATATGTACATATAAATGTCTCGTGTGCGCTGTGCTCAGGCATGGCCAGCTCCTTGTGACCCCACACATTGTAGCCCAGCAGGAATACTGGAGCAGGTTGCCATTTTCTACTCTAACAGATCTTCCCAGTCCAGGGATTGAACCCGAGTCTCCTGCGGCTCCTTGAATAGCAAGTGGATTCTTTACCTGCTGAGCCATTGGGGAAATCCATAAGTGTCATGCCTGGGTTGTAAACAAGACTCTGGCAGAGAAGATTCAAGAGGGAGTGATGGGATGACGTAGGTTTATGGCATCTCGCCTGCAGAAAATCTCGTCCCCACTTCACTTTCCTTTCCCTCTTCAGCCAAGAGACAAAGATGAGGTCGTGGGTTTTGCTTTGAAGTCTGACTTGGAGAGTCGAGCTCCTGAGTCTCTCCTTCTGGTGCCTGTCCTTCCCACTTATTATCTGACACTGTGTCTTTGGTTCTATATCTTTATCTATCAACCTGTTTGTCTCTCAATCAATGTCAATTTCTGATCCTGTTGGTTATCTGAGATCACGCTTGAAATTCCCCACCTTTCAGTTTGTACTGATGAATAACAATAAGTGAAAAATGAAAGTGAAGTCGCTCAGTCGTGTCCGACTCTTTGTGACCCCATGGACTGTAGCCTACCAGGCTTCTCCATCCATGGGATTCTCCAGGCAAGAAAACTGGAGTAGGTTACCATTTCCTTCTCCAGGGATCTTCCCCACCCAGGGATTGAACCTGGGTCTCCGGCATTGGAGGCAGATGCTTTAATAAATAATAATAAGTAGAAAAAATTTAAATAACAATAGTGCTCTTTTTTGTGTAATGATTTATGATCAACTTTTTAAAAACATGTTATCACTTGAAAAAAATTTTATATATTTTAATTGGACGATAACTGCTTTACAATGTTGTGTTGGATTCTGCTGTACAGTATGAACCAGTTATAAGTATGCACATATTGTTATCACTTTAGTCACATTTAAATTTGACCACAAGTTTGAAGCAGGCATTTTTTTTGCCTTCCATTTTCAAATAAGGAAATTGAGGTTCAAATTCAATGACTTATCTGAGGATGTCACAATAGAAAAAGAAAATAATTCACCTTGCTTCACAGTCTTTGTCTTGGCCAAACTATATCACACATGCCTGGTGAGTCAGCCTTGGCATGAACTGATCCAGCAGAAATTGTGCTGTGAAACAGAAGACTGTTCTCTGCCTAGAAATCTCACATAGGCAGTTCTTCTCTTAAGAAATGACAGTATTATGTGCTCATCTTTCAAGTTAAAAAAAATCATTAAAGCAATTGTAACTTTAGCCATGAAATCCATCAGTGTGGTGGAACTTTTATAAAGCCTTTCCTATTGGACAATATTAAATCATAAATAAAATAAGGATCAATTGAGATGTAACATTTTCTGAGCACATCTAGTTTGCAAAGCACATTTGTTTCCACCTTAAAGTACTCCGCAGAATGGTAAAGGCATCTGGTAACTGTTGAACAAGTTGACATATGGTCCATTTAGCCACTTCCTTGATTGTTGAGGAAGAGGAGGTGTAGACATCCTGAAGGAACTGCCAGGTGGGAGAAAGACCTTGCACAGTTCCCGTGACACTGACTTAGACGCTTTTAACTGTGAGTGGTGAAAAGCCTCACCCTCTGGCAAAGGAACCAGGAAGTCTACAGTCCAGATGCTCGGGGACCTCTCTGTGGCCGCCCCTGCTACAGACATTCTTAATGCCCTGGGCAGGCTCAACCAACAACAGAACAATGGATTTCCTGCCACCCAGCTGGGGCTGGCCGCATGGGGACCCTTACAGGGGGTTTTCTGATGAATTTAACCTCTGCTTTCTCTAGACACCTGTCCTCTTTCCTTCTCCTTTGCCCTCCCCTCGCTGGGGCCATCTTTCTCCAAATTCCACAAGTTCTCTTAGCAGCCATTTTTCTAGATCAGGAGAAAGCAATCTAGCTAAATAATTCACCCCAATGTGTTGGAACTGAACGCATCGCCTCATCTCAGAAATGGTTGCACTGGGTTTTCAAAGGACTTCTGGCAAGGGATAAGATGGAAAGGAAGTAGTCCATAGTGTCAGAATTTCTAACTTTTAAGAAGATGAAGGTGGTCTTTTTCAAACAGGTTGGGCTTTCTGGGGTTTTTGGGTATTTCAGGGCTTGTGGAATCTTGAAGATTGAACTCTCCAGGGACAGCGAAAGTGCCAAATCCTAATCAATAGATCGCTAAGGAGCTCCCAGATTTTCATCTTTTAAATAGAGACAATGGTACCCATTTTGTGAGACTTTTGAAAGAAGAGAAAAGAGATAATAAATGTCAACATTTAAAACAGAGTTGAATACATTGAATCTGCCACAATAACTCTTTCTGATAATGATGATAGCTTTGAAAACCACGCCTTCACTTATCCTCAATGTCCTGGGAGTTCTTCATTGGATATTATTTAATCTTGAGCAACAAACTTGTAACTGCCTACCACCTCTACCCTGGAAAACAGAGTGCCAACTTACAGGCTGCGTTTAGTACCTTCCATTGTTCTGCAGCCAAGGGAGAGGGATGGAGTGAAAGGTCCTGAAGGAAGTGGAGGAAGTAGGTTTTCCAAAAATGAGTGGAGGTATGAGCCTTGGAGATGAATGGACATTTGTACCTATGAACCAGGAGGTATTAATAATATACCCAAGGTGGGAAATCAGTTTGGTGTTCGGAATCACCATTTGGGAGACTGGGGAGAAAAGCTGGTTCCTTTTCAATCAGAATATTTTAAATATCATTGATCCTCCAGCTAAGGCTGAAAAAGAGGCATTTATGTTAGAGTTCATCAGAAGGGTTTTTTCTTTTCTTTAATTTTTGGAAGATTATCAGTGTTTGAGGCACCCCACTCCAGTACTCTTGCCTGGAGAATCCCATGGATGGAGGAGCCTGGTAGGCTGCAGTCCATGGGGTCTCTAAGAGTCGGGCACGACCGAGTGACTTCATTTTTGCTTTTCATTTTCATGCACTGGAGAAGGAAATGGCAACCCACTCCAGTGTTCTTGCCTGGAGAATCCCAGGGATGGGGGAGCTGCTGTCTATGGGGTCGCACAGAGTTGGACATGACTGAAGTGACTTAGCAGCAGCAGCAGTTGCGATGTGAAAGCTTCTCATTGCAGTGGTTTCTCTTGATTCAGAGCACAAGCTCTAGGGCCCTAGGGTCTCCTTACTTGTGGCATATGGGCTCACTAGTTGTGACTCCCAGGGTCTAGAGCACAGGCTCAATAGTTGTGGTGCACGGGCTTAGCTGCTTCGCGGCATGTGGGATCTTCCAAGGTCAGGGATCAAACCCATGTCTCCTGTATTGGCAGGCAGATTCTTTACCACTGAGCCACCAGGGAAGCCCCCGATTTGGCTTCTTTGCTACCAAATCAGAGAGTCAGATAACTGTGACAGTAAGAGAACCTCTTATGTCGTTGCAGGAAATGCTGAAATAGACACAGACAGTGGCTGCAGCAGATACACCCTCATGGCCAATGAGACTCAGTGTCCGAGCGGGTCGTCTGGAACGACAGTGGTCTACACGTGTGAGTTCATCAGTGCCCACGGAGCCAGAGGCAGAAAGGACATAGAAGTGACATTCATCTCTGTAGGTAAGGACTCTTTCACTAGTATTTTGGGGCTTGCCCCCTCAAACCAGGGGCTGCCAATGAACTGGGAGCATCCACGAGCAGTGAAGCCGGACCTTCCCTGGTTGTGAGAGGGTGGTTGGGGTAAATCACACAAGGGGTTTGCATCTCTGCTGTTTAAATTCACATGAATTCCTTACAAGGAAGGGTAAGAGTAGGAAGCAGTGGTTGCAGGGAAGGAACCGCCTACATTGTACTGAGAAGGCAAAAAGCTGAAGTAGGTTTCACGCTCAGATTAGTCACTGAATAAGGAGGGAATCCCGTGGTCTAAGAGTCGGACACGACTGAGCAACTCTCACTTTACAAGGATAATGCCGTTTATCTCCTACTTTTTCTCCCATAATCCCATTCTCTCTCCCTTGAATTGCAATAGGTTGGCTCACTCCCCACCATCCTTCATTCCCCCCTTTTCTCTCCCGTTTTATCTTTTTCAGAGAGAATGCAGCAGAAAGCTTTAGGAGTCTGGTGTTTCCTGGTCATCTTACAGTTGTAACAAGTGGTTTTTTATTTTTTTAATGTTTCGATTAATTCTAGGACTCTTAAAAGTATCATTTCTACTGCTTATATCTTAAAGCATTCTAACTTCACCCCTTAAAACCTTCTGCTGCATTCTCTGCAAAAATTGGGCAGGCAAACATGTTTTTGCGCCCATCACACAAAAACAAGTTAGATAAATCATCAGTCCCCACTTCTGAACAATTTGGGTGTCTCTGCTTCTCAGTCCAGATATAATTATTTGGGCAGTGTAACTGCTGTGATCCCTCTGCTTCACAAGTCATTCCAGAAACTACTCATCTGCTTGGTAAGCACCGACTGGGTACTGGACCCAGTGCTGATGCTGGCGATGTGAACGAGGACACACATGAGAGGGTCCTGCTCTTAAGGAGCTCACATTTTTATGGAGAAGAGATACAAAAGAGAGAAATGAAAATAACTATGGCATTTTAAGTTATTTCAAAAGAGTAGAAAATGGTACAGTCATAGGAACTGAGCCATTAAGTCTCCCTTGAGGTACCTGGAAGAGGTTGGAGGGGAGTTTGGGTTAAGTCAACACTCTTAAGTTTGCAACCTTTTGCCCTGCTGATCATTAGGAGATAATTCCAGCCACAAAGGGGAAGTGCGCGAATCCCAAAGGCTTGTGATGGAAATGAGTACAGTTCAGAGCACCACCAAGAACAGCCTAGAAACAAGTAAAGCCCCGGAGCAGCAAGGTACCAATGCCGCATTGACCCCAGTAGAGTCAGGACCGCTCATGCTTTCTGTCTCCATGTGAAATTTCACTCTCTGTGGACGTCACCAGAAAGACTAAACGTTATGCTTGTTGTTGGTTTTCTTTTGTCTGTTTTATTTGCATTCTTTTAGCCAAGCTAAACATAACCCCGGACCTAATTTCTGTTTCTGAGGGACAAAGCTTTTTTATAAAGTGCATCAGCGATATGAGTAACTATGATGAGATGTACTGGAACACTTCTGCTGGAGCTAAAATATACAAAAGGTTTTATACCACGAGGAGGTATTCGGACAGAGCAGAGTCGGTGCTGACAGTGAAGACCTCAACCAGGGAGTGGAATGGTGAGTGAAAGCCCAGATACCCTGCACCCTGGTTCTGGGACCCCTAGAAATACACTGGAATCATTACCATCCACGAAGGGCCTGGCCCGAGTCATGCCTGTGCCAGCCACTCTACAGGTCATACGTCATCACTCAAGGCAACAGCCCTTTGGGGAAGCTGTCACTATTCCCATTTTACAGATGTGGAAAGTGAGGTTCAGCGAGGATAATAAATGTGCCTAAGTGTCCACAACTTAAGTTGTAGAGAAAGAATTAAAACTGGTCTCTGATTCTAGAGCCCGTGCTTTGCTGTTAAGAAGATTTTTTGTTTTAATTTAACTATAGGTAATTTACAATGTTGTGTTTAGTTTCAAAGTGATTCAGTTTTATATATATATATATATTTACACACACATATATGAAGATATCATGTATATGTGATATATATAATCCCCATGTAATCACATATAATCACCTATATGTGTGATTCAGTTTTAAATATAAAGCAATTCAGTTTTTATATATGTATGTGAGTCAGTTTTTATATGAAGTGATTCAGTTATATATATATACATACATGTGTTCTTTTTAGGTTCTTCCCCATTATAGGTTATTATAAGATATTGCATATAGTTCCCTGTGCTATACAATAGGTCCTCGTTATTCATCTATTTTATGCATTGGTGGTATGCATATAATTCCAAACTCCTAAGAGGATTGCTTTGTAAAGTATTTTTACCAGATTCTTGTTTCACCCAACTGAGGTATAACAATTCTTCCTAAAGGTTTTATATGCCTGGTTCCAAAAGAGGAAAGAAAAACATTTTTGTTTTCTACTTATCCCTAGATACTGTTTAAGTTGAGAGAAAATGCAAATTTTTGAAAGGAAACAAAATTTGATAGGATCCCTTCGATAATAACTGACATTTCTTGAGCTTCTGCTGTGTGGTAGACACTGTGCTAAGTATTTAACTACATGAATTAATTTAAAACAATAAACCTAGAGGAGAGTGTCCTTATCATCTCCATGTCACAGATGAGGACACTGGGGCCCAGAGAGGGTGAGAAACTGCCTGAGGTTATGTATGCGTCTGCTGAATGGCAGAGCCAAAGGGAAAAGGTGACTGGCTCGAGGCCAGATTTTTTTTTTTTTTTTTTGGTGGGGGTTCTGCACTTGTGGGATCTTAGTTCCCGGACCAGGGATTGAACTAAGCGTGGTGTCTTAAAACACTGGACCACTAGGCAGGTCCTCAGAAGCCAATTATTAACTACTTTGTTCTAGAGCTTTTCATGAATTATAGGCTTAATCAGTCCAGATCCTGTGAGTTCCAGCTCATCTTGATATTTTCCTATAAGGAAGGCTTAGGCAACGCTGTAGAAATAACTGCTTCTTGTCTGGCTGGACTTGGTGGATACCATCAGGAATGGGAAATATTCCCATTTCTCCTATGCTGAGCTCATACTTGCTCTGCCCAATAGCCCTTTCTGACTATCAGACAATATTGAACTGTTAAACAGTCCCACTCAGGTTCTAAAAATCATCTGTTCTCATCAAAATTGACTGCACTTTTCTATTCAATGTTAAGTTCCCTCCCTCACAATGGGAATCGGAAGGCATTTTCTCTCTGGTCTTTTTTACTTGTTTTTTCTCTGCCCAGCAACTGCTCTGACTCCCCCAAAGTTAGGGCAAAGAGAAGGGATGTCAGCAACATTGAAAGGTCCTACTTAACTGTAGATGCTGTTATAAACTTCCGGCTGTCCCCACAGCAGCTGACCCAGCAGCGGCTCATTCCCTGATGGGCTCTGGTGTGAAGTCCAGTGGGAAAGGTGGCTTTCATGAAGGTCAACCCAAGCCCTGTCCACAGTCCACTCTGCTTCACCAAGCACTGGGCGTGCAGGCAACTCCTGCTGCAGCTTTCTCTTTTCACTCCTGCAAAGTTGAGTCGGCCCATTCTCATCTTCAGACTTTTCTAGATAAGCGTCAGACATGTAATCCCAGAGTCGAGTCTACAGGACAAGCTCTCCCAAGAGTTCACCATCCACTTCCTCCTCCTTCCCCCTTCTCTCTGCTCTCCTTAGCGGTGCCATGATGTGCCAGAACCAGAGGCATCTACTCCCTTAGAGACGGGTGTCACAGGACCCCAGGGCTCCAGCTCCAACTCACTGACAACTTTCTTCAAAGAACTCCCCAGCCCAGGACACACCAAAATTCTCATTTTTTCCCTCCTGGCTAAAGAAAGAGCCTTGGAGGAGGTCTTGGGAACCTGATTTGAAACTCGATCCCACTCCAACAAGCTGTTTGACTCTGGATAAGCCACTACATTGTATTCAAAAGTAAGTGAATATTTCCTTGAGGATGGGTTCAAATGCATAGAGAGCCCAGGAGGGGACTCAATGAAGCGTTTTCTCATCTAGGGCCCAGGAGGGGTCACTGTGCACTTGTCCCAGCTTGACAAGGAAACCCAATCCTCTTCCTAACTTTTTCAGCCAATGCCTTCCTGTTTTTGTTTTTTGATTTTGCAATGGCTTTATTAAATAAAATTCATGCACTATAGAATTGATTCATTCAAAGGATACAGTTCAGTGGCTTTTAGTATACTGGAGTTGTGCAAACTCAACCATAGTCAATTTGAGAACATTTTCATCACTCTCCACCCCCACCAAGAGAAATTCCATATGCTTTACAAGTTACCTCATTCTCTCCCAAAGCCCCAGCCCTAGGCAACCACTACTCTATTTTGTGTTCCTGTATATTTGTCTACTGTAGTCGTTTCACAGAACTGGGATCATACAATATGTGGCCTTTTGCGTCTGGCTTCTGTCACTCAGCATGATGTTTTTGAGGTTCAGCTAATGCCTTTCTGGAGCGATGACTTTTGTTCCGTCTCATCTTGGCTTCCTTCCACTCAGGAACCTATCACTGCGTATTTCGATACAAGACTTTGTACAGGGTCATGGCCAAAGATGTCATCGTGTACCCGCTGCCTCTAGAGTCCAACATCATGGTTGATCCTGTGGAAGCTGCAATTCCATGCCGAAGCTCCCGTCACATCAGATGCTGCGTTGAGGAAGATTCAGACTACAAGGTCATTTTTCAAGTGGGTTCCTCGTCTTTTCCTGCTGGTAAGATGCCCACTGCTGAATTGTTAGGACATAAGATTCCATATACATGGAGTCTACATATATACGGTTAAAGTAGGGGTAAAGAGATGTAAGGATTCCATCAGACAGAATATAACAGGAGTCCATGAGGCTTTACTGCCTTTTATTTTGCTATGTGGCCAGTGGCTCGTTGAAAAGTGAAAGTGTTAATTGCTCAGTCATGTCTGACTCTTTGAGATCCCACCATATAATTCTCCATATAATTCTCCAGACAAGAATACTGGAGTGGGTACCCATTCCCTTCTCCAAGAGATCTTCCCGACCCAGAGATCGAACCTGGGTCTCCTGCATTGTAGGCAGATTCTTTACCATCTGAGCAAGTGGTTTGTGACAAAATCTTGAGAGTCAGTGAGAGTGGAGCCCATTGTTTTTAGTGATGGCTGTTGAAGACCATATTAAGTTACTGTCACGAGCCTTCTACACGTTCCATATAGTAGACTAGATATTCTGATCATCCCTCCCTCTATGCAGGAGTTAGCATGCAAGCAAAGTACCACAAGAATCCTGTAAATGCACAGTTGAGCAGCCCAGAGAGTAACAGAAACAATCAAAAAGAATTAGAGGAAATGTTTTTGCTAATGATGGGATGCCCTGAAGGCATTTGCCAAAATCAGAAACCCAGAATCGTGAATTTGAATTTGAAAGCTCTGAAATGTATGAGACAGAAGGCCTTGATCCCAAGGCAGTAACTAAGGCACCCCACCCACCAGCACAACGTCAGGGCCCTCAGATGATGACGTGCTTAGTAAAAGAAGAAGAATCTAGGGGGAAAAAAAAAAAAATTCATCTGCCAGAGTTAAGAGCTTGGCCTCTTTGCTGATAAAAGGCAAAAATTTCATCTGAGAATTATGACTGTCTTGCCCAGGTTTGGGGCTTGAATTTATACTACCAATGTGGTCCAGGAACTCCGAGCTGAGGAATAATTAACTTAAGAGGGTCCACTGGTAGCACTCAGTGGTACCTGACACCCCCCCCCCAAAAAAAAATTCAAGTCCTGTCTGGTAGAATGTACCTTCCACCCAGATCCCTCAGGATTCAATCAGATAAAGGTCAACCAAACATGACTTCACAACCCCAAATCTCAACTCACTGACACCATCACCAGGGATTTAGGAGCTCACTCATACTCTCAAGAATGGGTTTTGGGCAGGAAAAAAGACACAGATGTGTATAACGGACTTTTGGACTCAGAGGGAGAGGGAGAGGGTGGGATGATTTGGGAGAATGGCATTCTAACATGTATACTATCATGTAAGAATTGAATCGCCAGTGTATGTCTGACGCAGGATACAGCATGCTTGGGGCTGATGCATGGGGATGACCCACAGAGATGTTATGGGGAGGGAGGTGGGAGGGGGGTTCATGTTTGGGAACGCATGTAAGAATTGAAGATTTTAAAATTAAAAAAATAAAAATAATTAAAAAAAAAAAGAATGGGTCTTGGGGACCTCCTGCTTAATACACAACACAGTGAATACAGGAGGAAGTGAGAAGGAGAGCAACGAAGTGGGGCATGTAGATTAGTATCTAGAAAAGCATATGTCATAAAAGGCAATATATAGAATATTAGATACCCCAAAATGAGCATTAACAGATCAAAAGAACAATAGAAGTTCGGAAAGGTGGGGAATCCCATAAAGACTAGACAGTGTGGAGAAGGATGTGTGGCAGGGGGATATGAAATCAATCTGGGTACTGAAATATTTAAGCATTTCAACATTCTGCAGTAAACACGCATGCGTTCAGTGTTTTCTGTGTGCCAAATACTGAGCTAGGCCCCAGGGATGCAGAGATAAATATGACCAGGTACCTACTCTCTAAAACCTTAGGGTCTGGTAGGAGTTGTTGTTCAGCCACCCAGTTGTGGCCAATTCTTTGTGACCACGTATGCTGCAGCATGCCAGGCCTCCCTGTCCCTCACCATCTCCTGGAATCTGCCCAAGTTCATATTCATTGCATCGGTGACACTGTGCAGCCAGCCATCTCATCCTCTGACACCCTCTTCTCCTTTAGTGAAGTGTGAAAGTCGCTCAGTCCTGTCCGACTCACTGCGACCCCATGGACTATGCAGTCTGTGAAAATTTCCAGGACAGAATACTGGAATGGGTAGCCGATTCCTTCTCCAGGTCTTCTCCTCTGGTGACCTCTAAACAAATGCAGTGAAAGCAGGATAGGATAAAAGTGCAGAGCATGATGGGGTTTCATAGATAGAAGGATGCTGAGAAAGCATTCTGACGGTCCGAAACTGGGTGGGCGTAGACTTGGAGCCGTGAATGGTGGAGGTAAGGTTTGGCCAGCACGCCTGCCAGTGCAGGCTTAGTTACTTCTAGGCAAGTGACATTTTGAGAACCACATGGAAGATGAATGTGGCGCATAATCCTGAAAAGAGTTGGAACAAGTTTATCCACGTTGGATGATTTTAACAAAATCCGTGCTTTGAATACTTGTGTTGTGACTTCATTCTTTGATTCCATTTTAGTAAAAGAGGTTGATGAAAAGCAAGTGTGCTACAAACACCATTTCACGGCAGACTCAGTTTCCTGTCCAGAAAACGTGGATGTGTTTTGCCACTTTACCAATGCCGCTAATAATTCAGTCCAGAGCCCGTCTATGAAGCTTAACCTGGTTCCTGGTGAGAGCGCTTTTAATTATTTTAAAATGTTACAGTCATGAGCAGAGATTCATTTATTGATTCACTCCCTCATTCATCCATCAATAAATGTATGTTAATCTCTTTCATGTGGCAAGACTTGAGCTAAGCATGGGAGATTGAAAAGAAATAAGCTATGTTTCTTGGCCTCACACCTAGGAGAGAGATACATGCGATTTTAAAATGTTATCACATATAGTGTGGTAAGGTCTGCTCTAGAGACGGTTGTGGGTGGCTAGAAGAGGCTATCTGATTAACTCTGGTAGTGATTAGGGGGGAAGAAATTGATTAAGAAAGCTCGGCAGATAAAGCCATATACCCATTGATTCTGAGAGTTGAAGCCCTGCCCTCACCAGTTAAGAGTGGATGGTGTTTGTGTGGGGCTGAGGCCACTTTGAACTTTCAGCAAAGTTATAGACTTTCAGCAAAGTTCAGATATCTAGTCTACTTTATGCCCCCATCAGCACTGTTTCCCAGAGCTACAGAAAAAGAATCAGAGGGACTTGCCTGGCAGTCCAATGGATAAGACTTCACCTTCCAATGCAGGGGCTGTGGGTTCCATCCCTGGTTGGGAAGCTAGGATCCCACATGCCTTGGGGTCAAAAAAACAAAATATGAGACAGAATCAATACCATAACAAATTTAATAAAGACTTTAAAAAATGTCCCGCATCAAAATATCTTAAAAATAAAAAAACATCAGAAACTGTCTTTCCCATCCTTTGTCATCGCTGAGCCAATACCACCTCATATACTATTTTTCAAGGTAAAAAGATACTTCTGGGCCTGCATCATAAGCAATCCCCTGGCCTCAGAAATCATCTCTGTAAAAGACCCTATGATATTGAGGGATTTTTGGTCCTTCTCATCAGTGTTGGTATCTGAGGCCCAGACACCAAAGTAGGAAGCAATGAAGAGCTCCCTGTGTCTCTGAGTCACCATCCCTTGACCCCACCAAGCACATGTTTTCCAGAGGGCAGCCAAGGTCACTTCTCCTCTGTCCTCCCATCTTAGCCCAGCTGCCATCATGTTTTATTCTTACCTTTGTTCTCCTCTTTGTTCTTCTTTCAAAGTCTGATTCCTCAGCCTTTTCCCAATAGAAAATTACTTAGGTATTTTAAGATTTTTCTACAGTGGCTGAGAACTCAATAAATGCTAAAAGGTGATGGGGAGGTGGTTCTGCTCATCAGAGAGTCCAAGTTCCCTGGAGATGGAGATTCTCAACAAATGCCATTTTCCAATGAAGTCTGCTCTTAGGTAGAGGAAAAGTCAAGTCATCCTTAAGGGAAACCAGAAGGAATAAATGTTTATAAATATTGTCTAGAATATTCAGGTCACGGGTGCCTAGAATTCCTAGGGCTAATTATAACTTTAGATTAAAATGGTGCTTCATGTCCTTGGCTGCACCCAGGAATCACAAGGATGCTTTAAAAACTGTTGGAGCTTGAATTTCAGCCTGAGAGGTTCTGATCTACTTGGACTGGAGTGAGCCTAGACATGGGTATTTCCGAGGCTCTTCTGGTGATTCTTAGGCATCAGAGTTGAGAATCCCATACATGAAGATCCCATGCGTCCCTAACATTCAAGGTCACCTACATATCTTTTATCTGGATGAGCACACATTAAGCTCTTGTTATTTTCATGACTTAGATTTTACAGGCAGCAAAGAGAAAATTCCTGGAGATCGGAGGTGGGAATGAGGCTTAGAGGAAAAGCCAGTGTAAATTAGAACCTGATCTGTGTGGAAACTCGGAAAATGAACTGAAAGTGAAGAAGATGAGTTCAAATATCAAAATGCCACCTAAGCCTGGTCCTGTTTCAACTATCTTTTCTCCTCTTTTCAACTGTGCCTTTTATGTCCACGTTTCCAATGTAGGGGAGAGCATCACTTGCCAGGATCCTATCCTAGGTGTTGGGGAGCCTGGGAAAGTCATCCAGAAGCTTTGCCAGTTCTTGAACATTACCAGAAGCCGTGAGAGTCCTGTTGGAGGGATCATAACTTATAGATGCGTGGGTTCCCAGTGGCAGATCGAGAAAAATGACTGCATCTCTGCTCCAATAAATGCTCTGCTCCAGCTGGCCAAGGTGATCCTTAAACCCTTGACTCTGAGCTCTTGGTGGGGAGCTGTGTTTAGCTGAGCCTATTTCTTAGCACTTAGGAAAATGGACTTTGAGCTGCTTTGTGTTGCTCTCAAAGCTACACTTGTTTATTTCCGAAGAAAATGCACCCCTAGATATGCTTAATATTTTGCTTAAATACCAATAGAGAGGCAACACGATGTGTGTTCTGCCCTAGGGCCAGCTGTGCGCCTTCCCCTTGGTTTCCGTTAGCTCAATGATAAAAGTCATGTTGGTGAAGTCATCCCCTCTTTTGAAGAATTTTTATATCAAGCTAATAGTTCTAATCTTTTCAGAAAGAAACCAAAATAAAAAGTAAGATTCAGGGACCTCCCTGGTGGTTCAGTGGTTAAGAATCCTCCTTCCAATGCAGGGGACACAGGTTCAATCCCTGTTCAGGGGAACTAAGATCCCACACGCCACAAGGCAACTAAGCCTTCACACTGCAACGAAGACCCAGCACAGCCAAAAAAAATGAATTAATTTTTTTTTAAAGTAAGGTTCATCAATAGGAAGAAAAATATTGGGCTTTATGCTTTTATAGGTCTGAGATTTCCTTTATCCTTACAAGTCATCTATAGTCCTAGAAGGGGCTAACTGACCTCTCTTACCTAGAGAAGAAGTGAGTGCCATGTGGCAAGGACATATGCTTCATTTCATCAAAATAAATACTTCCACCTCTCATGCTTATGTTGCTGAGAATGCAAGAGTCCTCAAATTCCATGAGTTACGATAAATGAGTGGCAAATATATATATATATATATATATATATATTTTTTTTTTTGTCTTGTCTGATTGTGTTGGCTTTTTCGTTCTTAGGCTTTGGTTAAGAGCCCTACGCAGGATGAGAAGCTCCCGTCCTACCTAGGGAATCTTTCCATTAGCACAAAGCAAGCGAAACTTGAAGTCGACTCATTTTCTGGGACCCTGGGAGCTATTATTAACATTCTGGACCTGTTCTCAACAGTTCCAACCCAAGTGAATTCAGAAATGATGACGGTGAGTTTGTTCGTCTTACAGGAGTCTGGCTTCTCATCTCTTCATCCCTCAGCACTTGGGGTCAAGAAACATAACTTCTCTCCACTGCAAATTCTCTCTTTTCCTAAGCAGTGCCTTGCCAGCTCTGGCTTTTAGCATGTGCGTGTATATCTTGGGATCTTAAGATGATTTTTTAAAAAATCTCAATAGTTTCTTCATTAAAAGAGAATGAATTCTTACCTGCTTTCTAAGAAAACTAGGAATGAAAGGTTTTCAGAATATGTACAAGGTGGGATTCTCAACAATCTCTCACTAAACACGACCTTTGATGCAGTCAATTTTCTTTTCTTTTTTTTTAATTGAAGTATAGTTGCTTTACAATGTTATGTTCATTTCTGCTGTACAACAGAGTAAATCAGCTATACATATACATATAGCCTCTCTTTGGGGGATTTCCTTCCCACTTCAGCTGGGGGCTTCCCTTGTGGCTCAGCGGGAGAAGAATTCACCTGCAGTGTGACAGTCTCTGAGTCCCATCCACATCTCTTCAAATGACACAATTATATTCCTTTTTATGGCTGAGTAATATTTTATTGTATATATGTACTACATCTTTTCCCGTTCCTCTGTTGATGGACATTTAGGTTGCTTCCGTGTCTTGGCTATTGTAAATAGTGTTGCAACTAACATTGAGGTGTATTTATCTTTTTGAATGATGGTTTTGTCTGGGTATATGCCCAGGAGTGGAATTGCTGGATCATATGATAGTTCTATTTTTAGTGTTTGAAGGAACTTCCATAAGATTTTCCATTCTGGCTATATCAATCTACATTCCCACCAACAATGTAAGAAGGTTCCTTTTTTTCCAGCAGTTAGTGTTCTAAGAGGAAAGAATTCACCCACCAGAGTTCAAATGAAGATACTTTAGTGAAGGGATACTTAGAGAGGTAAAACTAGGAATTTTTTAAAAAGTGTGAGGCAACCAGAGACCAGAAACATTTAGAAACCTTTACTACCTGGAGGATTAACAGGAAGAGGAGGAAATAGTGCACCCATCACCTTGGAGGAGGGATCACTGAGCAGGAGCTATAGTATGGGAAGGACAGAACTATACCATAGATATGCTGACAGTAGAAATGAGGATGCAGGAAAAGCAGATCTCAGCTTCTTTCTTCTCTCATCATCTCACCTCCTGCTGATGTTTCTCACTGGACAAACCCAGCCAGAGGCAACCGGCAAGCAGCTTGGGTTACAAGAGTCCCAGGGGCTTATACAGATCTCCGAGGGCTGTTTAACAAATTGCCGTAAACTGGGTGGCTTATAATGACAGAAACTTCCTCTCTCACACTCCTTGAGGCTAGAAGTCTGGAATCAAGGTATCTGGGGACCATGTTTCCTCTGAAGGCTCTAGGGAAGAATCTTTGATCATCTCTTCTGGCTTCTAGTGGGTTTTCCTGGTGGCTCAGATGGTAAAAAATCAGCCTGCTAATGCAGGAGACCCAGATTCAGTCCCTGGGTCAGGAAGATCCCTGGAGAAGGGAATGACTACACACTCCAGTATTCTTGTCTGGAGAATCCCATGGACAGAGGAGCGGGTGGGCAGCAGTCCATGGGGCTATACAGAGTCAGGCAAGACTGACTAGCACGTTCGCTTCCCAGCTTCTAGTAGCTCCAGGCATTCTGTGACTTGTGGCTGCCTCATTCCAACCTCTGACTTTGTCCTCACACGACTCATTTTCTCCATTTATCTCCTCCTCTTCTGTCTCTTTTAAGGATACTTGTCACTGGATTTAGGGCCTACCCAGGTAACCAGGATAATTTTTCTCTCAAGATCCTTAATAACATCTACCAAGACCCTTCCTCCAAATCAGGTCACATTCACAGAGTTTGGGAATTAGGACAAGTCATTTTGGAGGCCACCGTTCAACTAACCCCAGGGCTCATTATTTCAGAGAACAGAACCAGGCGAAGAAGGGCAGAGAGAAGCCACTTCTCTCCACGGAGATAAGCCACAAATGACAATTCCAAGTTTATGGGAGAGAGAATCAAAATGTCAAGCAAAAAAGAAAGGTGCCTTTAACAACACTCACGTGTCTTATTTGATGCTCATCATTTGAGACGGTCTTCTGAGACTCTCTCACCCTTGCTGGTGAAATACCACCCACCCAAAAAGCCTTTACCGGCTTGAGATTTAAAAATAAAACATAAAGCAATTAATAAATATCTCTGCCAGCCTGCTGAGTTGACCTTAGTGAGTTGTATGGGTGGTTCTCACGATCACGACTGCTAAACATTTCACAAAGTCTTGAAGTTGGGGGGGGGGAGTCTATCCTCTGCTAATTTTCCCCATAAAGGGTGGATCATTGTCCCCTCAGCCTGTGATGCTGCATTTTCCCCTTCTCTTTTCTTCTTCCCTGTACCCACTTAGAGCTTCCCAGGTGGCTCAGTGGTAAAGAATCCACCTGCCAATGCAGGAGACACTGGAGACTTGGTTTCCATTCCTAGGTCAGAAAGATCCTCTGGAGGAGGAAATGGCAATCCATTCCAGTTCTCTTGTCTGGGAAGTCCCATGGACAGAGGAGCCTGGTGGCCTGCAGTCCATGGGGTTACAAAAGAGTCTGACATGACTTAGCAAATGAGCATGCACGCCTGCATGTACCCACTTAACCCGTTTCCAAGGAGATGTTCTGTTTTTTTCTCTCTCTTTTATGATTGAAAACATTCAGTTGGTTTGATCTCATGCCTTGTCAATTACAGCACGTCCTCTCCACGGTCGATATCATCCTTGGCAAGTCTGCCTTGAATACCTGGAAGATGTCACAGCAACAAAAAACCAATTATAGCTCGCAGCTATTGGATTCAGTGGAAAGATTTTCCCGAGTTTTAAGGGCAGAAGACAGCACCATCTCCCAACCTAACGTGCAGATGAAGAGCATGGTCATAAAACCTGGCCACCCCCAATCGTACAGGCAGAGCTTTGTCTTCTTAGACTCTGACCTCTGGGGCAACGTGACCATCAGTGGATGCCAGCTGGAGCACCTGCAGCCAGATTCGTTTGTCGTCACCGTGGCTTTCCCAACTCTCAAAACCATCCTCGACCGGGATGTTCTGGGAGAGAATTTTGCCAACAGCCTGGTGATGACCACCACCGTCAGCCGCAGAATAACCACACCATTCAGGATTCTGATGACTTTCAAAAACAGCCACCCTTCGGGCGGGATACCGCAGTGTGTCTTCTGGAACTTCAACCTAGCCAACCACACCGGGGGGTGGGACAACAGTGGGTGCTATGTGAAAGAAGTCACCGAGGACAGTGTGTCCTGCAGCTGTGAACACCTCACCTCCTTCTCCATCCTCATGTCCCCCGACTCCCCAGACCCCGACTCGCTCCTGAAAATCCTGCTGGATATCATTTCCTACATCGGGCTGTGCTTTTCCATCTTGAGCTTAGCGGCCTGCCTCGTCGTGGAGGCCGTGGTGTGGAAATCGGTGACCAAGAACCGGACCTCCTCCATGCGGCACACCTGCATCGTCAACATCACCGCTTCCCTGCTGGTGGCCGACGTCTGGTTCATCGTGGCCGCCGCCATCCACGACCATCGCTTCCCGCTCAACGAGACGGCCTGTGTGGCCGCCACCTTCTTCATCCACTTCTTCTACCTCAGCGTCTTCTTCTGGATGCTGACCCTGGGCCTCATGCTCTTCTACCGCCTGGTTTTCATCCTGCACGACACAAGCAAGTCCATTCAGAAGACGATCGCCTTTTCCCTGGGGTATGGCTGCCCTCTGGTCATCTCAGTCATCACGGTGGGGGCCACCCAGCCCCGGGAGGTCTACATGAGGAAGAATGCCTGCTGGCTCAACTGGGAGGACACCAAGGCCCTGCTGGCCTTCGTCATCCCGGCCCTGATCATCGTGGTGGTGAACATGACCATCACGGTTGTGGTCATCACCAAGATCCTGAGGCCTTCCATCGGGGACAAGCCGAGCAAGCAGGAGAAGAGCAGCCTGTTCCAGGTCACCAAGAGCATTGGGGTCCTCACGCCGCTCCTGGGGCTCACCTGGGGTTTCGGTCTGGCCACCGTGTTCCAGGGGAGCAACGCCGTGTTCCACATTGTGTTTACGCTCCTCAATGCCTTCCAGGTATGCTCTGCAGGGCAGCGCTCTCAGCGAGGATCTGCAATGATAGAAACACAAATAAGGGGAGGAATGAGGAAGGGTTTGAGTTCAGCGGAGGCCCTGGCCCTAAAGAACTCAGTGAAAGAGAAAAGGCACGTTCCTCTGCTCCCATGGAACCTCATACCTCTTATCACCTGCATTATAATTTAGTAGCATATGTGCCCCCCTGCTAACTGCCTTGATGATGCACATGGGAGGAAAGTCCCTCCACTACACTGGATTCTGCTATTTATCCAATGTTATCTTGATGCCATCTATTATATCCTAAATGCAAATACCACCATTAAACCAAACAGCCTCTCCAGTTAATTTCCACAAGCATTAAATGAGCTTTGCCTTGGTGAGGTGGAAGCACCTCTCTTACTTATCAGCATATCCCTAGTTCCAGCAAAGAGCTTGAAACAGGCTAGAAGTTGGGTAACCTTGACAAATGAAGTGAATGCTTGGTACCACATAGTAGGTTCTCAGGTAACATTTGCTGAAGGCTGAAAGAATTCTGCTCCATTCATCATATGAATGGGCTTCCTTGGTGGCTTAGATGGTAGTCTGCCTGAAGTGTGGCAGACCTGGGTTTGATCCCTGGGTTGGGAAGATCCCCCAAAGAAGGAAATGGCAACCCACTCCAGTATTCTTGCCGGGACAATCCCATGGGCAGAGGAGCCTGGCAGGCTACAGTTCATGGGGTCGCAAAGAGTTGGACACGACTGAGCAACTTCACTTTCATGGTACGAAAATGAAACAGACATTCCCTTTGCTCTCCAGCAGTGCAAAACTAATTATAATACAAGTCACATTGTTAGGAGGGCTTTAGCAGAGGTGCAGACAACAAGCCTTTGGAGCACGAGGAGAGGATGCTTGATTGTGACTCAACCAATAGATGAATGGTAACCCTAGGCTCCCATGCACTGGTGAGTAGGCAGGGCATCTGGAGGTGACGCTGAGACATCACCCTAGATGCTCATGCCAAGACCACACAAATCCTGCTACTCCCAACTCCAAGGCTCACATCTAATGATGTCTTGACTAGGAGGGACTGATTTTTCTACCTCATGCCCTATGTTCCCATTACAACCATGAGGGCTACTGTAGACATAAGAGGCATGTTTAATAACAAAACCAGCAGGACCTCCAGCTTACAGTTCAGTGAAAGTAGGGAAATTGAAAATATCCTTATAACATTGAAGGTCCCTTGGTGTGGACCTGCCACATCATTGTCACCTACTTGACCATAAATGCAGCTGTAGAAAGAAGTAGCTTACAAATCCTATGCTATGTGAACAATAGTTTCTATTTTGCTAGACAAAAATATGATTAGTAAATATGATTACAATGTACTTCTTTCTAATTTTTTTCAGGGATTATTCATTTTACTCTTTGGATGCCTCTGGGATCAGAAGGTAAGAACCGTGACAGTGATGCTCCTAGAAAAGCCTAACGAACCATGACGTGTTAGGTTGACAATGGCCTCTTTCTTCTTTAGCCTTTTCATTTTATATTGGAATAGAGCTGATTACCAATGTTGTGATAGTGTCAGGTGAACAGTGAAGGGACTCAGCCATACATATGCATGTATCCATTCTCCCCCAAACTCCCCTCCCATCCAGGCTGCTACATAACATTGAGCAGAGTTCCCTGTGCTCTAGAGTAGGACCTTGTCCGTTATTCATTTTAAACACAGCAGTGTATACGTGTTGATCCCAAACTTCCTAACTATCCCTTCCCCCCACTCTCCCCTCCTGACAACCGTAAGTTCATTCTTTAAATCTGTGAGTCTGTTTCTGTTTGGTGAATAAGTTCATTTTTTCATTTCTTTTTAGATTCCACATATAAGAGATGTCACACAATATTTCTCCTTCTCTGACTTACTTCACTCAGTATGACAATGTCTAGGTCCATTCATGTTGTTTCAAATGGCATAATTTCATTATTTTTAATGGCCGAGTAATATTCCATTGTATATATGTACCTTCTTTATCCATTCCTCTATCAATGGACATTTAGGTTTCTTCCATGTCTTGGCTATTGTAAACAGTGCTACAATGAACATTGGTTTGCATGTATCCTTTTGGACCATATCGCTCTCTGGGTATATGCCCAGGAGTGGGATTACAGGGTCACATGGTAGCTCTGTTCTTAGTTTTTTAAGGGACCTCCACACTGGTCCCCATAGTGGCTACTACCAATTTACATTCCCACCAACAGTATAGAAGGCTTCCTTTCTCTCCATACCCTTTTCAGCATTTGACAATGGCTTCTCTTAAACTCTGCAGGTGCAGGAAGCCTTGCTGAATAAGTATTCACGGTCAAAATGGTCTTCACAGCACTCAAAGGTAAATAGTTGCTTTGTAGAGACTTTGAAAAACCCCTCTCTCTCCACTACCAATTGTAGTGTAGTGTAATAATTATAGATTATGCCACTGTGTTTGCTTTGTACCTGATTCTGCCTTTTAATCAAAACCATGGCAATGAACTAGCATTTAGATGCTGTCCCCACATCTTAAAATAGGGGTTACAGGGGCCAATAGCACAGATAGTATCAACTGGAAGCTAAGACCAAATTTCAATGAGAAGCAATCTTCTGGGGAAACTCAAGGCCATTTATGAGCCTTGGGAACACAATTTGAAGAATAATGATGAATTTTGTCTGGTTCTTCTTGGAAAATAACTTCGTTTTCACATGTCAGAAGATAATAAGCCTTATCAAACAGTTAAATATGTATTTGGAAGTCAATTGCCTAATACCTATGATGAGATTCCACTGTTTCAAAAGGTGGCTTTCCTGCTTAAATTGAAAGTGGTATTCACTCAGTCGCGTCCAGCTCTTTGATACCCAAGAACTTAAGCCCTCCAAGCCCCTCTGTCCATGGAATTCTCCAGGCAAGAACACTGGAAGGGGTTGCCATTCCTTTCTCCAGGGGATTTTCCTGATCCAGGGATTGAAGCCAGGCCTCCTGCATTGCAGGCAGATTCTTAATGGTCTGAGCCACCAGTAGGCTTTCCCACTTAATTTGTCTGAAATAGAAATTCAGGTTCATCCAGGCCCTTTCCTTAGGTGAGATGAAAGATGCAGGCAGTGACTACGAGAGGGCAGCAAACAAATCATCTTACAGATTCAAACCGGACCTTGTACTAACATGTTTACTTTGTAATTCTTTTTCCTTCTCTAGTCAACATCCATAGGTTCATCTACACCTGTATTTTCTATGAGTTCTCCAATATCAAGAAGATTTAACAATTTGTTTGGTAAAACAGGTACGTAGCATCCTCTAGATGTCTCCTGGGTTGACCCAAACGTATTTGCCCTGGGGGACAGCTCACCCCTAGTGTCCAACTGTCCACTTCATAACATTGACCCACAGTGGCCTTATTTGGGGCAGAGTTTAAACACTTGCTTATATTTTCCCAAACTACCAGGAGGTTGGTACAGAGGGCAAATGCCTTCAGCCTGCAGAGAACTCTACCTCAAAACCATATCCACCGTAAAAATGGGAACTGTATGTTAATTGCTATCTTGGTCAAACACAAACTTCTATTCATGTTATATAAGAATAGGTAGGTCATAGTTCTGGGTTATGGTACAGCGAAGAAAATAATTAGAGGATCCTACCATAGCATCCCAAGCTGTGAGTTTCATTTCTATTTTTTCTCTTTTGGAGTGTTCTCGTTTTACACATGGGCATTTTTAAAACCTTGCATACGTATGAGGGATCACCCGAGTTAGCTGATCACCCGAGTTAGCTGTTCACCCGAGTTAGGGACATGTGCAATGAACATTTTCTCCGTTTAGACATAAGATGAAGGATGTGAATGACTTTGGGCAGTGGGTCTCGGCTGTTCTGGCAAGCTGAAAGCCCTGTCCCATGTCACCCCGACTCCTCACCTCCTGCCAGGGAAAACAGGCACTAGAATTCCTTCTAGCGCCTCCACACTGAACAGATCTCTCAAAAGAAGAAGTGTATGAAATGTGTCGAAAGCCTTCCAGACTGTGGCTCTCTGGATAAGAGTGAATTTGGGAATGCCTATTAGTTATTAAAGCTCAGGAGAACTCGGCATTTGGGGCTTCAGCTTGATGTTTTACTCATGAAACTGGAGGACCTTCGCTTTTGGTTGGATCTGTTGTGAAATCATCCGAGATCCAGGGTATGTTAGAACATTTCCCCTTGGCGGGCATTGTCCCTGGATCATGTTTGTGGTGCTAAGTCGCTTCATTGTGTCCAATTCTTTGGGACTGCCTGGACTGTAGCTCACCAGGCTCCTCTGTCCATGGGATTCTCCAGGCAAGAATACCAGAGTGGGTTGCCATTTCCTCCCCCAGGGGATCTTCCTGATCCAGGGATCAAACCAGCATCTCTTAAGTCTCCTACATTGGTAGGCAGGTTCTTTACCACTAGCGCCCCCTGGGAAGCCCCGGATGGTGTTTAGTATTTGCATTAAAGTGAGAACAGTGAAAACTCTATGAAATGATTCCACAGAATCTGAGTTACACACTATGTAAGGCCAGTGAAGTGTATTCCCTGCTCCTGAACCAGTCAGATCAAGAGCTGGGGCCCAGATCCCGAGGTCCTAGGACCCGAGACTCCAGGCCGCTGCCACTCAGCCTTTCAGGGTCATTCATGCTGATCCATGGTGGCCTATGCAAGGGCTCCATAATCACTGTAACTTTGGTTTATGTTGTCAGCAGCCCCAAGGGCTCCCCCAGGCAATGATGGAAACCCTGTTAGCCGTGGCAGTCCGCCCATCTGATGGTAGGGTGGGCACTGTGTCACTTCCCCTGCCCAACACACAGCCCCTACTGTTCCCCTGCTCTGTGCCCCGCCCCCACGCTGGCATCAGTCTGTGCCGTTGCCCCCTGCTACCCCCACCCTCAGCACTTCTGTTGCCATCCCCTGACTCCGGCTGCTTTCCTGGTCCTGCCTCTTCTTCCCCTGCAATCTCCTCTTTTCTTTACTTTCCTCCCTTTCCCTGGCTCAGACCCCTCCTGAGAGCTTCCCAGGTCACACCAACCCAAGGGGACCAGGGATGTTCCTCCATGTGGATGTCCTCCAGGCTGTTGCATGAGGCAGCATGCAGAGGGCTGCCCGTGTCAAGATCGCCCTGTCCTCTGTAGAAATCTGGCTGCTGGTGTGATGTGAAGTAGTTAGTGCTTGACTTATCGGCTGCCACGCATGCTTGAGAACAGCTTGGTTTGTTCTCCAGGACTTCTGGGTCTGGGGAGGCGGGCAGGCACGGGTTCGTTTCCAGGCATGGCTTACCTGGCTCCTGCAGTACAGCGCCGCCTGGGCGATCAGCAGAGATTCACACCCCAATGATCACGAAGCAGTGTGACCTTCCGCTGAGCCGCTGTTCTGTTTTTTAGGAACATACAATGTTTCCACCCCCGAAACAACCAGTTCATCCCTGGAAAACACGTCCAGTGCTTATTCATTGCTCAACTAAGGACAGGAAAATCCAGCCCATGGGACCTCTTGGGAAACAGTGGATGTGCTCTGCAAAAGAGATCCTTTCCAAGCCGTGGATAACATGTTTTTTCTACAGGCCTCTGGGAGCAGATGCTTAAGAGACTTTTTCATGAAGGAAGAGGCTTTCTTTTGTAAAGACAGACCAAAGGAAATTGTTGCATTTATGTTGCTGCCCCACCCCTGTCTCCTGTGTGATACCAAATGTGTATAGTATTTAATTGAAACTCATGCCAACTTCTCTGTCTATATTGTAAAGTAGAATTTCAGAGACATTTTTCCTTTTCACACCCTGGGCCCAAAGATAAGCTTTGATTAAAATAATAAGTAAAAGGCCAGGACTTAGGAAACTCTTCAGTGAATTCTAGGAAGGAAAGATGGAAGAGAGGAAGAAAGAAAGGAGAGACAGAGGAAACTACCAGGAAAAAATATAGAGAATAACAGAAGGACCACGTGTTAAGATTTCTATGTTAATGACCCACTACTTTTACTACTCAGATAATGCAACACTGAAAATTAAAAATGTCTCCAAAATGAAAACTGAAAATTAGCCATGGAGAAAGTTGAATATTTTCCTGGTGTTTTCTTAGCTAAGAGAGATCAAAAAAGGAAAAAAAAAAAAAAGGCAATGAAAAAATAGGGAGGAAATTATATCGTCAAGATGCTTTTAAGTGAATGATGATATTTACAAGAATTTCACAGAAGACAGGACTCTCCTTATGCTAAACACATACGTATGTGTTACTGTGTGTTAAGGTTGAAGCTAAGAGGAATGAATGGACAGAGGAAGTGTGATTAGATTATTAGATCCCAGCTGACCACCTGCTGATTACATTTTTATTATTAATAGTTTAGCAGAACAGCCTTAGGTTTTGGTTTGTTCCACTCTTTGTAAGCAAAAATATATATATTTGTCTATCCATTCATTTCCAAATGTGATATATTGCACTGAAAACAGACCCTCCCAACTGTCATGAATTATATTTAACAGCTTTAACCAGGTACTTTTCTGTGCATGCTAGAAAAGATTTTAATGATCTTACAGTGTTGTACATTATTATTTTTGTAGTTACTGTGGATTGAGAGGCCCTGGATGTGCTGTATAGCTCTGTGTTAATTCTTTCAGTTCCTAAGTTCCCAGACCAATATACATTTGGAGTTTTCTGCTGTCTAAATGGCATTTATTCTAACTACTTAGAAATCTTCTGGAAAAGCTCTACAGCGGGCTAGTCTGTGCTCCTAATGACACTTTACCTTGATGAACAGATGGTGCAGATTGTTTGTGAACTATGTGCATGTGTGTGTTTCACCTGTGTGTGTGCATTTCATAAAAATATAATATAAATATTTATTAAAATATTATCCATAGCAAAGTTTACCCTGTGCTGTAGCTACAGCAACCAAATATTCCAAATCAAAGTCTGATCCTAGGGCCATAATGAAATAGAATAAAAATGTGGGACTTCTCTGAAAATACGGGCAATGTGGTCTTCATGAGGATGGATCTAACGGGTCCAACCATCAGGAAGAAAGGACCAAAGAGGCTGAGATCCAGTGACCATTTATTCACCGAGGTTTGAAAGAGTTTTCTTTTAATAATTTTACTGTTTAAAATCAATTCCTTTTATTTTTAATTAAATTCTACCTCTGTCTCTCTTTTCTTTATGGGAAGGGAGAGATCGGACAGACAGAAATCCCAATCACGTTTCAAGGAAATGAACTTTTTTTTTTCCTTTTTCTACATACTCACAAGTGACATAAATGTCTACGCCCACATTTGCCAGCAAACTGTCACATCATTATCCCAACTGAAGAGTTCATTATTTAAAGTCCCTGAAGGAAATGATTATAAAGCTCAGAATTATCCAGGGAATGATCAACTTTGAGCAGAAGCTGGTACTGAGAAGACAGAGCCAGAGGTTAGGCTGGATGATCAACTGAATTCGATTTAGACATCAGAAAAACAATGGCTTTACTGATTTGGTTTCCGGGGTTCTATCCATTAAAACTGAGACAAGGTTAGACAGTATTGATATGATCAGCCAGGGAAAGCATTGCATTCAGAAGGCTGTGGTTCTCCTGTTCGAAATCACAAAACTATAAGAAACACTGACCTTCCACCCACTTCTTAAGGATCCTCTGGGAATTGTTGTCCTGAACTTTGTAATGACAGGAACCTCCAGTGGGGCTCCCCAGCATGGGGATCTGGTTCTTTGCCAACGTTCATTAATGGAGGCATGTTCCCTCACCCCCAAGGCACACACACACATGTGCACACACACACACGTTCAAGGCGTGCCTGTACCTCCCCCCTTCAAGTCAGAGTGTTGGATCCACGTTCCAGAAAAGCTGTGCAAACAAAACCCTGGAGAAGTACAGTACATGCTGGCTCTCTGCTCAACTGCAAGAGACATAGTTCAGTCACCGCTCTTTGCCAAGAATACCCTGAAATAAGCCACAGAATTCAACACTGTAAAAAAGAGGGGTCTATGAATCTGTTTATTACAGCAGGAGCCATGCTTGGCCCTGGGGTCACCTGTTTTCAAACAGCAATGATTTCAAGGCTCTGGGCAGCAGATTTCTGAGGGAAGGAAGAATGGGAACTCTAGTGTTGGCACAAAGTGAGATGCGGCGCCTACTTCAGCTGGAAAGTGTCCACTACTTTCCCACGTCCCTGAAATCTCAGTGTATAAAGCCGGTTCCACCAGGCAAAACCTTCTTGCATTAAGGGACTTTCTGGTAAGTCAGTTTCTTGCAATGGAGTCTATACTGATGCTTCAGAGGCTGTGAGGTCAGGGCATCCACCACTGAGCAGTGGATACAAACTACAGAGGGAGTCTCAGCCCAGAATAACATTCTGAGTCCAGTGCAACACATCCTCTCCTGGATGAGTCATACATCTGCCACCCTCCCGTCCGAGTCATACTGTTTACTTGGAGAAAGAGGTAAATACAAGTCCGTGGGGGATTTCAGGATCTAGGTTGCTAAGGCCAGAAATTAAGAAAGACTGTGGGAAGACATAGCCCTTTGTGGTTTGTGTAGGGAACTTCACAGAGGTTGAAAGACTAAAACAAAGAAGTTTTGCGGGGATGAGAAAGATTATAGCAACCAGCAAGCACAGAGGAGGCAGAAGACATTATCCTGAGTCACAGGTCACAACCACTTCAGAAGACAAAGGAAACAGTCATGAGGTCATAGAAGCGGCCTGTGGGCAGAATGCACTGTGTTTGTGGCAGGTGAAGGTGCTGTCGAATGGGGCTCCACGTCCCCTAGAGAAAGTCAGTGACTCAGGCCAGCAGAAGTCTGATTCCCCAAGTGTCCAAAATAAAGGAGGGGCTTTGTAGTTTTTGAACACCCATGAAAACAGTGTTTCATCATTTCAGAGGTATTAGCTTTGAAGTGCGGAGAAAGTGATGGCACCCCACTTCAGTACTCTTGCCTGGAAAACCCCGTGGATGGAGGAGCCTGGTAGGCTGCAGTCCATGGGGTTCGCTGTGAGTCGGGCATGACTGAGCGACTTCACTTTCACTTTTCACTTTCATGCATTGGAGAAGGAAATGGCACCCCACTCCAGTGTTCTTGCCTGGAGAATCCCGGGGACGGGGAAGCCTGGTGGGCTGCCGTCTCTGGGGTCGCACAGAGTCAGACACGACTGAAGCGACTTAGCAGCAGCAGTAGCAGCAGCTTTGAAGTGAGATGCTATAGGTTTCTAAAATTATGACTTGGGATTTTCAATCATGTCTTAATAGCATTCCAGCATACAGCTCTGTTCATGGGGTTCTTGACTCAGTGGACATGAATCTGAGCGAACTCTGGGAGATAGTGAAGGACAGGGAAGCCTGGCATTCTGCAGTCCATGGGATCGCAAAGAGCCAGACATGACTTAGCGACTCAACAACAACACATATCTCTATCTTTCCCCTGCTTATAATAATAAAATATCTAAAAAGATGGTGTGAAGCTTTTTTTTTTTTAATATAAATTGTCTCCACTTTTGCAATAGGCTACTGCCACTGTTCTAGACTTCTCCACGTCCACCAGAATTTAACTCCTTCTCCAGCGAATGGTCACTTCTCTTCTCCAGGCGTGGGTACGTGGGTGGGGGGTGTCTGAAGCTCACAAGCTGAGGGCTAACATCTTTGCTCACACAATTCACGTTCCCACTCAGCATATGGAGCCCAGAAACTTAAGAGGCTTTAAACAGGAGACCTGGGGGTAAAGTTTTCAGGACCGGACTGTGGGTGAATCAAATTTAAAAAAATGTCTGTTCTGACATTTGCATGTGGCTTGGTTGGCATTTTCATGGACAGCTGAAAACACAGCCCTGTGGCTTCTGTGAGCAATAGATATTTCTGCAACAGGTCCTGTATTTCCCGGATTAGTTTTATATGGCTGTGTGACATATTACTGCAGAGTTAGAGGCTGAAAACCATATCCGGTAGTTAGCACACAGTTTCTGGGCATGGTTAACGCTACCTTCTGCTCAGAGTTTTACCAGGCTGAACTCAAGCTGTCTGCTAGGGCTGTGGTCTCATCTGAAAGCTAGGGTCCTCCTCCAAGCTCAGCAGTTGCTTGGCAGATTTCTACTCCTCAGTTACAAGACTGAGGTCATCCTTAGTTCCTGGAGGTGTCTTACCATCCCCTGCCCTATGGTCTTCTCCCAACAGGGCAGGTGGCTTCTTCAAAGTCAACAGAAGAGCTTCTGTGGCCAATCTGAATCTCTGGTACTTCTTCAGTCTCAGATCTCCAGATACACTTTTGAAGGACTCACCTGATTAGGTCAGGCCTACCTGGGATAATCTCCCTTGAGATGAACTCAAAGCCAGATGATGAGGGACCTTAATTACACTGGCAAGATCCCTTCATCTTTTCCCTGTAATGTAATCTACTCATGGGAGTGATATCTCATCAGAGACACAGGTCCTGCTCACAGTCCAGGGGAGAAGATGACACAAGTTTTATCTTCAGATTATTTTTAAAAAGAAGTTAAGGACCTCACACTGCCCTGTAGAATCTGTATGAGGTCTGAGCTGTAGACATGGTGACCTGCAAACTTTCCTTTATCCTTAGGTGTAATCACCCAGAGAAGGGTCTCTCTGGACAGTATCAGTAATACGGCTTGTGTGCTGCAAATATGTCCATCCTATTCTGTCCACTAAATATGCAAATATAACCAAAGTCACCTTTCCCAAAGGCATGGCTTCCAGGTGTGTGGACAATTCAGGGAAAGGGTGTCATGTGGGAAAGCTTGATTTATCCAGATGAAAAGAGGCTCACAGCTCTGCAGCTGACAACCTTCCCCACACTGTGTGTGTCTGGTGTGGCAGGTAGAGTGAGCCCAGGAGCTAATATACCATTGAGGTTTAGGTCAACAGGGCAGAGATCTGAACACACAGGTGCTGGCCTGTCCTCTAAGCTTTTGTTCATCAGACCTCTCACTCCTTAAAAACCAAACCAAAATGCTTCTCCCATGCTGGGCACGTTGCCTTCAAGTCCTCCACCACCAGTGAAGTACTGTCACCTGCAGGTCATATTTGGGACTGCAAGCAATTTCATACCTTAAGAGAGTCGTGTGTGTGTGTGTGTGTGTGTGTGTGTGTCTGTCTGTCTGTCTGTCTGTCTGATAGTTGCTTAGTTGTGTCCGACTCTTTGCAACCCCATAGACCGAAACCCACCAGGCCCCTCTGTCTATGGGATTCTCCAGGCAAGAACATTGTAGTGGGTTGCCATTTCCTTCTCCAGCCACTATGGAGAACAGTGTGGAGATTCCTTAAAAACTCCAAATAGAACTGCCTTATGACCCAGCAATCCCACTGCTGGGCATACACACTGAGGAAACCAGAATTGAAAGAGACACGTGCACCCCAATGTTCATTGCAGCACTGTTTATAATATCCAGGACATGGAAACAACCTAGATATCCATCAACAGATGAATGGATAAGAAAGCTGTGCTACATATACACAATGGAGTATTACTCAGCCATTAAAAAGAATACGTTTGAATCAGTTCTAATGAGGTGGATGAAACTGGAACCTGTTATACAGAGTGAAGTAAGCCAGAAAGAAAAGCACCAATACAGTGTACTAACGCATATATATGGAATTTAGAAAGATGGTAACGATAATCCTGTATGCAAGACAGCAAAAGAGACACAGATGTATAGAAGTCTTTTGGACTCTGTGGGAGAGGGAGAGGGAGGGATGATTTGGGAGAATAGCATTGAAACATGTATAATATCATATATGAAATGAATCGCCAGTCCAGGTTCAATGCAGGATACACTGGGGCTTGGGGCTGGTGCACTGGGATGACCCAGAGGGATGGTACGGGGAGGTACAGGGAGGGAGGTGGAAGGGGGGTTCAGGATGGGGAACACGTGTACACCCATGGCGGATTCATGTTGATGTATGGCAAAACCGATATAATATTGTAAAATAATTAGCCTCTAATTAAAATAAATAAATAAATAAGTAATAATAAAAGTGGATCATAAAAAAAGAAAGTGAAGTCATTCAGTCATGTCTGACTCTTTGCAACCCCATGGACTGTAGCCTACCAGGCTCCCCCATCCATGGAATTTTCCAGGCAAGAGTGCTGGAGAAGAGACTCACGGAGGGAGTGAATTCGCAATGCTGGGGTCCCAAGTTCCATCTCTGGTCAGGGAACTGGATCCCACGTGTTGCAACAGAGTTTGCATGCTGCAACTAAGACCCAGCACAGCAAGTAAACAGATAAATATTCTGAAAAAAGATTCATTGATCTCTGATGGGGTAAGCTGCTACCACATGCCTACATGGGTCAGAGGACTTTGGAATTTTCTGGTCATTTGCCCTGATGTCTTTGTTTACTTTGTGTATGTGTGTGTGTGTGTGAATATTTTTATTTATTTTTATTTTTATTTTTTGATTGTGCTACATGGCAGGTAGGATCTTAGTTCCCCAACAAGGGATGGAACCTGTGCCCCTGCAGTGGATGCTTGGGGCCATAACCACTGGACCAGAGGACAGTCCCTGTCCTGACGTTTTTCTTTGTAAAATAATGTATACATCATTCAGAAAGGAAGACATTTAGTTTCGTATTTTGAAGCCTTCCTCCCCAACCCTGACTGTATGAAGTTTATACTTTATTCATATAAATAGGAAGAAAAATATGCTTCCTAAAATCCTTTATGTGCAAAGGAACACATTTTGAACTATTGAGGAATGTGGGGAGGGCAGAGTGATCTGGTTGGACTGTATATATATATATATATGTATATATATATAATTGGCTGAACCTCACAGCATGTGGGATCTTAGTCCCCCAACCAGGAATCAAACCTGAGCCCCCTGCATTGGAAGGACAGAGTTTTAACCATTGGGCCACCAGGGAAGTCCCACGTGTATTTTAAATTTTGTAGGAGCCACTTTACAAAACGTCAGGAGGTAAAATGAATTGCAGTAATATATTTGATTTAACGCAACAGATCCCAAATCTTGGCATTTCAGGGTGTAATTTATGTAAAATTCTTAATTAGTATTTTATATTCCTTTTTGTTTTAACACCAAGTGTTCACAACCTAGTGTGTGCTTTACGCCACAGGTGCCCAGCAGATTTCCAGTGCTAAGGACCCACGTGTATCTAGAAGCTGCTGCACCAGGGAGCACAGCTTAGAGCATAAATCAGGCACAAATGCTTCCGCTGTGCTGTTTCCTTTCTCTGTAGGAACACCAGGGTAGGAAAATGAATTTAAAACAGGCCTTGCCACATCATTCGGGCCAGTCTCTGCAGAGATGCTACACATATGGGAGCTGGAGGGACCAGAAATCCGTAATATTGGGGGTGGCCATGAAGTTCGTTGGTGTTCGTGTTCATTCATGTTCATTTGTAATAGCTTATGGAAAAACCCAAATGAAATTTTGGGCCACCCCCAATACTTTTCTTCCATACAACTCCTGCCCCTCCAAGCTGGCTTGAAAGCCACACTCTTATACCCTATCCTTGGAGATCTCTGACAAGCATGAGGTATCAGCCCTGGAAGATGGCAGTTTCATGTCTTTTCCAGGAAGAAGTAAGGGCCCGAAGATCCCCATCGCCTTCTTTGTTGAAGGGAAAGCTTGAGGTCTCATTGGCGGGATGTAGCAGAAAGCACATGGCTCCTGGAACAGAAGACACCTTTCCTCATTCTTCTGGACCCTTCACGAAAGCTCTCTGGCCCGTGGTTTACCCATCTGAAAAATGGGAATCATTTTAATTACCTCTCAAGTCTATTTTAAGCCCCCAAAGCATAGTTTATAGGAATATGTTTTGGAGGCGTCAAGTATCATGCAAGTAAAAGATCATTTTCAGGACTTTCTTGGTGGCCCAGAGGTTAAGAATCCGCCTGCCAATCCAGGGGACACAGGTTCGAGCCCTGGTCTGGGAAGATTCCACATGCTGCGGGGCAACAAAGCCCGTGTGCCACAACTACTGAGCCTGTGCCCTAGAGCTCGTGAGCTGCAACTACTAAAGCCCGTGTGACCTCGGGCCTGTGCTCCACAGCAAGAGAAGCCACCACAATGAGAAACCCGTGCGCTACAATGAAGGGCCCCTGCTCGCCACAAACAGAGAAAGCCTGCACAAAGCAACAAAGATCCAGCACAGCTAAAAATAAATAGAATTAAAATAACCTGTTTAAAGCAAAAGATCATTTCCAGTATCACTTTGAAAGGCAGGGAGAGGCTGACCACAGGGGAGCTTTGGGAAGGGGACAGTAAGCTCTGGTGACCCTAGTGAGAGTCCAGGGGAGTTCTAAGCCTGGGTGTCAAGGGTCATCAGGAGAGACACAGGGGTCATCAGGATGGGTAGGGTACTCTTCATCAGATGCCCATGGGGGCGTGAGGGAACACGCAACAAATGACTGACTTTGAAGATTTCCTCCAAGGAAATTGTCCTGCAGGTGACAAGATGACTTTTCTCCCAAGGACCCAAAGCACATGGGCAGGTTGGCAATCCTTGGGCAATGCTGCTCCAAGACATGCCTTTACATTGATTTTCTGTACTTCCCATAAGGGTCCAGTCTGAATTCCTGGAGTCCTAGGCATGACCCTGCCCCAGGCACACAGCCCAGTGGGCACATACCGGACCCTGTCACCCGCCAGTGTAGGGAGAGCCATCTGAGGCCCAGACCAGCCCCAGGTGCCTTCAACCCTCCTGCAGGTGGGGACCCCTAGAGATTGACTTCTCGCCATGACTACCTCAGGGCCCTCTGAGCTCAGGTCAGAGGGCCTGTCCCAGGGGATGAAAGCTGGGGGAAGCAGGAAAGCCTATGAAGCCATGATGAGTGGGTTCCCAGGGGAGGCCTGCTCTGAATATGGCCTCCCCAGCATCAGATGGACCCCAGGTGTCCTCTCTCCCAGGAGCAGCAACATCACTCACAGGCCACCTGTCCCTCTGGGGGCTCATTGCAAATCACCCTTTATCTCCGCCAGTGTCAAGCAGTGGCCAAGAGCAGAGAGCAGAATTGCCCCCTGGGCCAGGCCTGACACAGCCCCCTGTCTCTCTGTTCCCATCCCTGGTCCTGAAGGAAGTGGGGTGGGGATGAAGCCCCTAATTGTTCCCATTTACCAACCTCACCGCCCCATCTTTCCTTATGTCCTGGTGGACAGATGTCGAAGTTTATCCTCTTATATGCTCTCAAGAGGAAACAATTTTCATGACTCTACAATTAACTGAATATGGAGCAGACAGGGAAAATAAAAGAAGAAAGATGGGCACAATTACTAAAGCCAGCCCTGTGCCAGAATCCTATTATTTATCTCCAAATACTAGTTTCCATGTGGTGTGGGTTTGATCTAGATACAAGCATCTTGTCTATTTAAAAAGTAATTATCTAGACATCTCTTCTTTCCTTTTCACCTGAAAACTTTGAGGGGACAAACTGAAAGGTCATGAGTGTCCCCCTGCACGAATGGGCCAACTTCGGGGGTTACTCCAGCCCGTTCTCATCCCAAGGTTTTTATTTTTTCATGCAGAGCCAAGTCCCAAACGAAGCATGCTGATGACTATTAGAAACTAAACAGCAAATTCAGAAGTCCAGAAAAAAAGCAAACAAAAAACAACAAGGAAAAAAAAAAACCACCAGGCTCTTTCCTCATCATGAAAAGAAACAGGAACTGAGTGGGCAAGTCCTGAGCAGATGGCTGCCACCTCCCACTTCCCATGTCCCTGTGTTGACTTAGGACCCCGCCTTTTTGGGAACCACTTTTGATGGGTATCATCCTGGGTCCTCCATCCTGCCAAACGGCCCACCCCTACCCGCCACCCGACTCAATGCAAGAGGGGCCCGCCGGCTTCTCCTGAGGCTTGATCGCCACCTGCCGGTTATTAGAGGAAGCGCCTCCGCTGAGCCCCTTGGCGGGACCTCGAAGGTGTGCAGCTACTGTTAGCTGGTGGGTGAGAGCCTGGAAGGCGGCGGGCAGAGGACAAGTAACTTGGGACGGACGTATGAAAGGAATGACAGAAACCAGGCACGAAAAATGACTCTCGATGCCCTCCTCCTAACACTTTCATATTATGATCCTCGCAGGAGAAAAAGAAATGATGCAGAAAGCGATGTCAGATTATAGACACGCAATTGCACTCGGTGTGATGGGTTTGCGGGCAGGCGTGCATTTCTGAGGGGTACTAGCCGGGATCACTCCCTCCTTCTGTCTTTTATCCTCCTTCATGGACAGAGTCTTATTTATGGATCTAAAAGCAAAGCTAAAAGCAGCCTGGGAAATCACCTGGCCCCCTCATTTCAGACAGGAGTGTAGAAGGCAACTTGAGGAAGTTAAAACCGGGGCCTTCCAAGCTCCTAGGGACCTTCCCACTTCCCCCTCTATGCACCTTCTAGAGGGTGAACCAGGATGGTCTTATTCCTGTTTTTTTCATTCACCCACAGAAACCTACTGCTGGGCTGGGCTTTCGTTTTCAGGCTGTGTTGATTCTGCAGCTGTCTCAGGGCTAGGGACACATCAGCCAGCAGCCACGGCCAGCTGGTAAGGTTTTAGC